>NW_026652281.1:13952462-14232669 GCF_009828535.3 Hylobates moloch
TTTTTATTATACTTTAAGTTCTAGCGTACATGTGCACAACATGCAGGTTTGTTACATACGCATACATGTGCCATGTTGGTGTGCTGCACCCATTAACTCGTCATTTACATTAGGTATATCTCCTAATGCTGTCCCTCCCCACTCCCCCCACCCCACAGCAGGCCCAGGTGTGTGATGTTCCCCTTCCTGTGTCCATGTGTTCTCATTGTTCAATTCCCACCTATGAGTGAGAACATGTGGTGTTTGGTTTTCTGTCCTTGCAATAGTTTGCTGAGAATGATGGTTTCCAGCTTCATCCATGTCCCTACAAAGGACATGAACTCATCAATTTTTATGGCTGCATGAAAAAATGCTCATCAGGTTCCCCTTTCTCTAGGCTTGAGATTTTTCAATCATGTACAAAAGTTATCTCTTACTCTTTTTTCATACAGAAAGTATTGGTTATTAAATATATTAATACTATCATTTTAAAATTTTAATTATTACAAAGGTTTTTTTTTTCTTTTTTTCTTTTTTTTTTTCTTCAGACAGAGTCTTGCTCTGTCACCCAGGCTGGAGTGCAGTGGCATGATCTCGGCTCACTACAATCTCCGCCTCCCGGGTTCACGCCGTTCTCCTGCCTCAGCCTCTTGAGTAGCTGGGGTTACAGGCACCCGCCACCACGCCCGGCTAATTTTTTGTATTTTTAGTAGAGATGGGGTTTCACCATGTTAGCCAGGATAGTCTTGATCTCCTGACCTCATGATCCTCCTGCTTCGGCCTCCCAAAGTGCTAGGATTATAGGCGTGAGCCACTACAGCACCCGGCCTATGCAGGTTTTTTTAAATACAATACATTTAACACCAGGAAATATCCACCTCAAAAAAAAGCACCTACTATTTTTTGTCTTTAGGGATATATCCTCTTAAGCACTGACATGCAACATGCATATCTTGGAAGATTTATTGAAACATAATAGTTGTTCGCAAAGAAGCACAACAATTTAGGGCAGTCAAAATTGCCAAACAATGCTATATAGATTGTCATAATTATTGTTATAGAGATCCATCCAAGAATGGGAGTTATCTCTGTCAATTAACCAAGTAAGCTAATTCCTCTACAGATAAGTGCTTGATTTTAATATCAAATTCTATAGGTATTGGGAGAACATTGCTAAACAAGCATTTAGAATAGAAGTGTGCAGTTGTGGTTTAAAAAAGAGAAAATGGAAAAATATAGACAAATATCCAATTTTTAACATCTGGAAATATTATGATAGACAAATATCTAATTTTTTAACATCAGAAAACATTCTTATCTTACAGATTATGTGAGTGGAAACTCACAGTATTTGTCAACTATGGAAACCATCTTTTATATACTTAAAGAGGTGTACATATGTATGTTTCTACTCACACATACAAATATATTATTTTTCCTTTGGACAATCATTTTATTTACTATTGTATTAGTTTTCCTGTACACAAATATATCAATTTTCAATCACTCATTTCCAAGGTTGTCCAAGTACATTAAAATAAAGACTTACATTTGGATTATAACACTACTAAAAGATGTGGTTTCTTCATATTCTGGATTCTAAATGTACTAAGGACACATTTAGACTATCAAATGGGACACTAGAACCTGTTTGAACTCTACATTGACAACACTAAGAGTCAATGTATGCTTAACTTTAAATTGCCCATTAAAATTTAAGCTATACTGAAACTCCAACAATGAAAGTACTATACAGCTATCTTTCCTGGATAACCTTATCTCTATTCCTGGATTCCTGTTGGATGGTTGATTGGATTCAAGAGTCACATGCCTAATCTCTTTCGCAAAATCTGTCTAACCCATCCTTGATGTTCTCTTCAGAGCATGCAAAATTTCCCATCTTCTGCAATATGAATAGGCCAGGAATGTTCCAAACCATCAAGTCCGATTGCCTTTTTTGCTTATGTTTCTTTCTCAATGTATTTCTTCCCTCATACATTTTGCTATAAGCTTCAAGGAGAAATAAAGGTATACCTTTTCTATTTTGCCTGGAAGGCTCCTCAGGTAATTATCTAAATTCATTGCTTACAAGTTCTAATCTCTACCCAGCATTAGAACACAATTCAACCAAATTTGCTACCACTTTTTAACAAGGATTGCTTTCCCTCGTATGTCCAGTAACATGACCCTCTTTTCTTTCTGAACCCTTGCCAGATACACTTTAAATCTTTGTATTTACACCAACAGTCTTTTGAAGGCAATCTAAGTTTTTCTATCATGTGCCTCAAAATTCTTCCAATCTTTTCTCATTACTCAATTCCAAAGCCACTTCCACATTTTAAGGTATTTATTCCAGTGGCACTAAACTTCTAGTACCAAAATCTGTATTTGTTTTCAAGGGCTGCAGTAACAAAGTACTACAAACAGGACATCTTAAAAGAAGGCAAGTTTATTCTCTCACAGTTCTGGAAACTAGAAGTCTGAAATCAAGATGTCCACAGGCAGGGCCATACTCCCTCTGTAGGCTTAGAGAAGAATCCCTCTTTGTCTCTTTCTAACTTCTGATGGTTCCTGGCAATCCCTCGCATTTCTTGGTTTGCAGCTGTATCACTCCAACCTCTGCTTCCATCTTCACCTGGTCTACTCTGTCTTTCCTGTCTCTGTATATCTCCAAATCTCACACTCCTTATAAGGACACGGGTCATTGGATTTAGCCCCCCACCCCTTAATCCAGTATGGCCTCATCTTAACTTGATGATATCTGATAAGACCCTATGTCCAAATAAGGTCACCTTCATCGGTATTTGGGTTAGGATTTCAGTCTTTTAGGAGGACACAATTCAACCCATAACAGCACATATGTGGCAAAATTAAATTAGCATACTTCAAATGGAAAATATGTTTAATGGTAATCCTCCCCTCTCCTCCCCTCCCTCTCTCTCTTTTGAGACAGAGTCTCACTCTGTCACCCTGGAGTGCAATAGCACAATCTTGGCTCACATTACCTCCAACCCCTGGGTTCAAGCGATTCTCATGCCTCAGCATTTTGGATAGCTAGGGCCGAGGGTGTATACCACCATGCCTGGCTAACTTTTTTGTATTTGCAGTAGAGACAGAGTTTTGCCATGTTGCCCAGGCTGATCTCAAACTCCTGAGCTCAAGTAATCCTCCTGCCTCAGACTTTCAAAGTGCTAGGATTACAGATGTGAGCCACTTTTAGTAGCAATGGTAGCCTTTTTTTGATCCCCTTCCCTCATTACTAAGGCCCTACTCATTTTCACAGTATTACCCTTGACACTTCTTATCCCACAGATGGAAAATAAGTGGGTAACTTTCTCATTTTTTTGGTCTATTCTTTGGCTCTAAGTTTTCATAATTCTGTGGGAAAGAGGTCATTCTGTGTATCTAAGATACTAGGACCTTTATTTGCTGGTTTAGTTTATTTAGATATGACTGCAGACTTGGCTGAACACTTTTTCCTAGCCTGACTGAAATATTATGAGAAATGTTTCAATACTAGAAATAAAATAGAGCCTTTAATAAATCACTGAAAATCTGATGCTCCTTTGTGAAAACTTCATGTAATTAATAGGGGAAAAAAAGAAAAACTAAATCAGAAAGAAAAATGTAATCAAGTAGGTTTACAACCAGCAAAAGATAATTAAAATGATCCTGTTTTGTGTCTCGGTTTCATTAACATGTAAATGAGATTCGTGAAGTTTGATATTGTGTTTTACCAAGAGCCATAGAAATGAATTAAGAATGAAAATGAGTCCCACTGATGGAGACTCCTGATGAGTATATAAATTAACGAAAAATATGATTTGATCTAATTAATAACATATATTTTTGTGATGTATTGAACCTCAACAAAGGAAATCTAGATAAATAGGTAAATTAAAATGTTGTGTTCCTTTCACAGGCCCACATTCTGTGAAAGCTTTTATGACTCAAATGAAGTAGTGGTAAATGTCAAACTCTGCTTTTCTTTATAAAGAAGCACAGAACGGAGACCTTATTCTACGATTAGCATTGCAATAACAGCATTCCTCCTGGTGGGTCCATAGGTACAGGGTCTGGAATGGCCATCAGAGAGGCTAGGCAAGTCCCCCGATGGGTCAGGGACTCAGAATTGCAAAGAGGAAGAGACAGTCCTGTGTGACCAATAACTCTCACTGCAAGTCACTCAAAAGGAAAAGGCTAGCATTATCTACACAAATATATTCAAGCACCCCCCAATTTCTCATCTGATAGAAGGATCTCAGTTCTCACTCTCCATTGATACCTTCACATTCAGAAGAACACAAAAGTACGTATCTCCAATAACATGAAATGAAATTTTAAAATAAACTTAAGCTTAAAATCGTCTTAAAGTGTTATATCTATACTGGAATTAGAACTATGTGTGATATATATTACGTATACCAGATGGCAAAATACACACACACACACACACACACACACACGTATTTGTCATGTCCAATGTAAAGTGTGCTCAAGCATTAAGCACATATTAAGGATAACATCCAAGAGTGAAATTAGAAGTGGCTGACTGATGTTGCCATGAGAGGAGGAGAATAAATGAGAGAAACAACAACATCAGGCATTAAAACTTTTTATGATTGTTAAAACGTTTTCTGTATTAGTATTGCCAAGTGTGTTTTCTTCCACTGCATGTGCAGATGAATTTTACCTTAGCATGTTATGAAAAGAGATCACAGTGATAGTCTGTCTCTAAGTACACAGTGTTTTTGAAATTCTGTCTTATTTCTACAGCAAGGTGCCATTTAATTATCTTCAGTTTCCTTTTAACATATTCAAGTGATCAAATACAAACTAAGATGAACTGAGTTTTTTTTTTTTTTTTTTTTTTTTTTTGAGACAGGGTCTCTCTGTCGCCCAGGTGCTAGTTCAGTGGCACAATCATAGCTCACTGTAGTCTCCAACTTCTGAGTTCAGTGATGCTCCTGCTTCAGCCATAGCTGAGACTACAGGCATGCACCACACGCAAATTTATTTTTTATTATTTTGTAGAGACAAAGTCTTGCTGTGTTGCCCAGGCTGGTCTCGAACTCCCCACCTCAAGTGATCTTCCCACCTCAGCCTCCTAAAGTGTTGGCATTATACGCATGAACCACCACACCTGGCTGAGTACTCCTAAAGGACCATGAAAATCTTATTATGTTCCTATTCTTCAGCTGATAAGAAAATTATGTCAACCACATTGAGAATTCAAAACACTGAGGGATTGTTATTTTTAAATAATTAGCGTTTTTGAAAATTACTTCTTTAACTTGAAACTGAAGGCCAATTAAGGTTTCATCACTAATGTGTCCATAAGGATTGCATATTATTGTAGAAAATATTTAGTAAGATATATAAAAAGCTTGTGAGATGGAAGGAACTCAATTCTTTGTAATATATGATGTATCCCTTTCACATTCCAGAACAAAACCTAGATGTCACATACATCTCATGAGTTTTAACCATTTGCTTATTTAGAAATTTACTTTCTTTTACAATGTATCATTCATAATGATTCTATGCAAAGATAATGAAAAACTAGTGAGATTTTCCATGGGCCAGTCAGAGGAGAAAAGCAGACTTACCATCTCTTCTATTCAGCCTTGCAAATCCAGGACCATGACTGCTGGAGAGCTCAGAAGAACTGCTGAAGGATGCCTGAGGCAAGGCAGACACAAGAGGATCATCACAGTCATCTGCCAGGAGGAACAATGCCACGTTAGGGCTAGTTAGTGCTGATGGCTTTCGTGGAATCAATAGACAAGACAACAAACAAGTAAAACAACAACATCAAAAACTAGGATCTAAGATCTCTAAAAATACGCCTACTACTTATAGGGGCTATTCTACTAGAAGTCTAGTAAGTTCAATGAGAAAAGAAAAAACTTAAAGACAGGAGAATATGAAAATATTTTAAAAATCATAAAATTATATAATAAAACAATATCTTAAGGTAGAAAAGGTTATACTTCATTATAAAAGATTCACAAATTTAACTGTATGAAAATTAAATACTTAAGGTTTTCAAGACACTGCAAAGAAATTAAAAAGAAAAATCACAAAATGGAGAAAGTACTTGAAAAACCTATAACCTAGTATACAATTAGTATTCCAAATAAAGGAAAATAAAATAGGGAATAAAGTAAAACAAAAACCACCTTTAAACCATGACACACATTAACAAAAATAACACAAGGCATGATCAGACTTCACAGCACAGCCTGGCGTGGTGGCTCACACCTGTAGTCCCAGCACTTTGGGAGGCTGAGACAGGCGGATTACTTGAGATCAGGAGTTCAAGACAAGTCTGGCCAATATGGTGAAACCCCATCTCTACTAGAAATAAATTAACAAGGCGTGGTGGCACATGCCTGTAGTATTAGCTGCTAGGGAGGCTGAGGCAGGAGAATCGCTTCAACCCGAGAGGCAGAGGTTGCAGTGAGCCAAGATCACACCACTGCACTCCAGCCTGGGTGACAGAGTAAGACTCTGTCTCAAAAAACAGACTTCACAGCACAGACCCTATATCAATTGATCCACAAACTTATCAGCAAAAAGAGATGTAAACTGGGACTACAAAACGATACTAGTTTACAGACATTAGACTAGCAAAATGTAGGCAAAAAGAAGCTCTGACACATTGCTCGTGGGAGTATAAACTTGAGCAACTACTTTTATAAAAACAGCTTGTCATTAGATGTATATTTGAACTTTCCCATACCCTATGTTCCACCAGTCCCTTCGATATACGTAGGTCCTTCTATGATGAACCCCCAGTCTCAAGGAGTTTTGTCTTTTTACCCAAAGGTAATATACAAATACTAGTAATGTTGTGTCCCATGAAAATAAAAAAAGTACTCAGAGGAGCTTGCTTTATGCACCAGCAGACATGTATGATTTCTAGCAACATTGCTCATAACAGCAAAAAAAAAAAAAAAAAAAAAAAATTAACAACCAGCTGTCCAATGGCCAAAGAACAAATAAAACATAGTGCTTTTCACAATAGAATAATACACACCAGTGAAAGAAACAACACCACAAAACAAAATAGTTGAATCTTAGAAGCAACATTTTTGAGGAAAACAAAATCGTTATAAAATAATATACAGTATGTTGATCGTTTTGAGAATCTTAAAAAGCCAAGCTAAGTAATACTGTATGTTGTTTAGGGACATATATGAGTTTAAAAAAGTACTTTTACAAAAAGAAATAAAAATTATAAAATTCAGGATCTTGGTTACCTTGAGAGAAAAGCAGAATCAACATAAATTTACACAGTTTTAATGTGATGGAATGCTCTAATTGGGGGTAGGTGGTGTCAGAGGTGTTAGAACCAGAGTGACTCCATCTTGAGTGAGGGCCCAGAAAATGAGGCTGAGACTTGGTGGGCTGCATTCCCAGAAAGTTACGTATTCCTAGCCTCTAGATGCTTACGGTTAAGGGAACTGATAACGTTTACTAAACAGACACAGACTTAGTCGTGTCCTGATACCCCAATAACTTGAGAATAAAAGCATTCCTAATTTTGCTTTAAAGATATTAATTGATTCTTGCAAAATACGGTAATTAAGAAAAGTAATCCTTTATCACAAACCCTTGTAGCAGAGCTCATCTCCCCATGATCTTTTCTAATCATATATATACATACACACACACATATATATACAAATGTGTATATATATATATATATATATATATATATATATACATACACACATATATATACACACACAAGTATTTGTACCAAGGGTGGATGCATTATTCCTCTTACTTTCAGGAATGCCCTACTCTGTCTATGGAATCACTGAACTTTCACCACTTTACTTTCTTAATAAGCTTGCTTTTGCTTTGCACTGCGGACTCACCCTGAATTCTTTCTTCTGTAAGATCCAAGAACCATTTCTTGGGCTCTGGATTGGGACCCCTTTGCGGTAATAGTGGCATAGTCACAGGCTTATAATTATGATGTTTCATATAAAATATATTACACATGCACATACATTTACATATGTATCAATATGTACATATACATATTAATGTATATACACATTTATCGTCTATCTACCCTTTCATGTGAATCACATATATTGCTTTTAATATTAAAATATAAAGTACAAAGAGCGAGGGAAAGTATAATAATCTCATGTGTATCATGAAATCCATACATGTTTAATTTATTCAGCCAATTCTTCATTCGATGTCATCTTTAAAGCATTTGCCTTTTATTTTATACTTTTAAGTTGTTCCCATTTTTGCACTAATCAGAAAAATATTTCTCTCCTATTTAGTTTTTAACATATACATTCCGTAACTTAAAATTATACAGGGTTATTGTCGCAAATGTTTTCATTAATGGTAAGCAATTATTTAAATAAATATAAGAATTATCTAGATTCACCTGAAATTTTATTAAATTTATTATACCTGAACCTAATTTGTTCTTGAATGCCTTTCCCAAGAGCTTACCTGAGGTAGTATTTTACTTTTCAAGATTGTCTCATTTTCATTCAAAGTCTACTTTTTCTTACTCTTACCTTAAATTCTTTCACCATTACAACAGACAGTTCCTGCATGACTATCAACTAGCTTACGTACTAACGCCAGCCAATCCAGTTGTAATTCAAGAATAAGGAATGTAGACATAAAAAGATATACAACCCATGGACTTACAGGCAACAACAAAAATGTTTTAATATGCTGTGGAAACTGTGGCGTGTATGTTTACACACACAAGAGACTGCATTACATATATGGGAGGAGGGTGCATATGTGGGTGTGTGATTACTAGAACTAGGGATTTTTAAAATCATTTTCAGCATGCAGGTGTAAGTGTGGTGAAAAGGGTGTTTAATTGCAATTCACAATCAATTATGTAGATTGAGATCGATGTTTTGGATGTAATGCCTCTCTGGTACAACCACTCTAGCGAACATATAATTATTGTTCATTTGTTTTTGCCAACTATAAATTAAGAATCAATATTGTTCTACCTCTGGCTTTAAAAGAGTGGAATTAAAACAAAAGAAGGGGTATTTTTTTACATTTGTGGGGAGAAAAACATATAACTTGGAAAACGGAAGGGTACACAGGGGGCTTGTGATATTTGGTCAAGTTTTGGTTGTTGGCCTTGGTGGTTACACGGCATTATTATTCTTTACCATGAGCATATACCTGCCCCTACAATCTGTTGTATGTTTATTTAACAATGATATATTGTAGTTATTTTTACAGAACTAATAATAACTAAGACACATTTAGAGAACACGCTGTGCTAGGAAGTTATAATCCTGCCACACATAGTAACTAATCTTGACCTCTCCTTCTTGATATATTAATGTTGCTCTCTTACAGATGAGATCATTGAACACAGTTCGATTAATTTGCTCTTCTCATTGTGGTAGAACCGTATCTATAATGCGAGTTGGGGTCCGGAATCCACTATGTAAGAATACCATGACTGTAATTATTATTTCTTTAGGTTTGATGTGTAGGAATTCCATCACACACCATAATAACATGAATAAATTCTCTCAAGGAGTATGTACTCCAGTTCCAGGTTTGCCATGCTATTTTTTAATTTCCCATTTGGTCTTCAATAGTCTTGACAACAGAGGAAGGGAACCTCAAACAGTAATAATCAGTCTGGAGTAAACATGATATTTTTCTCTACATAATAAATTAAATTGGAATTCTGGATTAAGCATAAGTCTCCTGAGTTTAATTCCAGAAAACCAGTTTTCTCTGACTGCACCAATAAAACACAGCATCTAGACTTGCAAAGCTAAGGACCACATTCCAATTTAGAGGCTCTCAACCAGAGGTAATTTCACCCTACTGCTCCCCACTTCCAAGAAGTATGAGCAATATCTGAAGACACTTTTGTCATCACAACTAGAGAGGATACTTCTGGCATCTACTGGGTTGAATCCAGGAGTGCTGTTAAACATTCGACAAAACACAGGGTAGCCTTCCACCACAAAGAATGCTCTGGTCTCAAATGTCAATAGTGCCAAGGTTGAGAAACAATATTCTAGAATCTGGTAAAGCAACTCAGCACACTGGTCTTCTCCTGGAGTAATCTCACAGCTAGAACTTTCAAAGATTCTTAGCTCTAATTTACAGCTAATTTTCAGATGCAAATAAAGATTATTCAGTGCACGTGAGTATACAGGCATTTAAGTAGGGGGCTTTTCGAATTGGAAATAACATTTTAGCTATTTCAGCCTAAAACATAATTGCATTTTTAAAAAATTAAGTGCTATATCAGATTGGCATATCATCCTGCTCCCTCTACTGCTGAGCCACAGGCAAGATTCTTGGTAAAAAGGGGCACAGGAGACCATGGACGTCTCCATTCACTAGTGAAATTTAGTAATCGAGTAACCAAACATTTCCTGGAAGTTTATACCATTAAAAATGCAGCTGGGTATGTTGAGTTCATCATTGTTTCCTTCAATTAGAGAAGAAATGAACATCACTCTCATTACTCCATGCTTATTCAAAATTGTATTACATTTTATTTGACTTTTCTCAGTCATATTAGAATTTCCACATTAACCTTGATATCAGTTGGAAATAGTAAAACACTAGCTTTAGTCTTTTCATTAAAAATGTATGTATACTAGTTACATCTACAATATGTTTTAATGAATTCTGTTAGAATATCCACACTAGAAAAAAATATGCTGAGTCATTTTCATACACATACACCATATACATACAAATCTATGGGTTTCCATTCAATATCTCACAAAAGTCACCATTTACTCTTTACATGAAAGAAAAACTTACCATTGTCATTAAAAAGTAAATGGCAAATTAGATCTATGGCAGATTGTATATACAGGAAAACTCAACAGCCTCCTTCACTATACCTTGCATCTTTATTGATGCAAGGTATACTGAAAATATTTTAATATAGCTCAATTAATGAAAATTTTATTTTACAAATGGCTTTAATGCATAATTCTCATAAGCAAATAAAAGTTGTTCAGTTTTTAATAAAAGTAATTCAATTTTCTTAATCTGTGTGTAATACTACCTGTACTAACATAATAGGTATATATTATTAGGTGCTACATTCTCAGTGCTTTACATGAATTAACTCATTCGATCCTGATAAACACCCAATATATTTGATAATATTAACTCTAGGGACACTTGAGGAAAAAATATCACAAGAATTAAATAATTATTAAATAATTAAATTAGGAAAATTAAACAATTTACCTAAGGACCCATGACTAACAGGTGGTAGAAAGTGTATTTAAACTCAGGCAATACGGTGCCAGATCTTCTATGCTGAGCCAGTACTTTGTGGAAACAAGTACTGGTGACCTAAAATATACTTGTCAAAAAAAATAGGGCTGATTTTCAGCAGTATTCCGCTTAGTTGCCACTGACTAGTCATCTTCTCAGTGATTTGGAAGACATGTCAAAATTAGTTGCATGCCTGCTAATGAATCATATGTCCCATAAAAGTATGCATTGGAGAACAGACTAGAATAGATAGAATAGGCAGCAAACATAGTTTAAATCATCAAAAATCATCATACACCAGAGGCAGGGTGAGACCTTTGACAGGAAGCTTTGGAAAGATCGGGGTCTCGTTCCCATAAGAAAACAGTTTATTTAGACCTATTCCAAATAGTCCATCGACAGATTCAGGATTAAGGAACGGCCTTCCCTTCAAGAAATCTATTTTCTTGAACAAAACATTTTATTCCAACCTATATTACAATTTCCATCCAGTTAAAATTGGAAATCATCAACATATTTAAGAAAGTATGGAATTATGTTTGCATATATCAAAAATTATTATTTGTAAGTCAACATTTCATTCAGAAATTTTCACGATGACATTGTTATCTAACCATAAACCCAGTCTGGGCTACTGCTACAAATTTCACGTTCACTTCAGGATCCCAGGTGAAGTCTTGTCTCCTCGCCCTAGCATAACACACAACCCAGTACCTGATGTACCTCTGTTTCCTGCCCAGTGAGAGACTGAATACACAAATGGGAAATGGCCAGTCTACATGCAAAAAACAGAACCTGTAGTAACTAGCCCAGGAAGCCAACCTACTATCTACAGGAGCCAGTCCAGGAAGCCAGACTTCTGTCTGAAGCAACCAGCGCAAGAAGCCAAATAATAACACCTGTAGCAAGTGGCCCCTGTTTTAGTCCGTTTCCATGCTGCTGATAAAGACATACCCGAGACTGGGAAGAAAAAGAGATTTAATTGGACTCACAGTTCCACATGGCTGGGGAGGCCTCAGAATCATGGCGGCTGCAAGAGAAAATGAGGAAGCAGCAAAAGCGGAAAACCCTGATCAACCCATCAGATCTCATGACACTTACTCACTATCACGAGAATAGCCCGGGAAAGCCCGGATCCCCTAATTCAATTACCTCCACCTGGGTCCCTCCCGCAACACGTGGGAATTCTGGGAGATACAATTCAAGTTGAGATTTGAATGAGGACACAGCCAAATCATATCAGCCCAAATAGCCAGGACTTAATAACTTACAGCTTCCCTCATTTTTGCCCGTGTTTCCAATTTAGAACTGGCTGAATATGTTTATGAGATATTTAGAAATTTTACTAAGTATAGGGAAAACCAAATGTATACCTCTAACTAATCCCATAGGATGCCCAACTTCTGGTCAGCCTGCCTACAGCCTCCCCTAGCCAAGGCCTCCAACCAGGGCACACCTGAGCCTGCCCCTTTACTCCAATGTAAAGTTTCCTCTCCTCTGCCTGCCTTTGAGTCTCTGCCAAACTCAAATGGTGGTGGCCAACCACCTTGCTGCAGCAAACTCTAAATAAACAGCCTCTGCTTGATTTCCTTTGGGTGGGCATCATTTATCTCCATACCATGGAGCTTTCCCCCAGCTCTGCCATCTCATCCTCACAGCTGCAGCTGTACAGTCTACACTCAGCACCAAAAAAGAGCCACCAAAGTCCATTTTAAGCACTCAGAAGACCCAAGAATGTTTAAAAAGCAGCATCAGCCAGCTGGTAAAGGGTATTATAGGCCAGGTGTGCTCGCTCATGCTTGTAGTCCCAGCACTTTCAAGGCCAAGGCTTGGAAGATCTCTTGATGCCAGGAGTTCAAGATCAGCCTAAGCAAGATGTCAAGACTCATCTCTAAAAAAAAAAAAAAAATAGCCTGGAATCCTAGCCACTCGGGCGGCTGAGGCAGGAGGATCTCTTGAGCCCAAGAGTTTGAAGCTGCCCTGAGCTATGATCACACCAGTGCACGCCAGCCTGGACAACATAGCAACACCCCATCTCTAAACTAAAATTAAAAATAAAAATAAAATTCTATGGATCAGCTCCAGGTTGCAGGGTTGTCGCATCTCTGTAGTGTGCATCTTCAGTGATTCATCCTAACTGCCTGGTAGCATCACCTCGGGGAGATGTAAAACTTCCCATGATTGTGTCCCACAGCCAGAACCATGCTAGTCTGGAAACTACTAAAATAGAGCTGCAAATTAATTTCTGTCCAGTGATGAGCGTTGTTCCTTTCATAATGTCCTTATGCTTTCCATACTGTTTCATGGGACTGTGAAGGAACACAGCCCGAAGGACTGAAGGAACTTCTGCGGTGTCACACCCCACCCCTCTCTCCCTATATAGTAGCCATGGCGCCTGACGGTGTGTGGAGCAAGCTGCTACACTGTCACATTCTGATGAGAAAAAGAGTAAGTTTAGGGAAAACTGACAATACACCTAGGATTGAATAAAATATAATTTTTCTAAGCATAGGTGACGAAATATGAGCCAATCCTGGCATCATCTCTCATCCTTTCATCATTACCTAAAATGATATTTCAATTCGATTAAATGCCATGAGTGTAGACTATTACACAATTTTTTAGCTTCTTCAAGTATTAATTTGACATTGACATGAAAATTAAGATTTACTTGAGAATCCTGGTTTTAGATATTTGAAATAACAAACATGAGCTTCTAATTCTGTCAGTCGTTGGCTTAAATCTAAAAAAAAAAAAAAAATGTTGCTGCAATTTAAAACAAGTAACTATTTATCAGTATGTTTTCCTAGAGCTAAACTAAAGACAGGGATAATTTTCTAGTTGTCAAGTAATTCATTTAGACAGCAGCCTATAAATTTCTATGCATTTTCTCCTATAGGAGCCATGAGTAGATTTTATATATATATATATAATTGCTAATTCTCTGTAAGGTTATTCAGCTAAGCTTTCATTTGGACGCAAACACTGGCTTACATGCTCCAAGTTATAGCCTGAGTTTGAATAGCTCTTCCAATTAATCTTCACAATTAATGGATTAATGGGAAGGCAGTTAACTTCTAATGACAGAACAGCCAGAGGCTGATTTTAGAGGTTTAATAGCAACTATTTGAAGTCCAGATATTAGGACAAAGAGACCAATGAAAGGTGAAGGGGTAGAAGAAACAACAATTTTTTAGAAAGTAAAGAGAGCATCAGAGATCTAGAAATCTGCACACATTACAGATTTTTATTGACAGATAATTTGGCCATATGTGACACCGTGTCACCTAATTTGATATCAGGAATAGTGAAAAGAATATCTTTACAGGGTAATCATTTCTGGAGTTTGGTGTATACATATATATATATATGTATATATATATGCATTTAAAATAGATTATCAGGAGAATTAGAGGATCAAAAGTTAATTTAAAAAAATATATGCAAAGATGCTGAAACATATTTCCATTTATTCCACAATGATAATATCAATTTAGTCTCCATTTCATCACACACACCTCAGCTAGGTTTGCTGATTTACTAAGTGAACAAATTGTAGTAGTTGTGTATTTATATCGTTGCTTTGATTAATGCAGTCAAACAATGTTTTCCATATGTTGTTATCCATTCTCAATACCTGCAAATTGTCTGTCATTATCTTCTGTTTTTCCACTTAGAAACATAATTTAAATTAATTACAATATTATATACATTGTTGGCCAAACATTTGTTTCAGTTGCTTTTTCTGTTTTTATGTTCATCTTTAATTTTGCTCATGCTTTTTGTGTTATTCAATGAAGTACTTTTGTTATTGTTAGGCTATGGCTGTGTGCTTAACCATCTATTGTCATCAAACATTTGTCTCTTTGTTAGTGATCTATTTAAGCATTGTGAAAACATGGGATCTGGATTCAGAGAGGCCAGTCCTCAAATTCTTGCTCTGGTACCTCCCGAGGTCTGATACATACTGCTTCAACTTGATGCACCTCCGCCTATAAAGTGCAGATAAAAATATCCCCTTCACAACAGAACTGCAAGAACCTCATGTTATACCATACATAATATTTAAAAAGTACAGAGTAGGTACGCAAAATAATCTATCCCTTTCTTCTTTTACTTCCCAATACCATAAGCAAAGAAGAGTGTGTTCTCATCAAGGATTTTTCATATGCCTGTCTTTAATGCACCACCTCAAAAATTACTCAGTGTGATAAATTGATTTGGAATTGCGGAAACAAAATCTTCGTATCAAGTACTGTACCTGTCACTGGAGGTATGCGAATCATCTTGACTCCTGCCTGTGACATCTCACGTTCAAATCCTCTGACTTGAGCACCACTTAGATTTTTCACTTTATGCTTTCAACATTTTGCTTTCTATAACCAGTCCAACTAAATATTCACAGTTTCAGAGTGTAGGAGCCCATCATGTTTTACTGCATTCACTTGGGATTTTGTTTGTTTTTGTAGAGATTGGGGAGTCAGGAAAGGGCGTATTTGCCACTGGATGTTAAGGGCCCACTGTTGATATGTGGTGGAAAACAATGAGAAAAGACAGATCTTCAGAAAAATATCAAAACCAACTAACTGCTTCAAAGTGAAAGTCTATAACCTTATTAAGAAGGATGGGTTCAGCCACTGTGGAAAGCAGTTTAGATATTTCTCAAAGAACTTAAAACGGAGCTATTTGATCCAGCAATCTCATTACTGGGTATATATGCAAACGACAACTAGAACTTTATATACCAAAAAGACACATACATTCATATGTTCATCACCATAGTGTTCAGAATAGCAAAGATGTGGAATCAATCGAGGTGCCCACCAATGGTGGACTGGAAGAAGAAACTGTGATACATATATACCATGGAATACTACGCAGCCAAAAAAAAGAATAAAATCATCTCCTTCACAGCAACACAGATGAAGCTGGAAGCCATAACCTTAAGCAAATTAATGCAGGAAGAGAAAACCAATTATCACATATTCTCACTTATAAGTGGGAGCTAAACATTGAGCACACGTGGACATAAACATGGGAACAGTTGACACTGCAGACTACTTGAGTGGGGAGAAAGGGAGGGGACCATGTGTTGAAAAACTACCTGTTGGGTGCTAGTCTCACTACCCGGGTGCAATATACCTATGTAGCAAATCTACACATGTATCCCCTGTATCTAAATAAAAGCTGACTTAAAACAAACAATCAAAAAAGAATGGTGGGTCTTGCCAGACTGCCAAGCTCTGGACACCCTCAGTTCCTTCCCACTGCTAAGCCAAGTAAACCCACTTCCCATGGTCAGGTCGGCCCCAGTTCTCAGTAATAGGTAAATTAAGGATGGGGAATTTAGAGCCTTAAATTCAAAAGCCTTAGATAATTTCTTTATTAAAAATGGGCAATGAAAATAAATTACATAGCACTCAACTTAGAAAAAACAATGAAATAAACATCAGGAAAGCACAAGGAAGGAATTCGTAAAAAGTGCCAGCTAATCAGTTAGAAAATGCAATAACAACAAAATCAATGAATCTACGATCTAGTTCTTCAAAACAAAAAATACAATAAATTATAACCAAAAAAATCCTACTACCTATTCTTATGGAGAAAGTATAAGTATACAAAATGAGAATTAAACCAGGAAATTGTCACAGACATAGAGAAAATTGAAATAACTATATGATCACTTTTCTCAAATACATGAAAATCAATTCACAAATTTAGAGGAAAGCAATTTAGCAATTTCTTGTAAAACTAAATGTGCAATTTTCATATGTCCCAGCAATTTCATTTAGCCATTTATTCCAGAAAAATAAAAACTTATGTTTGCACCAAAACCTGTAAACAAATGTTCATAGCAGTCCATCCTCACTTCAACAGGTGAGTGATTAAACAAACTGTGCTACATAGATATCACTAAATACTGCTCTGCAACAAAAATGAACGGACTACTGATATACAATTTAGATGAATTCCCAAGAAATGAGATTGAGTAAAAAAGTCTATCTCAAAAGTTACAAACTGAATGATTTTAGGGATTAAGATATGGACATCCTTGGGGGACCACATTTCTGCCTACCACTGTTGCCAAACTGTAATTGCAGAACCAAACAATTTTTTCAGATTTTCTGTCTCAAAATATCGCCCACTGATTGGTCAAAAGCAGTTTTGAAGGCAGATGTAGCGACACACATATATTGCTTTAGTGATGAGACCTCATATTTTGAGAGACCCTTTTAACAATGGAGTCCACACGTATAATTTTATTTTGAGTTAGACAAAACTAGATCCCTCCCAAAGTCACTTGGAAGATTATCCCAATCCTCCCTTCAATGCACAAAGCTGAGAAATGTTCTTCCCTCCTTTCTGAGCCCTTGGGGATGCTCCAGGCTCAGCCATAGTGCCCTCTTTTCTCTGACACCTCTTGAGAGCCCTGAATCCTCCCATCCTACCGGGAAATTCTTCCTTAACTTGAACAGGCTTCTATTACAACACTTCTGTGGTGGTCTGGGTCTCTGCTTGCTGAGATGAAAGTGACTGGAAGATCAATATCAGGTTACCTGTCACCTTGCACTGAAGCCAGAATATTGTGTAGCATAGTGACAAGTGTAGCTCTTGAAACCTCCTCTGTGGGTTCAAGTTCTGCCTCTCCTAAGTACTACATGATCTTAAGCATTTTATTTAAATTGCCTTCCCTATCTCGAAATGGGGATAATGATGGTACATACTAAACAAAACAGGGATTTCTGAGAATTAAATGAGTCAGCAGATAAAGAGTACTTGGTACCTGGTGTATAAAAAGTACTATGTAAAGTGTTTATGATTGCTGTTTAAGTGTTTATTATAAATTCCAAAGTTGGAACTGAATAAAAGTTAACTAGATATGTCTTAGAAAATCTTATAAGAATTACTCCTTAAGGAGAAAGAGAAAAATTAGCATTCAATCTTCCTAACCACATGGCTATCCTTCCCTCTAAAAAAAGGGGATTTTACTGAATTACCTAAAAAGAAAGTAAAACTGTCCTTATGATGCATTGTTTTCTCATTATGAAATTATTTTGGATGTTCCAAAAGACCATAGTTCTCTTCACATCTCTTGAGCTTCAGAGCTGTTTGTTTCATTTTCTGCAGAAAAGCAGAATTTTAAACTGCACATGATGCAGAAATCAAACAGCCACAATTTATTAAGAAAGAGAGAAAGGAATTCAGAGAACATGGGCATCTCTTTATTTGGACACCTTTGATGATATAGTTAGAAATTCACACTGTGCCAACTAAAACACATGTCCATGAAGTCACAGCAACAATGTCCCCCTAAGTGTGTGCTACTTCCATTACTGATATTTTCAACCTGAAATTGCCATGGTTTCGACTTTGATTCCTGGAGGGAAAATTGAGTAAGTCTCAATTCAATTCTTATTCTAGTCATATTAGATGATATTTCAACATCACTGAACAAATGCTCCCTTTTATTACTAAATTATTTTAAGAGTTGTTATTTGTATCTCAAAGTATCACACTTAAAGATGAAGGCTGAAATGTTTCCTAGTGATAAGGAATTTTCCTGCAGATAAATGCATTTTAATAGGGGAGTCCATAAAGCTAGTTTAATAAATAGCTATTTCTCACTAAGGGAAAAAAAAATCAAGCCAACTAGGAACAATAAGCTTCTCTGAGCAATAACATGAGATTAGATAGAGAATATTTCCATTTCATTAGCTAAGATTATTGTGTTTGATTTCATAATCAAGCAAAGAACAAGCTTAGCTGGTCTCAGAGGTTCATTTCCACTGTTTTAGAAGCTTGGCTAAAAGCTGGCAGAGTAGGTGTGCATTAGCTCAATGCAGAAGAACTGATATCTGTTCTGAGCTCTGGACTCTTTCCCTTCCCAACAAGACTACACCCCCTACCAGGGACCCATCACTATTACAAGGACACTCAAATGTTTCCAGCTCCTGATCTCCCTAAACACATGTAGCATCGTGGCATAGAGCCCTCCCTTCTAGAGAGAGAGTCAGGTGTATGAGCCCCTCAGTGGACAGAATTCTAAGATGGTCTCCAAGATTTCAGCACCTTGTATAGGCCTAGTATAATCCCCTCCCCTCAAGTGCGGGCAGAATCTGTGAATATGATGGGATATCAGTCCTGTGCTTATGTTATGTTATATAGCAAAACTAATCTTGCAGATGTAATTAATTAATTGAGGTCCTTCATTTAGTTACCTAAAAAGGGTATTATCCTGAGTGAGTTGACCTAATCAGGGGAGACCTTCAAAAGGTCTAAAGGTCAGAGACACAAAAAGTCAAAGAGATAAGGAGCATGGGTGAAATTTATCTTACTGGCCTGGAAGGAGAAAATCACCGTGTTATAGAAAATGTCACCTGTCAAGAAACGGTGGACAGCCTCTAGGACCCGAGAATGGCCCTGGATTGACAGCAAGCCCATAAATGGAGGTTCAGCTCCAAGGAAATTCTGCTAATTAACGTGGGCTTGGAGAGAATCCCAAGCCTTAGATGAGATCATAAGATTGATCCTTCATATTTCTGGGTCCTTCAACTCTTTTCAAAGCTATTGTGAAGTGAAGGGTTAATTTTATCAGATCTGCTAGCCCTGCTTGCTTTTTTGTCACTTTTTGTTTTTTGTTTTTCATTTTTCCTTTTTCTATGAAGCTGAAGGCCATGGTAGCTGAAGACCTCGCCACTGAAGCTGAAATTGTACCTTCCCTGGCTACTTTATAGACGGATATCATTCCTATGTCACCATGGTAATGGTCGCTTTGGTTGTTTCTTAGAAACTTGGGCCAGCTGCTGTTCAGTTCAAACCAGTAGAGACCACTGGCCTTTCAACTGGGTCTGTGCAAGTGACCAAGAGGTGGCTTTTTGAGGTCAGAGAGCCAAAACTCCACCCTCAGATCATGCTAACTCCACCGTTTTCTGTGCATATGTCCTATGAAATGCCATGAACTCTGACTATTCCTGCGCAAAACCAACCTGTCACTTCATTTTTCCCCACTGCCAATCACCTTCCCCATGCCTTAGATCATGCCACTTCCTTAACCCATAAACATCCCTAAGCCTCATCTTCAGGGAGGCGGATTTGAGAGCTGTTTTCCCACCTCCTCACTTGGAGACCTTGCCAATACATCTTTTCTCTTTTGCAAAACCTTTGTTACAGTGATTGATTTACCGTGTGCAGGCAGAACAGACTTGGACCAGGCCAGTAACAATTGTAACCCTCCCAAAGTCCTGATAACATTTCTTCATTACTAAACCAAGTACTGGTAACTCATGTACTTCCAGGTCTTTCAGTATACATGAGTTCACATACTGTTTCCAAATACCACTATATTAATTGTTAATATTATCTTAAGTGTTATGTACCATGCCTTGAATTAGATCATAAATTATTTTAAAATAGAAAACACCTGTTTCAATTCAATTCGTTTGCATATCCCACCATGAACCACTTTTGGCTTCAAACACAATTTTTTTTAAAAAATATGTTTGAATTTTTGTTTTTGGATTTCAGAACTTAAAATCATCAGTTGAAAATAACCCTTGGAGCTATTAATATGATGATGGTATTACAAGTAGCCATCATTTGTCATTTTGTTTTTCAAGACACCTGTTTAAAAATTGATCATTCCCATAGTAAAAGACAAAGATCAACAGTCTCATTCAAAAATGCTCTTTTTGGGCGTGTTAATTTTTTATACACTACTCTTACCCACAATTTCCTGGAATTATGAAGACTATGGTATAGTTTTTCTTTGTTTTCATGTCTGTAAGTTATAATTTCCATGTTAGTTCCTATAAAATACTGTTGATCTGACGAAGTATGTACTTGTTCATCACCTAGGCACTCTTTTATAAAAGATACCCCTTCCTTGACATTCAGGTACTTCCTGACATATGTCATAGTGTCTAATGTACTGCAAATTGATTTCATGTTTATCAATGAAGACACGAATAAAATAAATTGATGCTTGTCAATGTGCCAATGTTTTAACTGCAGCCCTCTAGAGAAAAATGTTAATAATAGTTATGTGTATCGCATGCTATATCTCAACCACGTTCAATCTTTACTACAACCTTGTGAGAAAGATATTATATTTATTTTCTATATGAAAAATTGAAGGTCAGAGAATTTTAATTTCTTGCTGATGACTTTGGGCTCATTTATTTGCCATTCAACATCTTTGTTTTTAATTTATAATTTTTATTATGCTTTCAGTTCTGGGATACATGTGCAAAACGTGCAGGTTTGTTGCATAGGTATACACGTGCCATGGTGGTTTGCGTACCTATCAACCCATCATCTACATTAGGTATTTCTCCTAATGCTATCCCTCCCCTAGCCCCCCAACCGCTGACAGGCCCTGGTGTGTGATGTTCCCCTCCCTGTGTCCAACAGCGCAGCTCTCCCATTTTATTGCTTGAACTAGTTATTTCAGCAAGTATTTGAGGACATTGTCCTATGTGGACATGATGTGGCAAGATACCTGCTTATAAGCAACAATGGAACATGTTCTCTTTAAAAGTGAGATTCCTTTAAAAGTGCATCCGTGATATTCCAGATGTCACCTGCAAAAAGTTGCCTTAACTTTTTTTTAATTATTACACTTTAAGTTTCAGGGTACATGTGCACAATGTGCAGGTTTGTTACATAGGTATACACATGCCATGTTGGTGTGCTGCACCCATTAACTTGTCATTTAACATTAGGTACATCTCCTAATGCTATTCCTCCCCCCTCCCCCCACCCCACAACAGGCCCCGGTGTGTGATCTTCCCCTTCCTCTGTCCGTGTGTTCTCGTTGTTCAATTCCCACCTGTGAGTGAGAACATGAGGTGTTTGGTTTTTTGTCCTTGCAATAGTTTACTGAGAATGATGGTTTCCAGCTTCATCCATGTCCCTACAAAGGACACGAACTCATCATTTTTTATGGCTGCATAGTATTCCATGGTGTATATGTGCCACATTTTCTTAATCCAGTCTATCGTTGTTGGACATTTGGCTTGGTTCCAAGTCTTTGCTATTGTGAATAGTGCTGCAATAAACATACGTGTGCATCTGTCTTTATAGCAGCACGATTTATAATCCTTTGGGTATATACCCAGTAATGGGATGGCTGGGTCAAATGGTATTTCTAGTTCTAGATCCCTGAGGAATCGCCACACTGACTTCCACAATGGTTGAACTAGTTTACAGTCCCACCAACAGTGTAAAAGTGTTCCTATTTCTCCACATCCTGTCCAGCACCTGTTGTTTCCTGACTTTTTAATGATGGCCATTCTAACTGGTGTGAGATGGTATCTCATTGCGATTTTCATTTGCATTTCTCTGATGGCCAGTGATGATGAGCATTTTATCATGTGTCTTTTGGCTGCATAAATGTCTTCTTTTGAGAAGTGTCTGTTCATATCCTTCATCCACTTGTTGATGGGGTTATTTTTTTCTTGTAAATTCATTTGAGTTCATTGTAGATTCTGGATATTAGCCCTTTGTCAGATGAGTAGATTGCAAAAAATTTCTCCTATTCTGTAGGTTGTCTGTTCACTGTGATGGTAGTTTCTTTTGCTGTGCAGAAGCTCTTTAGTTTCATTAGATTCCATTTGTCAATGTTGGCTTTTGTTGCCATTGCTTTTGGTGTTTTAGACATGAAGTCCTTGCCCATGCCTATGTCCTGAATGGTACTGCCTAGGTTTTCTTCTAGGGTTGTTATGGTTTTAGATCTAACATTTAAGTCTTTAATCCATCTTGAATTAATAAGACGTTGTAGCTAACGATGTTAGAAGTCCCTACCAGGTTCTAGAGAACATCAAGTCACAATCATTAAAGAGGAACTGATTTAATACAAAGCACACTTGAATCATTTCTGCCCTACCTGCCCCCACCCAAATCACTATTGGTATTAAACGTCCACCACCCACATATTGTTTTGCTCCACTCCATGGCTTAAAAAGAAAGAGACTGAATGTCTCAGGAAATGTGCCCGTTGATAAGAATGTGGTCTGGGAGAGGATCAGCAGTCCAGGTGGCCAGCATCCCTGCAGGCAACTGAGCCCTTGGAGAGCTCTAAATGGCTGCAGCCACCCCATTACTTTAAGGGTGTGTTTACTCCACTTGTTGGCTTTCTGCTTTCATTTCAGATTCTAATGAATTCTTCCACTTGGGTGGACCCTAGAACTGAGACTCTGGCTGCTTCTCAGCACAGCCCCGTTACCACACACACACACACACACGTACACACATGTGCATACACAGTGAATGGGGTAATCCAAAGAATCTAACTGCCATTCGTGAAACCTAGACTGTTAATTCTAAACTCATTTTCAGTTCTACTTTCTCCCACCCAATCAACCCTTCATATGGCTGCTCCAGGAAAATTACATTTTTCTTATTGCATTTTAGTTAAACTTGACTGTTACATTTTGATTAAACACACAGTTCTATTCAGGTTCACTGAGATTATCACCTTGGAATGGCCTCCAGAGGAAGACCTACTGGCTAACCTCCTTGGGCTTAAGTGTCCTCTTTGTCTTTATGGCACCCTGTGTAAGACTCTTGCACAGTAATTAATAAAACATTAAAAATGTGTGCTCAGCTGTGTAGTTTGAAAGACTGTGGCAGTAGAACAAAAGGGATGGAGAAGATATAGGGACACTAAAGAGGCAGCCACAGTAATTTGTGACTATGTGAAGAGATGGGTGAAGACAGCAGGAAAACAGAAGTGTCTCTTTGAGTTTCTGATTACAGGTGATCAGAAAAAAAAGAATATGTTTGACATAAAGAGTAGATGAGGAAAAGGAGAAGCAAAGACTATTTCTGATTCTAATTTAGTATCTGGTTTATCAGGTCTTATTTTATGAATAATGAAAAAATAAAAGTTTTTAACAGACATTTTTTAATGTTGCCGATGCCAAACAAAATTAAAGAGAGCAAGTTATCTGAAGTTCTTGGATAAAGTATTCTGAAACAGCATGCTGAAGGATTTGCATATAACCAGTAGCGAAGTGAAAGATTGTGTATCTATCTATCATAAACTTCTGGGCTTCTTTTTGTATAGTAAATGTTGATAAATTTAAAAGATAACAGATTATGTCATAGCCTGAGAACATATATTTCAATGAGCCCAGTGGAAATTTCAGAGATAGATTATAATCAAGTAAAGTCAAGTAAATCAAATAAAATTATCTTATTCCTCAGTACTAAGAATTTAATTTTTCGCTGTAACACAACTCAGAGTATAGACATTTGAAAAAACAGTTCCTTTTAATTCTTTAGGGCTGCAACATAATAAATTAAATACATTATTATGATTGAACAAAAATAAATATAAATAGTTATCTTTTATTTTAGTTCATTCAGCACCTCAAGTACTTTGTGATGTGGGGAATTTATACTGCTAGGATCCAAATTCCCAGCCAATATGATTTTGAATATATGTTTGTTGGTTTTAAGCAAAATTAAACTGAATAATAGTGTTTTATAAATGATGAAATCTAAATGCCCAAGAAGATTTAGCTAAACAGCGTCATCAATTAAAATAGCTTTCTAAAGACCGGTTGTTTGTTTTGTTGTACTTGCAATTCTGATGTCCAAAATGCTAAAACACTTTTTGAAAAAGAGATTTCCCTCTTATGTTTAAGTCTTTTGAGTTCACTTATAAATTACTAAAGGTTATTTCTTTACAACTTTGTTGAGTGAAAACCTTCTGGGTTTTTCTTCACGGCTGGATATGTCCAGGAGCGTATTTTAAAAATGTAACAGTTGCCAACGGAGAGCAACTGGAAGCCTCAAATATTTCCTGCCATGGATTTTTAAATCTCATAAGATTTAATGCTAAAGAACACACTGGAGAATTAAAGCTCTCTGGAGGGGCAATTATTTCAGCTCTTCTCAATGCTTGGGGTATCAAATATGGTCAATAATTCAATAGCATTCATCTTTGGCTGCTGAATCCTTAGATACAGCAAATAAAAAATGGATTCAAACTAATCTGCAATTTCCAAAAGTAGTACCATTTGTACCATCACGATTAGCTATAACGTTTCTCACTCTTTGCTCTCTCTCTCTCTCTCTGCCTCTTTCATCCATTTTGAAATCAGAATCTATATATCTTTATATGCCTGTTTTCTAGAACGTACTTCAATATGGCAGGCACTTGGTAAATGCTTAATTAAATTGAATATAACTTGAAGAACACATTATAAAATTTTAAACTTGCTTTTCCATTTTATCATTTTACCAAATTCTCTTTTTACACATCCAATGATAAATACATAAGCCCTAAATGTATCTTTCCCAATGCATTGAAATAGCTACAGGAATTCAGTCTTCTGTCATAAGGCAGCTGTATTTAATCTTTACTATTTAAGCCAAATGGATGGGGTGGAGGTAGGTATTTGAATGGAGGGCAGGAAAACATTACAATGCGCTGTGCTGCGGAAGAATCACCTATGAAACCTTCAATTCAGGATAAATTCTTATTCTTCCCAAAAGCAAAATATTTCATTAAAATGCAACAATCCATAATGTTAGAAAACATTCTGTATCAGCCTTATTTCAGAAAGATTTTACTCAATACATTACCATGGCATATGCCTCAAATATTGCATTGCAGAAATCACACAGTCTCAAAAAAGTTTTTAAATATGATCCTTTGTAGAGAAGTTTAGGAAAAGAGTTTCAAAAAATGAACACACTTAAAATTTCTTATTCAGTAGCTGGGCGTGGTGGCGCGTGTCTATAATCTCAGCTAGTCTACTTGGGAGGCTGAGGCAGGAGAATCGCTGGAACCCCGGAGGCAGAGGCTGCAGTGAGCTGAGATCGCACCACTGAACTCCAGCCTGGGTGACAGAGCAAGACTCTGTCTCAAAAAATAAATAAATAAATAAATAAATAAATAAATAAATAAATAAATAAATTCATTCTTTTTCAGAAGAAAAGCAGCTACATACAAAAACCATAGTATATCCTTTGGAAGATATAAGCACATTTATTATAATACAATAAAAAGCAAAAGCAACCTACTTGAATTGGCCACTCCTTGCTCTCACGTGTCGCTGCTTTCCGACAGCCATGACGTGCTGTCAGTCCTACACGCTCATGTGGAAAAAGTCTGTTGTTGCCTGTTCTTTATTAGCATTGTCACTGTCTCCGTTTTTTTGTAGCTCTTATTACTTTTTACAGGAGTTACTTCACCAGCTTAATATCTAGTCTCTATGCACTCAAGTTAGACTCCATTTCCTGTTTTTTATCATTCCCATCCTTCATCCTCCTGAGAGTTTTAAGTTTATAAAAAGCAAATCTAATAAGTGTCACACACATGTGCATGGATAACATTTATAGTAACAAAATGACCCCTCAAGATTCTGGATCAGATCCTTAGTCCTTAGCTTTATCTACAGGATTCCTCCCGACCTGGCCACTTCTGATCATTTTTGTCCTTCTGCACTACTGTGGTGCATTCAAAGGCTCCCTGCTTTTGTGGACCTCGCTATGATGGGCATGTGTTTCCGCCTTCTTTCCTCATCTGGCTGTCCTATTCATCCTTCAGTAAACACCTTTCACTGACTCCCACTGCTCACACCTGATGTTCTGCCTGTGACCACTCCAAATATTGTGTATGCCTCTCACTCATTGCACTTATCACACTGTGCTGTTTTTATACAGGACCAGGAAGTGGCAAAACTGATCTTTAAGCCAGGTTGAGCTGTAAGAGTACAGCCTCTGAGCACATTGCCCGTAATAACACCGGCCCCCCTTTAAGCACCATAAACAATACAATACACTTTGTTTTAAGGAAAAAGCAAAACCTTCAGCATAAAATGTGGTCACAAAAGCATTGTGTGTCTGAGAGTCAAAACTTCTGTTCTCAATTGCATGCAAGAATTTACTGATTCAGACCATAATAACATTTCAAGACAACTGATGCTGAAGACATGTGTAACGACAGGTGCCACACTGTGGAGGCTTACTAAATATTTGTTGAGTGAATAAATGAATGAAATGAGCAGAGTAAGGTGAAACCCCAAGAAGTCGCAGAAATTACTATGGTTCGGAACACTTTAATAAACTGAATGAACAAAAGCCTAACCCAGAGAAGAGTGAGTGTATGAAACCAAAACCATCCAGGGAATGTAAAAAATATTTTACTAAGAAATTTTTTAACATATTTAGTTCCTTTCTTTCTTAGACATAATTCACCGAATCATCATTGTCAACAGAAAAATAACCAGAGTCCCAAAGCGTGCTATTACAGAGTACATTTAGCATGAAACATATTCAGCCAGTGTAATTCTTGGGGATAAATTTTTAAACTATCACTTCATAGGTAGGTGAAAAATATAAAAACTTGTCTGATGTCAACTCTAGTGATATTACTGGTTATTTATTGATTTTTAAGAGAAATGAGAGGAAACACACAGGCTACCAAATAGGTCAGAATTGTATTAGATCAGGAATCCATATTGAAGTGTAGTATGGATCACAGTCTGCCTCTTATTAGAGTTATTTTTTATCTTCTCCATTTGCTTGTGGGTCCCTGAATAGCAGGGACGGTGACACATTTATCATCGTACCCACCACTCTGACTAGAAGAAGAAACTCACATGTAGCTGTTTCAGAAGTTGAATGAGTGGATGGTTTCTTACTCAGTCTCCAAAATCTCTGATAATTTACGTTCTGTATATCACACTGGGAGTCCACTTAGAAATAAGAAGTGCCCCTGAAATGGCAACTCGATAGACAGACAGGGACTTCATCTGTTTGCATCTCTTGCTCTGAGAAGAATGGATGGCTTGGGAAATGACTGTAGAACATAAAGAGAAAGGCTAAATACAATTCTCACTTCATACCACACTACTAAAAATGCTACATTCAGTCATGGGCATCAATTATATCCTTTATTTTTTTTTTTTAAAAAAAGAGTTTGTTCTTAGATGCAATGATTTGCAACTCTAAGATCAGCCATTTGCTTGTACTATTTCACCTGATATTTTGTCTACCATATGAAATGTGATTAAATTCTCTTATTTTCAACAATATCCAGTCAGTTCCAAGCAAAGAGCAATAAAACTATGAAGAGATGCTTTGTCAAGTGATCCCTTAACTGCAGTCACTCAAATCCACCTAAAAATTGATTATACAAATTAAGAAGAAATTCATTTCAGAACAAATTTATTAATTCCCTCTGAAATCACTTTCCCTTAATATTTTGTTACTTGTGTAAAACATACACAAGTAAAGAGACAGGTAGATAGGAAGAAAACTGGAAAACAGCTCATAAATATTGTTATATCAAAGAAAATATTATTAAAATTGCGATCACATTGCTTTGTTTGATAGAATAAATGCTTAAAGGTGCTTGTGAGTAGTGAAAAAGCAGATCATGAGGTCATCAAGACCATCCTGGCCAACATAGTGAAACCCCATCTCTATTAAACATACAAAAATTAGCTAGGCGTGGTGGCGCACGCCTGTAGTCCCAGCTACTCAGGAGGCTGAGGCAGGAGAATAGCTCGAACCCGAGAGGTGGAGGTTGCAGTTGGCCAAGATTGCACCACTGCACTCCAGCCTGGCAACAGAGTGAGGCTCCGTTAAAAAAAAAAAAAAAGAAATATTAAGAGCTTCAGGCATAAGTATAAAGAGAGCTGGGCTATACAGGTGTATAGGGGTTAACAATCTAAGAAATAGTGAGGTAAAACGTGGCCTGAAAGTCTCTGATATTTTTCTTTTTTGAAAGTGGCTGGAATTAATAAGTAGCACTGCTCAAAAGCATATTTGATACTATACAGAATCATATTCACTCTGCAGGAGACTGGCTTAAGTAGTATTGGTTCTGGTTTAGCAATGGAAACAGACCTCTCCTTCAAAATTCTAAATCTGAAGCGTTTTCTTTTTCGTTATAATGTTCATTAAATACAGGTTGCTGTCCCTGATAAGAAGAAAGTAGAAGTATTGAGAAACACTAGTCTGTTTTCTTAAGATGCCTTTTTTTCCTCAAAGAGACAGAAAAAAATATTTTTGATAAGGAAGAGAGAAAACTCTATGATGCCAGAAGGAAATCAAAATCAGTACCAAGAGAGGAATGATACAGCAGTTAGGAGGTCCTACCCGAAAATAGTAAATCATGCCTCTGGAGAAGACACTAGGCTGATGGTTACAACCGAAAACCTGCATTTGCAGCAGCCCATCAGAGGCCACAGGCACCGAGCTCCAGAGAGGAACACATGTAGGGAAGATTGGTAATGCCACTGAGGGCTGGAGAGACAGCTGTGCCTATAACTGACAAGACCAAATGATGAGTGAAGGGGTTTCCTGGAGGGTGACAGATGCACTTCTGAGATCCGTCATACGTGACAGTCTGTACCCACCACCGCAGGTTCATGTTTGAACAAATGATAGTGCTCGAAGAGACACTGAATTATCTTTAAGTGCCATAAATTCTTGAGCAGGAAGGGGAGGGGTGCAAGGAGACAGTGGTAACCTTAAATTTCTCCTTCCGAAAGAAATGTGGACTTTTGCGAGACAAAGTGGGATGACATTGAAGAGTTCATGACATTGACATTTGCAAATGGCTTAAGATACTGTTATATTAGAGAAATACAAGAATCTTCAGGGAGCCATATACTACTACAAGCAGATGCTGATACACTGAGAATTCAAAAAATAAGTCAGTGGACAACCAATGAGTTCAAAATAGAGGAATGTTTAAATAAAAGTATATCCACTTGATGGGCTACTATGAAACCTTTGAAAAGATAAATCCAAAGGCTACTTAGCCACAAGAGAAATGCACTGGAGAGGATGGGAAAACATGCGTATGAGAAAACACTGGGCATGAACAGATGCCGTGCTAAGATTGACTGAGATAATATATGGCAAGCATCTGTCCCAGCTCCCAATTCGTGGAGGGCATTCTACAAATTTAAAATTAGATGATAAATTTTAAGCTGACTTTTCAAAACTTACTAGAAAGATTATTGTTTGTTTGTTTTATTTATGTTTTATTTGTTTGTTTTTGACTAAGCATAGAATGTATCACAGGAAGAAGGAGGAGGAGCTGTGTGTGCTGAGATTTACTGATTAGGAAGTGGGAAAGTGTCAGATAAAACAAACTGCACAATCAACTTTTGAGGAGGGGATATGAGAAACACACAGAGCAAATCACAGCACAACTGGAGCTGGGTAACATACAGAAGAAAGTACTTTGGAAGGGGATAAAATAATACTTGTGATAACGGCTATGGAAATGTTGGGATATCAGAAACTCTTGGGTACTAGAGGCACCTAGAGAGCACGAGGTGCAGATAAAAGCAAAGAGAAAAAGAAGGGATAGGCAGTGGTACCCCTGTGGCCACCAGGCAGTGGTGGCTGATGGATGAGCATGACATGCCATTGATCTCAGCAATGCATTGACCAGGATTCAACTTCAGGATGACTCCACTCAGCTGTTAAGTTTTAATCTGTAAAAGCAATGTATCTACTGTTGAACTTTCAAAAATAGTTCCCCAATGCTGAAAAAAAGCATGTAATTTAGACAGTTGCAACAGTGAGACCACCTGTTATGGACTGAATTATGTCCCCCCCTCCACAATTAATATGTCAAAGCCCTAATCCCCAGTGTGACTTTATTTAGAGAGAGGGCCATAACTGGAGGCAATTATGTTTAAATGAGGGGTAAGGGTGAGGCCTTAATCCAATAAGATTGGCCTCCTTATAAGAAGAGGAAGAGACACCAGATATATATATATATATCTCCTATGTGCACAAAGGAAAGGCCACATAAGACACAGCAAGAAGGTGGTCATCTGCAAGTCAGGAGGAGAGGCCACACCAAAAACCAACCTAGATGGCACTTTGATGGACTTTTGGCCTCCAGAACTGTGACAAAATTAATATACATTGTTTAAGCCACTCATTCTGTGGTATTTGGTTATGGCAGCCATAGAAGACTAATATGGCACCAAAGGGAATATGTCTCTGAACATGGGGAAGGAGTGAGGCTTTTATGGAGGAAAGGAACAAAACTGGTAGAATGCCTTGGTCAGGCAGTGCTGCAATCTTGCAGAAAGGAGTTGGATTTTCTTTGTGATTTAGGCTGTTTCAACCACTTACCCTGTTCTTGAAATTGTTGACTCAAAGAAGGAATTTAGAGGAAGTGAATAGGTCTTTGGGTACCAAGAAGCAAGCAGGACAGTGTAAACTCAGAAAAGAAAATGTTAGTTATCTACATGAGCGAGTGCCTGCCACTTCACTCTGACTAATCAAAAGGGGCTTGTTGTTAAGATGAAAGTGACAGATCCTTGGAAAAAAGAGGAAGGAACGAGCATATGTGGGTTCTTAGAATTTACAATCATGCCAGAGCGAGAACCTTGAGAATGAGCATGTGTGGTTTTGATACTCAGGGGAGGAGATTTCACAGATGCAGGGACAAGATGGGCACATTCCTTTTCAAAGGACAATGGATTTTGGAGTCATTGGGTCTAAGGCTCAGCTTTATTCTTCCTTACTCAGTAGCTTTGGAAGCACCTTCTAAATTTGTATCCTAGTTTGTAAAATAATCATAGTAACACTTGTCTCACAGGCCTGTGTGAGAATAAAATAAGAAAGGGCACACTTCACCACCTTGGAGTCCACAGAGCCCACTGCAAAAGGAATATTTGTCATTATTAATGATAACATATGTCAACATGCATGAAAAGTTATGAACTATAAACTTCTGGCAATAAAAATCACAAATGTGTACCATGAGGAGGATGAAACGTGAGCGGAATCTAAAAACAAGTGATGGGTTTTACAGAAAATGATAAAAGGAACATATGTGCAATTAAGAGAGGAAAATAAGGACTGGCACGGTGATTCATGCCTGTAATCCCAGCACTTTAGAAGGGCGAGGCGGTGGATCACTTGAGTCCAGGAGTTCAAGACCAGCCTGGCCAGCATGGCGAAACCCCGTCTCTACTAAATGTATAAAAATTAGCCAGGCATGGTGGCAGGTGCCTGTAGTCGCTACATGTGAGACTAAGGCAAGGAGAACTGCTTGAACCCGGGAAGCAGAGGTTGCAGTTTGAGCCGAGATTGTGCCACTGCACTCCAGCCTGGGAGACAGAGCAAGACTCTGTCTCAAAAAAAAAAAAAAAAAGGCGGAAAATAAAAGTTTGGAACTCATTAATGCTGGCAAAAAAAAAAAAAAATGCTAAAGGCAATGAAAAGAAACATCTTGCATATGTTTGTAGGCAAAAGAAGGGCAAGGAGGCTGTGGTCACACTCCTTTGTAAAAGTTAATAATGAAAAGAAAAAATAGAGAATGAGTGTTATTTTTCTTCTACCCTATGTGAATGATAAAAATCTTTAAAGAGAAAATGGGAAATAAAAACCAGTACAAAAGACTTGAAGTCCAAACTTGACGGAGTTGAAAATTTCTTCCCATAATGTGGAGAGTAATTTTCACTACTACCTTCAAATGGCTAGAGATGATCAGGCACGTGCTACAGGCATAGGCAGACATGAGGATGGACTGGAAGTAGCTGATGCTGTTCCAATTTTATTTTATACTCATGATGTATTTTTTGTTTGCCTGTCTATTGAGAGTCCTCAATCCAAAATAATTTGATGTAGTGCCCTATCAAATTACATTTGCTATAAATTTTTTTAAAAAAAGGTGAGAGGGAAAGGAAAAGAGAGATAGTGAGAAATAATAAGAATAGGTTGACCAGGAGAATATGCACCATAATAGATTATGACAGACTAGAATAAGTACGCAACCTAATGAAATGAAATGGAATAGAGTTAAATAAAAAGTCAAAGTTTTAAAATGATAGCAAAAATGAATGGGATCCTAAATAAAAAGGACTTTTTAAATCACCAAAATAACACAATTTTCCAATTTGTGTAGCCTGATTCTGTTCATCTTCTCTGTTTTTGGTGTTTCAACTGAAAAAAAATACAAAGTATCATCCATCAACGTAGTTTTCCCATTTACTGAATATGCTCTTTATTCCAGGCACTGTGCTAGATGTTGCAGATACTGAAGTCATTAACATAATACTTCAATCTTTCGAAAATTTCAGTTTTGCAAAGGAAGCTTTTAAAAAATCCATTTTGATAGTCTATGATCAGGGCAGGAATAAGCGAACATTCGAAGTGCTATGGAATTTCTGCTAGAGAATGATTAAAGTTGAGGTGGTGAGACTCCATAGACAAAGGAGATGAGGCTTGTTTTGGGTAGGCATTTTCCAAGAGGCTTTACAGTGAAGTATTTGAGGGTAATTTACACGAAGGGAACAACAGATGCAAAGGCCAAGAAATGAAGAGCAGAGGACACTGGGGACACCAGGATTGAACATGAAAAAGCAGTGTATTAGCTTGCTCTCACGCTGCTATGAAGACATACCTGAGACTGAGTAATTTACAAAGAAAAGAGGTTTAATTGACTCACTGTTCTGCATGGCTAGAGAGGCCTCAGGAAACTTACAATCACGGCAGAAGGCAAAACAGGCACGTCTTACATGGCGGCAGGCAAGAGAAGAATGAGAGCCAAGTGAAGGGGAAAGCCTCTTATAAAACCACCATATCTCAGGAGAACTCATTCACTACAACAAGAACAGTATGGGGGCAACCACCCCCATGGTTCAATTATCTCCACCTGGTCCTGTCCTTGAAACGTGGGAGTTATTACAATTCAAGATGAGATTTGGGTGGGGGACACAGAACCAAACCATATCAAGCAGTAAAGACAGACAAAAGTGGAAAGATCAGCAAATACCAAGTAGGAAGACATTTGTTTGCCATGTTCATAAGCCTCAACTTAATGTTGGATGTGCCTAACAATGAAATATAGCTGCAAGGCAAAATTTGCTTTTTCTTAAACTCTGTACCTTTGGTGAAATATAACAGTACATTATGTCAAGCTTACCTAAAACTATAATAATATGTGTAGTAGGTAAAATATTGTATTATATGAAATGGAGGGAATCAGGGTCACAGGGAGCAGTGAAGAAGGAAGAGGGAACAGCTGCCTCACTAGCCGTCTCAGCCAAATCAACCCTGGCCATCGCTAACGTGACAGATGTCACAGCCAGATCATCCTCATATCCAGGAAAATGAAAGAGGAAAATGATCACAGGAGGCTCGATTTTGCTAACTCAGAAAAACAGAGAACTTCCTGGCATCTTCTCCAGAGAATGTTTCAGTGATTAATGGTACTAGCTACATACTTTCATGCTAATCTTGTTCATGTTGCAATTATACATAAATATAAAGAAACTATTCCATAGGCAAGCACATAGCAAGGCTTCCAAGAAACCAATGTGGTCATTTACAAAGAGAACAGGTTAAAAAAATGAATCAGGCTGTTTTGAGTGTTAAGCACAGCAAATTATGGTGATCACAATTTTATTTTTAGTAGCTAAAATTCTACATTAGCCTTCTTTTTCCATTCCTCTAGTATGTATTTGACCATGAAATGTTCTGTTTTATCATGTTTCATTTTGTGACAAAGGCTGCTAGGAGTTTGAGAAACTAAATGTTATCTACAGTGTTTGCTCTTTGCTTTCTTAAGTGTACTCTAGTTCTTTCCCCAAATTATTTCTATTTTTTGTATATTTGTTTTAGAAAAGGTTACATCTTTTGATACTTAAGAGGTAGTGTTATGAAGCTGTGTGTGAGCATGAAGTTTTCTTAACAGGATTGTGACACAGTTGTCATGCTAAAGTACAACAGTTCAAATAAGCACAAAAATCATACACACTATGAAACAAAAGAGCCTAATTGAGCAGCTTTATAACCTTGCATAGAATTCCCTCACCACCAATTTAGATAGAATTGCTTTTATTTTAGCAATGTTCTTTTAATTAAGTCCTAAACATCTAAAACATGGCAAATGTAAATACATATTATAAATCCTTAATTATGAGGATCACTAAGCATTCTTGCAGCTTTCTGCCTTGGACATAAATTCTTTTTGTTTAAAATCAGCCAAAATTGAGAGATAAAAGTGAATGATGTGAAAAAATGTTCAACTTTGATTATCATGCCCTTCTCTTGCCACCCATATCACTTTACTGTATTGTCTTTGGGAGTTAAATTGTGCTTCAATTTATCTAGTGGTTTTTAAGCCCAAATCTCTCCCAATATATTCTGCTTCATTGCTAGGTTCAGAAAGACTAGCACCCAGGGTGGGAGGAGAAGTTGAGTTAACTACTGGGGATCCTGGGGTCTTTACACCATGTCCTAGAAAATAAAGATCTTTGAGATCACAAAAGGGTAATATCACTTCTCTGTTTGGGTGAATGTAAACTAGAGCCAAGAAGAACTCTTGCTAATTTTTAATCCCACATACTGGTTTAAAATCATACTGGAGACTACTCTGGTATGGATAGCAGACAAGAAACAATCTTATTCTATATCCCATCATTATTTAATTCAAAATATGCCACCTAGGGGCAATGCTTTCTATTTCCCCTACCAAAATGGTCTGTCTTCCAATTCCCACCCACAGTTATCTTCACACACACAAACACACACACACACACACACACACACACAGATAATTCTATCTCAGCAACTCATTTCCCTTAAAGACCACTTTCAATCTAATTCCTTTTTTGTGCTTGGTCAGTCATCTGCTGACCAGCAGATTTTAAAATATGAATACACAGTATCTTTGAAAACTGAAGACAATTTTTAAAGATATAAATATACATGCACTCTTTTAGAGCAAAGCTATTAGCCTAGAAATTTGACTTTCTCACATTTTCCAAGAAATCCCTCTATTGAGCCTGGTATAGCACAGGCAATTGCTTTATACTGATGGGAAAATGTGGGGATCTCTGTGGTGCGCCAAGGGAATCAATTGTCTGTTCAAGGTCATCCAAGCAACTATCAACCCTAAGGCTTACAACCAATTGCTAGGAGAGTTTATCTGTGTCCTTATTCAAAGGACATTGAAAAAAATACTTCCATAAGTCATAATTGCAAAGTAAGTCCATTAATGAAATTACAGGTTATAATTTTTCTGAAAAATATACAATAAACGTAATTTAGGAAGGCAGGTGAATTTATATATTTACATGGTGCTTTTAAAGTAATATCAACCTATGGCCCCATTAATAAGTATCATAATTGCCAGTGGGAACAAAATGGTTACAGAAACAAATATGTCTTTTAGGATTTAGAAGCCCATAATATCTTACTCTAGAGCACTGCCAAGTAATGAGAGGTACTTAATAAAAAAAGTAATTAGAGCTATAGGCCAACTGATAATATCACACCATTTTTTTTCCTTTGTGATTTAAAAACCTTAGAGATAAATTTCATCATTGCTCTATTAAATACTTATGACATTAAAAAATTTTATAGTTACTAATTTTGAACTACTTAAAATGTCAAATGTTTTCAGGCTTCACTCACTTTTCCAATTATTACATTGGAATGACTCATTAACTGTAACATAAACAGGCTCATTTTTACCTCCTGTTATGCTATTTTCCCAATTTTATTACTAGAGTACCACTTTTCCATGAACCATAATGAAAATTCATTGGAAGGAGGGGAAAAAAAAATCCAAGCATATCCACTTCCTCTTCCAAATACCAATGTTCCATGGGCAAACTGAAGCAATAATGATAACTTGTAATGCGTTTGGCATGTACATTCTTTATCATTACACAGTTCTGTAGTTTTTCACTAACTACAGAACTATGTAACTATAGTTAGTAACTATGAACTAACTATGAAGACCCTAACAAAAGACATTTTGGAAAAAAACTTTGTCCTCCAAAAGTCAATTAAGAAACAAAAGTATCTTTGTTTGTGCAATTATATATCAGATTGGTCTTTGCCAACACAGAGCCATCAGCCCCCTGAACTAATCAGCACTTTGGAGAGCCTAAAAATCATAGATTAAAAACAAGGAAAGCCAGTTTCAAAAGTCAAATAAATGCATACATACACATACAGGCATGCATATCTAATTGAAACACACAGACCAACACAGCTTAAGAGCTCATGGAAGAAACTTAAATGTTAAACTCTTAGACATCAAAATTTTCCCCAAAAATATCAGAAGACAATTGAACAGTCAACGACATTTTTGTTACTCAGAGATACAATTTGTTGTAACTTAAAATTATGGGTAAACTATTATTTCTTAAGATTTTAAACTCTGTTTTTAAAACCCTGACTCCTTCCAATTCCAATGTTAATCTTCTGGGGAAATTACTTCATTTCAGTGTTTTCAGTTAATCGCAGGGTCTCCAAAACTCTATAATTTTTGTCTGCATGAGGTTTGGGGCATTTCTTTCACTTTCTGAGATTTTTCTTTTTAAAGTGATCAAAATCAAACTGATATTAGCATTTGATGCTACAACTCATTCCTAAATATTCCTAACTGAAATACCCGTGAAAACAATCATCCATACATTTGATAAGAGTTTGCATGTCATCACCACCCGCAACATAGGAACATCATGCAACAATATAGAAAACATCTTCTATTTAAGCACATTCACTGTGATGGGTCAACCCTTCCCTATCATACTAGTTAATCTGAAAAATATAATTTCAATGATTATAGATAAATACTAAAGTTGACGTCAAAATTATTGAATCAATAAAAATGAAAAATAAGCTATAAAAAATAATTGAAACACTAGAGCGTGGAAGACTATCAGGTCAAAATCTGCATGATTTAATATTTCATCAGAAATATTCAACTAACAATCTGAACATGCACAGAACAATGTTGGATACATTTTTCTTACTCTTCCTACTGTTTTCAGGAGTTAGATCATTCTGTAAACTTTCAGTCGGTGAAAACAGAATGAAAATATTTTTAAAAGGATAGTGAAGGACTTCTTTTGTTTGTTTAACTTTTATTTTTTAAGTTCAGGGGTACAAGTGCAGGTTTGTTACATAAGTAAACTTGTGTCATGGGAGTTTGTTGTACAGATTATTTCAACACTCAGGTATGAAGCCTAGTACCCATTAGTTATTGTTCCTGATTCTCTCTCTCCTCCCACTCTCCATCCTCCAAAAGGCCCCAGTGTGTGTTGCTTCCCTCTATGTGTCCATGTGTCTCATCATTTAGCTCCCACTGGTAGTGAGAACATGCAGTATTTGGTTTTCTGTTCCCTTGTTAGTTTGCTGAGAATAGTGGTCTCCAGCACCATCCATGGCACTACAAAGGATGTGATCTCATTCTATTTTATGACTACATAGTATTCCATGGTGTATATGTACTAATTTTCTTTATCCAGTCTATCACTAATGGGCATTTAGGTTGATTCCATGTCTTTGTTATTGTAAAGAGTGCTGCATTGAACATACATGTGCATGTGTCTTTATAACAGAATGATTTCTTAAACAACCTAAGACTAATTGGCAACCTAAAGGTCATATGATTCATTAGTGAACAATATTAAGGACTCAATATTGATTAATCTGAAGTAGAAGAGATTTAAATTTTAAACATAGTATTTAATCAAGAAAAATGGGTATTTGTAGAGCAGAGGTGATATTCTATTTTTAAAAACTCAAAGCCATGTAATGCCAATGTCACTATCCCTGATCGTTGTCTACTTACAGTATATGATCACGAATCTCATCACAACTCCTTTGACACTCAGAGAAAGTCATATTTCAGTTAAGGTCTTTGAGACTATCCTAGTTTTTTTTTTGGGGGGGGGAATTTATTTTCTTTTTGGGAATTGGCCTTTTGATGAAACTTAGAAATCTTCATTTAAAGCTGAACCACTAAAAACAATACAATGGAAAAATAAACTATTTTAACAAGTGACCATTTGTTTTGAAAAACAACTGCTACATAGAAATAGGAATGTCAATGAAAATGGGTTTTTAAATGATATTACATCATATTTTTAACTTAATTTTTCAAAAAACTGTAGGAAAAAGGATAGTCTAAATAAAATGGGGCCAAAGATCAGTTCCATCAGTTCCTGGATTTCTAAAGTAAATACAATTTCAAATACACAAGTCATTTACACAGAAATTATTATTGACACGGGTAAGTGAAAATCACTTGCTTAAATATAATGAGCTCTTAGTGGGCAGTGCTTAAATGAAAATCTACTTTTCAGTTTATTCTAGAAAGTTGGCCAATTTCAAAATTTTTAGAAAGCTACTGCTTTAAAAGTCACAGGAGCAAAAATACTCTTCTATCAAAAACATTTTCCTCATATGATCTTTGATTCCAAATGTAAGTTTCTGATTAAGATAGAGTGGAATATTTCATACTCATGAAAATGTAAAATAACAGCAGAATTTTTGTTCAAAATATCTAAGTTGCAATTACTTGTACAGTTTATTGAACTTACACTACTTATATAGTTCATTGAACTTATATTACTTATATATTTCATCGAATATCTTATCCTAACAAGATTACTTGAGATTAAAACTGTGGGAATTTTACAAATAATTTATACCCATGGAAATATCAAGATTTTTGAACAATAAAGGCTTTAAGAAAAAACATATAAGGAAGACATTAACTTGAAGATATCTTCTGTTATAGTTCCTGGCAATAATAGCATTGCATTCAGTACCACAAGTCTACAAGTATATATTTGCGTGCTAAATAATTAAGACTAAATTTTATCATAGAAGTATAATTTATACACTTTTCATGTCTTATCATTTTATTGTATATTATTTAAATCAGGGTCAATTAACTTTTTATATAAAATGCCAGAGAGTAAAGAATCTTATGTAAGTAGTTACATAGTAAGAGGGTAAACAATCTTAATAAAATTTAATTGATAAAATTCAAAATATAATACTAATATTTGAGTAGAAGTTTTTGCCATGCAGGTTTACTAATAAGTGGAAGAATAAAATTTGAATTTCACATAATTATTTTTTACCATGAAGAATTCTTCTTTTAATTTTTTTCAGCTAAAAATGGAAGAACCATTCTTAGCCCATGGATCATACAAAAACAGTCACTAGCAGGTCAGATTCAGCCCATGGGCCATAGTTTACCAACTTGAGTTAAGTATTTTATTATCTTACAATAGATGTTATACAATTCTATTAATCTATTTTCTTTAACAAGTCAATTTAATCTTGATAGACTCATTAGCTCCAATACAGAAATTGCTTACATATGACATAAATTCCAAAATTAATTTAGGAAGACAATATTATCTTCACTGCCTAGAGTAACCACCAGGTATTATGTGAAAGTTATGTTTGATCCCCATGTTGGCCCATGAGTCATGTTATCTCCAGAGCTAGAGTCTGCCTTTATCAGAGATTATTGAGATGCATGTAATAAGAAGTGGAGAAAATGGACTGAACAGATGAAAATAAATCACATTGCAATTAGAAAAGTGAGTCAAAGTACGTGCTGATCTTTATAGGGGCTAGCCATTTATGCATTGCCTCATAAAATTATATTTTACCAGTACTTTACTATTGCATTCTAGTTATTTTCTGCTATAGGAATAAATATGGCAGGGGGAAGAAAAGAAAGTAGCTTCTAGAAAGAATGACAAGGTTGAGTTTTAACAATGTGAGAATCTATCCAGCTGTCTCCCAGGGCCCACAAGAGTGATCATCTACACAGGCAATTTGCCTTCATCTATCCTTCAGTCCTTCTTTTAGGGTGGGTATCAGATACGGCTTTTATTTCCATCAGAGAAAATAAAGAACACAGTGAGATGTTAACTTCTAATTAAGTCATTGGTGAGCATTAATTATTCTCAAGAGTAGGGCTCAGTATACCAGTGACTAGAGGGCCTCCCTCACATGATCTGCGAGAGTAAAAACAAAAGCAAACTCTTATCAGCCTTAATACTGCACCCATTCCTTCTTTTGGGGTAAGTTGACCCCATCTTCAACCACGTCTTAATGTTCAAAAACTGGATTTATAAGAGCAATTAAAAAATAGAGAAATGTCTCTGTTCTTAATGCATGTCTCTTAGTAGCAAGCAAAGAAACCAAGAACGGCCAGTGCAGCTTCTCAAAGAGCACGCCCTTCTACAAGGATCCGTCTCTAAACTTTGATGAAAGGAACCCTTCAATATAATTGTAAAAACTCATCTTGATGAGAACAAAGAGAAAAAAATTATGTTTAGTCCACTGCTTTTGAAATGTCAGACAGGATACTAGCAGGCAGAGAATGTGGTTCATTCAACATATTTCATCTTTAGACAGATAAGTACTTAACAGGGCCACCGAAAATATACAAGCACATGAGTCTAGTAGTTTACAGATATTTACGTACACATATACCTATATACAAATGAGCACATATACATATTTGTGAACATATATGTTTGTCTTTGAACAGAATCCTTCTAATGTAAAGTTTCCGTGTTGTTTAATTGGATCAATTAACATTCAAATTAAAGTGCACCTAATCCCTGAGCTGTACTGGTTTTGCAGAGTTCTGTCCCATGAAAGCTTTCAAACTGGCAACCTTGGGCTGACTCTGTAGATGACAGATTTGCTCCTGGCTCATCAGCTGTAAATAAAGGGGAAAAGTCTTTCTAGTCCCTTAATTTTATTTATTTATATTCAGTTATTTCTGATATTACCATTGGTAGGCAAGACTGACTCACTTTTTCTTAATATAAAGTCTTGTCCAGAAGAATTATTGGGGTCATTATGACACTTTAGAAATGCATATGCTGGGTGATAGTTGCTTGTCCTTACACTAAATTCCAATGTTGCTGAGAAACATATATATACTTGTTCATCCAAAAAGGATGAAACATATGAAGTACTTTCCACCATGGCTTGGTACAAGTAGACCTTACTTCTTCCAAAAAGAAAATACTTCTTAAGTATTGAAAAATGAAATAGAAATTGAGAAATGAAATATTTTCTTTTACACATACTGCTGCAAATCATATTGTCAAAATATTCAAAATAAATTACTAAGTGCAACTTTAATTATATAAGGTCATTTCATTTTATTTTTGACACTTGAAGAACAGTCAACTCCACATGTATGGTAAGCAAGAATTCCAACTTTAAATGTTTTTTTTATAATGAAAAATCCTATAGGTTTTACAAGTTCATCAGACGTTTAAAAGAGCATTAGATTACTTCCTTAACAAACCAAGGCTGAACGAATATAGAACCAGCACTGAAATTTTAAGAATCAGTGAGGGATCAAACCAGAGGCAAGCACACATAAATACTACAGTCTCCTCAGATCTTTTTCAGCACCTTTTCTTTTCTAAGAAGATATATTGCAAAAGAAAGCTATTTAATGTTGATGTACACCCTACACTTTTTATTGAGCTTCAAGAAAACAAACAAACATAAACAACTAGCAGCCCGATTAATTAGATTAATGTATTTTAAACCCAACTACAGGCAGTCTAGTGGAAAGACTGAACTGAGTACAGGCCAGATTTAAGCTCTGCTTTTCTTGAGGGAAGGATGCTTGGGGTGATGTGCTTTACATTGTAAGAGTGACCTCTAGTGCTTTTCTTTTTGGTTGAACTTTAGTGGTTGGCAGATGAATTACTTTTGCCTTTCCTACAGAACTTCCATTTGTGTGTGGGTGTTGTTGTTATTGTTTGCTTGTATGATGCAATGTTTGTCAAATGCTACCATTATAAGATTCCAAGGTTTTGACTAGGTGAAATTATACATTTTATTGACTTATGAGATTATCACAACAGTCAAACTAAAGTTGAATCTGATGTGCAGCACCAGGAGTGAGGTTCCTTCTTTCAGAGTGATGGATACCCTGTGACATTAAATGAGCCCATTCTGAACTGAAACACGAAATCACGGGAGCCAGGCACTGTCAATGGATATTTGACTTGTGCCCATGAGTTTGTCATGTTTTTCCCACATCAGAGCTCTTTAGGATAGTCAAGTGATATACCATAGCAAATGCCTGATTACTGCTTCTGTTCCCCAAATCTAAGCCTGATGATACAGCAGCAACATAAATTCCTGGACAGGCCTCATAGCCATTTCTTGAAAAGCAAATGAGCTTTTCCTTTAAAATCCAAGAAAAAATAAGAAGTTGTATCTGCCAAGCTTCTTTGTCATTAATCAGGAGGGGAAAATTCTCCCATTTAGAGAATTTAAGCCAAAGATAACTTTTAAAACTTTTTCTATCTCTAACAAAGAGTGGATGAAGGGAGTCTGCCAAATTATCATGGATGATATCTAAATTATAAATAAGATTTCAATCTTCCCTAAACAGGTTCTAGTTCATCAGAACATTCAATTACAAATTTATGCAGTTAAGCATTCAACCACAAAGGAATCCTACTTCTGAAAGATCACCTGACTGGTTTTCCTTTAAGCAAAATGTAGGAAGAGGCTCCTCTTTTGGGAGAGCGCTAAGTCTCATTCTCTTAGCAGCGAGGGCACAGCTCTTAGTACTGAGACTCGCCTCAGCCAGTGCTGGTGCTCCTGAAGTCTGCAGTACATTTCAGTTATTAGCCTGCATCATTTTAAAATGCAGGCAGCTACTGGTCTGCCCAATTGCAAACTTCAGAAATCTAAGCCAATGCAGCATAATGTAAAGTCTGCCAGTTGTTTTCCTCTTAGACATAATTCCAGTAAAATTCAGTAGTTCTTTAAAAAAGAAGAAATGAAGATATTCACAGGCTATTCCCCAGATAAGATGCTAATTTCATGTTTTACTAGAACTTGGGCATTCTCAATGAATATTCAAAGACCAGAGGGTAAGATTCTGCGAGTAGACAAAAAGAGAAATGACACTTTGCCTATTTTGACCAGACCAAGAGGAGAGACAAGTGTTAACCGGTCACATTGGCAAGATTTTTAAGTGGTGCTTCGTTTACAGCAATACGCTTTGCAGCAATCCCAGCTGCAAATAATCATCATCAAAACAACAGAATGAAAGTTTTGCAGAGAGCCCCCCAGCAAGTTTTAAATCATTTGCTGTATACTTACAGGAATTCCCAGCTTCGACTCTGTTCCAATTTTGAGTAGATAACAGAAACAGCGTCTTGAGGACAGCTCCCGTGACAGATCCCATGTTCACATGTATTGGGATCCCCCAAAAGATCTTGAGAGGCTCTCGGAGCGCTCCAGTCCTGTTCTCAGTAGCTCTGCCAGCTCTGTCTGGGTGTTCGGCCCCTCTAGGTCTCTGTCTCTCCCCCTCTCTTCCTCCTCACCTCCCTCCGTCTTTTCTCCTTCCCTCCTCCCTCTCTCTCTCCCCGTCTCTCTCTCTCTCTTTTCTCTCTCTCTCTCACACACACCGCCCTGACTTCTCACTGAAAAGCACTCAGCATCTTTCCTAACAAGCATCCACACCGCTGAGGCCACGCCCACTCCTCGCAGCAGCGGTCCCACAAATTGGCAGCAGCATCCTTCCTTCCAAACACACAACAGCGCTCGGAGCTCCGCTGCACCCAAAGGCGCGGCCTCCCGTTCGTGGGCCTCCTTAGGGTTCCCTCCCTTCTCCTCTATTTTCCAATAATCCTTAACCCTTTTCTCCCAGCTGGAGGTGTGGGTGGGGGAAGGGACAAGGCGGTGGAGCCTTCTGATTTTCTGAAGGTCTTGCATCTGGCAGAGCCAGAAAACACACTAAGCCGTTCCTGGTTATCCGGGAGTGCATCCAGGGAAAATTGCATTATGTTTCAAAACAAAAGCATAAAATAAGACAGAAATAACTAAGCAGCATTGGGAAATTGTAGCTAAAACCGTCCTCAGGGAAAACACTTGCTGTTGTTTTTCTCTGTTTCTATAAAACTGTAGTCTTCAGCGAGGGTGCCAGGATTTTATTATGGAAATTCCCCACACGGGAACAGACATTCCTGCTTAGCAGATATTTAAAATCATCTGGTAGTAGTCTGCCAGAAATTAACATTTCTTATTTTAATGCTTCAGGTGTACAAATCCACAAATGAAATGCTTTGGCTAGATTTATTTTGATGAATGCATCATGCTGTGAATATGCAGTACCATTCTATAATCAAAAATTTTAATAACATTTCCAAAAAGGCCCAAAGTAGGAAATGAGGGAATACTGAAGAAAGGGACCTCCACCACCACCACATACACACACGCATACACATTCACACCAACACTGAACAATGTGATGATGTAATTCAAGTGACTTAAAGGAGAGAGGAGATCAATGATTAAAGAAAAATTACTCTTTGAATGGCTGGTCCATGGATACAACTATTTCTTGAATGGAATTTTAAAATGTCTAAATAATGGAGTTACTATTACATAACAAGAAGCATGTCACATGGTTCATAGCAGATAAATAATCTATTTAAAATAAATGTCAAGATGTTTTACTGATAATGTGCTAGATTTTTTAGAAATGGAAATTCTGGGGTTCTCAAGTGCCTCTTGGTAATCACAAATTGGAAGAAACATAAGCCTTTAACACCACTTTCTTATGGAATAATGAAAGAGTGGGTTTGTCAAAGATCAGATAGGTTTGTCAAAGAGTGGGAAAATGACAGAAATACCCGTAAGAACTAAACATACTTGTTTAGCTCACGCCTGCAAACAAAGCAGAATGGATCTTTTTTCTTTTCCTGTTTTACAAGAGAAAACAAGAACAGGGAATTTAAATGATTCGAAGAGGTCATAGAGTTAGTAATAAATGCTGAGGACCGGACTTGGCTTTTCTGACTCCAGTTTCACTGCTCTCACCCTAGGACTTATTGCCCCAAATCAGAGTATACCTCCTTCCTGACCCTTGTCAGTGGCAGCAAAAACCTTAGGCCCTAGGAAAACACAGCAAATACTTTGGGAGGCCAAGGTGGGTGAATCACTTGAGGTCAGGACTTCGAGACCAGCCTGCCCAACATGGTGAGATCCCATCTCTACTAAAAATAAAAAAATTAGCAGGGTGTGGTCGCAGGCACCTGTAATCCCAACTACTTGGGAGGCTGAGGCAGGAATTCGCTTGAACCCGGGAGGCAGAGTTTGCAGTGAACCAAGATTACACCACTGCACTCCAGCCTGGGCAACAGGGTGAGACTCTGTCTCAAAAAAAAAAAAGAATAAATACAATAAAATAAAGGTCATGGGTTGAGTGTTTATTCTGTGTTCCTAGACTTGCATTCCTGATTTTATTTTTTCAATCATATGCTAAGTAAAACCAAATATAAATTGACAGTTTATGTTAACTAATTATTGAAGGGGATTAAATTTTATTGAACACATACTATATGCCATTTGTTATCTAATTGAATAATTATATCAGTCCTTTGAAGAAAATATCATTATGTCTGTGGGACAGTTGTGAGCTCTCCAGAAGAAAAAAGTTGCCTCGTTGTTAAAATATTGTATTTAATTGCTCTTATAAAACAAATTAGAGAATGCGTCTTAAATGGATAAGTACACATAGCAAAAATGAAAAATAAACATCTTATAAAAATAATAACTTCTTTGGGACAACGTATAAATTATTACAGTGACCAATACTGGCGGATTTTTCCATATCAATGGGCTACAGTAATAGAAGGAATTGGGGGCTGGCCCTCAATAGAAGACCTGAGCATTTCAAGTCACTGCAAAACCTGTCTCTGCCTGATGGCTGCAGAGGGGTAGAGAGTCGCATAGACAAATGAAACAGTGAGTACTTGAGATATGGTAAACAGAGAGGCCTCAGCCGGGCGCGGTGGTTCACGCCTATTATCCCAGCACTTTCAGAGGCCAAAGCGGGCAGATCATGACGTCATGACACCGAGACCACCCTGGCTAACACGATGAAACCCTGTCTCTGCTAAAAATACAAAAAATTAACTGGGCATGGCGGCAGGCGCCTGTAGTCAGTCCCAGCTACTCGGGAGGCTGAGGCAGGAGAATGGCATGAACCCAGGAGGCGGAGCTTGCAATGAGCTGAGATCATGCCACTGCACTCCAGCCTGGGCGACAGAGCGAGACTCCATCTCAAAAAAAAAAAAAAAAAAAAGAAAAAAAGAAAAAAACCAGAGCAGCCTCGATACAAATTCAGCTTCCACTGTTGTTTTGATTAAATGGCTCAATGAAGCTGACCTTTGGTTTACTTATTTTATAACCAAATAGGAGAATCATAACCAAAGAGTTCTTGTGATATAACGTATGACAACTATTGAATGCCGTGTGCTTAGTGGGCCCTCACTTACTTCCCAGCTTTAGATCTCTGCATTAAAACTGTACAGAGAATTGGTCTAAGCAGGCAATGTCAGAGCTTCGCCGCCCAGGTTCAGTGTCTGTACAGTTTCCACCACCCACCAGCTGCATGGCCTTGGGCAAGCTGCATCAGGATAATAATCCTTGATCCTTAATTTCCTCATCTGTGCACCAACGATGAGTACAGTATCAACCTCGTGGTTAAGACAATGTCCTGTAAAATGAGCATGCCTAGAAGGCACATGATCAATGCTCCTTTTGTAATTATTATATTAGTACAACTCACACGGCACAGATAAGAAATCTGATGAGCAGAGGGATTACAGCTTGTGGGATATGACCCACTGGTGGCAGAAAAGGGTTGGTCTCCAAGACCTACTAAGTTATGCATCATTTCTCCATTCCCACCAGGATGGTGTTTAACATCAGAAAATCGAAGGAAAAGTCAGAAAAGTGTGGAGATCTAATTTTGCACACCTGTACTGCTGATTCAGATTCCTTTAATCACTTCTCCCTGTGTCTGTATTTTGGTTATGTTTTCCACCAATTAAGAAAAGACCCTGGTGTTTAAGGTCTCCCGCGTCCATACTATAGGTCACACCCTGCCTGGAAAAAGCCATGTAAATCAGATCAAAATGTTGAAATTCATAAAATCAGGCTTTGAATTATTTTCTTGTTACATCTTGCCAGAGAACTGTATGTCCCACCACAGTGGTCCATGGAGGATCCTAAACTATAGTTTAGACTAGAAAACGACCAGAAGGCAATAGTGGAACTATATTTCATTGCAACAGTAGAAAGACATAAACATGCAATGTTTTTGTTTCATTTATTCATCTAACAGTTATTTAACCCTACATTGCTATTATAGGAATCTTTTCATTTCAAATCTGGGTAATCATTTCATTTCTTTTACATTGTTTGATTTGTCTTTATATCTTCAAAATGAAATGGATACTTTTTAGACATTGTGCTTTTACCTTCATTTTTATTGTAGTTAAAAAAAACATATAACATTAAATTCACCATCATAATCATTTTTAAGTATAGTTCAGTAGTGATGAGTATATTCACATTGTGGTCCAACAAATCTCTAGAACTGAAACTCTATACATTAAACATTAATTCCCTCTCTTCCCTCCCCTCCTGCAGCCATTGGCAACCACCTTTCCACTTTATGTTTCTGACTTCGACTACTTCAGATGCTTCATATGAGTGGAATTATATGGTATGTGTCATTTTGTGACTGACTTCGCTTAGCGTGGTGTCCTCAATGTTCATCCATATTGTAGGATGTGACCGGGTTTCCCTCTTCGTAAGGCTGCACATTATTCCATTGTATGTATATACTGTATTTTCTTTATTCATTCATCTGTCAGTGGACATTTGGAATTCTTCCACCTTTTGACCATAGTGAGTAATGCTACAAAGAACATGAGTGTGCAAGTATTCCTTTAAGATAATGCTTTGAATTATTTTGGATACATATCCAGAAGTGGGATTGCTGGATCATATAATCATTCATCGTTAATGTTTGAGGAACCTTTATACTATTTTTTATAACAGCTGAATCATTTTACATTTCTTCAATTTCTCTGTATCCTTATTCGAACTTGTTTTCTGTTCTTTTGATAGTGGCCACACCAATGGGTATAAGATGATATCTCATTGAGGTTTTGATTTGCATTTATCTTGATTAGTGATGTTGAGCCTCTTTCCACATGCTTGTTGTCCATTCTTATGTCTTCTTTTGAGAATTGTCTATTAAGTTATTTGGTCATCTTTAAATCAGGGGTTATTTGTTTTTGTAATTGTGGAATTGTGGAAATTTCTTATATAGTCTAGATATTAACCCCTTGTAAGATATATAACTTGCAAATATCTTTTTTCATTTTGTAGGTTGATTTTTCACCTTTTGTTTCCTTTTGTGAACAGAAGCTTGGTGCAGTCCCATTTGCCTGTTTTTGTTTAGTTACCTGTGCTTTTGATGTCATATCCAATGAATCATTGCCAAATTCAATGTCGTTTATGCTTTCTTCCAGGGGTTTTATAGTTTTAGGTATTATGTCTATGTCTTTATTCATTTTGAGTTAATTTTTGTCTGTGAGGTAAGATCAAGCTCAAACTTCATTCTTTTGCATAGGACTATCCATTTTTCCTCCATCTTTTGTTGAAGAGACTGTCCTTTTCCTCCATTGTGTGGATTGGCATCCTTGTGAAGATCATTTGGTAGCATACACCAGAGTTCATTTCTGGGATATACATTCTGTTCCACTGTTTTATGTATCTGTTTTTATGCGAGTACCACAGTAAACTTGACTATTGCTGCTTCATCATATGTTTTGAAAGGAGGATTGAGGCCTCCAATTTAGTTTATTTGTTTTCAAGATTGTTTTGATTATTCAGAGTCCCTTGAGATTCCATATGAATTTCAAGCTTTTTTAATTTCTGAAAAAAATGTCACTCGCATTTTGATAAGAATTGCATTTAATCTGTAGATCACTTTGGGTAGTAAGGATATTCTAACATTAAGTTTCCAGTCCACAAACATAGGATGTCTTTCTCTTTATTTGTGTATTCTTTTATTTCTTTTAGCAATGTTTGATGGTTTTTTAGTGTGTAACTCTTTCACTTCCTTGATTAATTTTATCACTGGTTATTTTATCTTCTTTGATGTTATAGTAACATCTTAATTTCTTTTTTGAACTGGTTATTGTTAATGTATAGAAATGTTGCTTATTTCATGTGTTGATTTTACATTCTGCAACTTTGTTAAAATCATTTATTTTGGATGCATTTTATTTCTTTTTCTTGTCTAATTGCTCTAGCTAGGACTTCCAGTACCACGATGCATAGTAGTGGTGAAAGCAGACCTCTTTGATGTGTTCGTGATCTTAGAAGAAAAACTTTCAGTCTTTCTCCATTGATTATGATGTTAGCTGTGAACTTTTTATATATGTATTTTATTATGTTGAGGTAGTTTCCTTCAATTTCTAGTTTGTTGAGTATATTTATCATGAAAGGATATAGAATTTTGTCAAGTAGTTTTTCTGCATCAGTTGAGATAATCATGTGTTTTTTCCCCTTCATTCTGTTACTATGATGTCCTACAGTAATTGATTTTCATATTTTGAAACATCCTTTCATTCCATGCATAAATCCTACTTGGTTATGGTGTATAATTTTTTAATGTGCTATTCAATCAGTTTACTGGTATTCTGCTGAAGATTTTTGCATCAGTATTCATCAGAGATATTAGTCTACAGTTTTCTTGGCGTGTCTTTGTCTGGTTTGGATATCAGGATAATGCTGGCCCCGTAAAATGAATTTGGAAGTTTTCTTCCTCTTCAATTCTTTAGAACAGCTTGAGGAAGATTGCTGTTAACTCTTCTTTAAATGTTTGGTAGCGTTCTCCAGTGAAGCCATCCGGTCCTGGGCTTTTCTAGGTTGGGAGGTGTTTGCTTACTGCTTCACTCTCCTTACTAGGTAAAGGTCTGTTCAAATATTTTGTTTCTCCATGATTCAATCTTGATAGGTTGTATGTTTAGAAAAATTTACCCGTTTCTTCTTGGTTTTCCAATTTGTTGGCACATAATTGTTCAAGTAGTTCTCATAAAACCTTTCCCTTCTCACTTTAATTGTAATACCACTTCTTTCATTTCTAATTTTAGTTGAGTCTTCTCTCTTTCTTCATTGTTAGTCTAGGTAAGGCTTTGTCAATTTTGATGAAATAAACTCGGTTTTATCGATTTATTTCCATTCTTTTATTCACAATTTCATTTTTCTCTTTTCTAATTTTTATAATTTTCTTCCTTCTGCTAACTTTTGGTTTAATTTGTTCTTCTTTTTCTAGTTCCTCCAGGTGTAAAGCTGTTTATTTGAGATTTTTCCTTTTTTAATTTTTTAATTTTTATGGGTATATTTAGGTGTATATATTTATGACACACATGAAATATGTTGATACAGATATACAATGTGTAATAATCACATCAGGGTAAATGGGGTATCCATTATCTCAAGCACTTATCCTTTCTTTGTGTTATAAAAAATCCAATTATACTATTTTAGTTATTTTTAAATGTACAATAAATTTTTTTACAATAGTCCCTCTGTTGTACTATCAAATACTAGAATTTATTCATTTTTTATAACTATATTTTTGTACCCATTAACCATCCCCACTTTCCCCCGCCCCTCCCCCACCCTTCCCAACCTCTGGTAATCATCATTCCATTTTTTTACCTCCATGTCTTCAATTGTTTTAATTTTTAGCTCTGACAAATCACAGAGGGCATGTTAAGAGTGTCATTGGGTGCCTGGCTTATTTCACTTATCATAGTGACCTCCAGTTTCATCTTTGTTGTTGCAAATGACAGGATCTTGTTCCTTTTTATAGCTGAATAATGCTTCATTGTGTATATGTACCATGTTTTCTTTGTCTATTCATCTGTTAATAGACGCTTGGATTAAATCCAAATCTTGGCTATTGTGAATAGTACTGCAATAAACAGATATCTCTTTGATATACTGATTTTCTTTCTTTGGGGTATACACCTAGCAATGGGATTGCTGGATCATATGGTAGTTGTAGTTTTAGTTTTTTAGAAACCTCCGTACTGTTATCCATAATGGCTGTACTAATTTACATTCCTACCAACAGCATATGAGGGTTCCCCTTTCCCCATATTCTTGCCAGTATTCATTATTACCTATCTTTTGGATAAAAGCCAGGTTAACTGGGGTGAAATCATATTTCATTGCAGTTTTGATTTGCATTTCTCTGACCATCAGTGATGTTGAGCACCTTTTCATAAATGTGTTTGCCATTTGTACGTCTTCTTTTGTGAAATGTCTGTTCAGATATTTTGCCCATTTTTTATTAGATTATTAGATTTTTCCTATAGAGTTGTTAAAGTTCCTTATATATTCTTTTTATTAATCCCCTATCAGATGGATACTTTGCAAATATTTTCTCCTATTCTGTGGGTTGTCTCCTCACTTTGTTAGTTGTTTCCTTTGCCATGCAGAAGTTTTTTAACTTGATGTGATCCCATTTGTCCATTTTGGCTTTGGTAGCCGGTGCTTAAGGGATATTACTCAAGAAATCTTTGCCCAGACCAATGTCCTTGAGTGTTTCCCCAATGTTTTCTTTTAGTGGTTTCATATAATTTTTCCTATTTTTTTAATGTAAGTGTTTGCCACTGTAAACTTTCTTAGTACTTATTTCACTGTATCCCACAAGTTTTGGTATGTTGTGTTTTCATTTTCATTTGTCTGCAGATATTTTCCAAATTCCCTTGTGATTTCTTCTTTAACCCATTGGTTGTTTAAAAGTGAGTTGTTTAATTTTTACATATTTGTGGATTTTGTTTTCTTTCTCTTATTGACTTCTAGTTTCATTCCATAGTGGTCAGAAACTTACTTTGCATGATTTCAGTCTCCTTAAATTTGTTAAGACTTGCTTTGTGGCCTAACATGTGGTCTGTCTTGGAGAATGTTCCATGTGCAGTTGAGAAAAACATGTGTTCCACTGCTATTGGGTAGAGTGTTCTGTATACGTCTATTAAGTCTGATTGGTATATAGTATTATTCAAGTCCTCCGGGACAGATGAAATTATATACATACATATTTATCAGGTACAACATAGTGTTTTCAAATATATGTACATTGTGAAATGGCTAGATCAAACTCATTAACATGTATATATCTTATCTTAGCCCATTTTTTGCTGCTGTGACAGAATACCTGAGACTGGGTAATTTACAAGGAACAGAAATTTACTTGGCTCACAGTTCTGGAGGCTAGAAAGTCCAAGAGCATGGTTCTGGACTCTGGTGAGGGCCTTCTTGCTGCATCATGCCCTGGCAGAAATAGGAAGACTAAGACAGCAAGAGAGGGCCAAACTCACTTTTATAACAAGCCCACTCTCATGACAACTAACCGCTTTTCTGATAAAAAAATATTAACCCATTCATGAAGGCAGAGTCATCTTGACCTAACCACTTCTTAATAGGCCCTACTTTCCAACACTGTTGCATTGAAGAGTAAGTTTCCAATATATGAACTTTGGGGGACACATTCAAACCATAACATGCATTACTCCATATAGTTGTCATTTTTTGTGGTGAGAACCCTTAAAATCTACTTTCTTAGCACTTTTCAAGAATATAGTACATTGTTGTTAACCACAGTCCTCATGATGTATGTAATACATATCTTGAACTTACTCCTCTTATCTAATTGAAATTTTGTAACCTTTGACCAACATTTTCCCAACCCTCTTCCCCACTGCTTCCCCATCTTCTGATGAGCACCATTTTACTCTCTATTTCTATGAGATCAACTTTTTTAGATTCCATATAGGAGTGAGATTATGCAGTATTTATCTTCTGGTGCCTGGCTTATTTCACTTAACATCATGCCCTTCAGGTTCATCCATGTTGTTAGAAATCACAGGATTGCCTTCTTTTTTAAGGCTGAATAGTATTCTAATGTGTATACATACACCATATTTTCTTTATCTACTCATCTGTTGATGGGCACTTAGGTTGATTTTATATCCTCACTATTCTGAATAATGCTGCAATAAATATGAGCGCAGATATCACTTTGACATAGTAATTTACTTTTTTATTTTATATATACATCCAATAGTGCTAGATACAAATTATATTTTTAACTTAAGAAACTTCATACATTTTCAATTAATGGCTGTACTAATTTGCATTCCCACTGTTTTTTAATTGTGCTTTTATTTAGTTGTTTTATCCACATCTAAAAGTAGAGTATTGAAACCTCCTACTACTATTAACTTGCTTTCTGTTTTTCCCTTTATTCCTATCCATGTTTGCTTCATATATTTGGGAGATCTAATGTTAATTGCATGAATATTTCTAAGTGTTCTATCTTTCTGGTGAATTTGGATTTTTATAATTACATAATGTACTCCTTCGTCTCTTGAGACAGTTTTTGTCTTAAAGTTTACTTTGCATGAGTTAACTATGGCCACCCCTGCTATCTTTAGGTTTTATGCATGGAATACCATTTTCTATCCTTTCACTTTTAACCTATGTGCATCCTTAGATTGAAGGTGAGTTTCTTGTAGACAGCATATGGTTGAATCTCGTTTTATATCAATTTACCCAATCTATGTCTTCAAATTTGGGGGCTTAATTTATTTACATTTAAAGTAATTACTGTTAGGAAAGGATTTACTATTTCCATCCTGTTCATTGTTTTCAGTATATGATACAGCTTTTTTGTCTCTTCTCTTCTCTCTTGCTGCCTCATTCTGTGTTTTATTAATTTTTATAATGACATGTTTTGATACACTTCTCATTTCTCTTTGTGTATATTCTACAGATATTTTATTTGTGGTTACCATTATAATTACATAAAACATTTTAAAATTGTAACAATATATTTTAAACTGATTATAACTTAATTACATATAAAAACTCTACTCCTTTACATCTCTGTTACTCCTGTGCTATATTAATGACACAAATTAGCTTTTTATATTGTGAGTCTGTTAATATGAAGTTATAATTACTATTTATGCCTTTGTTTTTTTAATTCTACAACACATTAAAAATTATTTATGCACCTGCATTATAATACTATAGGATTCTATATTTGTCTATATATTTACTCTTACCAGAGAGTTTTATATTTTCATATGGTTTCCTGTTGCTATTTATTATTCTTTCACTTCACCTTGAAAGACTACCTTTAGTGTTTCTTGTAAAGTAGCTCTAGTTGTAATTAACTCCTTCCATTTTTATCTGGGGAAGTCTTCATTTATTCTTTAGTTCTGAAATGCAGTTTTGCTGGATATAGCTTTTTAGTTGGTAGTTTTTCTTCCAGCACTTTGAATATATCATCCCACTTCCATCTAGCCTGCAAAGTTTCTGTGATAAATCTGCTGATAATCTAATAGAAGTTCCCATGTATATGGTGAGTCACTTTTCTCCTGCTGCCTTCAAAATTCTCTTTGTGACTTTTGATGGTTTGATTATGATGTGTTTTGGTGATATCTCTTTAGAGTTATCCTAGTCAGAGCGCTTTCAGATTTTGAATTTGTATGTCCATTTCTCACTTCAGATTTGGGAAGTTTTTGGTCAATATTTCTTCAAGTAAGCTATGTGTCCTTTTCTCTCTTTCTTCTCCTTCTCAGATTTAATAAATGCTTTTGTTGTTTCACTTGATGGTGTCTCATAAGTCCCTTAGTCTGTTCTTTATTTTTTTTTCTTTTTGGCCTTCTGCTTCAATAATTTTGAATTTTCTATTTTTGAGTTGACTGATTCTTTTTTCATCTGGTCAAGTCTGCTGTTGAGTCTCTCTAGTGAATTTTTCAACTCAGTTGTCATGTTCTTTAGCTGCAGAATCTCTGTTCAGTTCTTCACAGTTTCTCTCTGTATTGATATTCTCATTTGGTTTATGCCTTGTTTTCCTTATTTTATTGTTTACACTCTTTTAATTCATTGAGCATCTTCTGGAAGATTATTTTGAAATCTTTGGCTAGTAATCCATATATCTGTTTCTTTAGGGGTGATTTCTGGAGAATTAGTACGGTTCTTTGGGCCTTACTTCTATTGTTTCTTTATATGTCTCCTTATCTTCTGTTGGGACTTGGGCACTTGAAAATCAGTCACCTCTCTCAGTCTTTGTGATCCAGTTTTGTGCAGGGAAAACTTTCAACAACCAGATGGGCTATAGATTCTGGAGATCTCTCAAGACTTTTCTGAGGCTATGTCATCTGTGAGTTTGTGTGTAATCTAATTACAGAGGTTTGCCAATTCCTACTCAGGAGCTCCCCTGGTGACTTTCTGTGGTACTGCAGACTGGTACTAAACCAAGCCATGTTAATTGCCTTTGTTCTCAGCAGCCCCAGCCAGGCTCCCTACTCCTGTCAGTACTTAGAAAAGATAGAAACCAGTTCCTCAGGAAGCCCTATAAAAATTCAAGATAGTTAACATACTTTTTATTCCAATATATTTTTTCCTCTCCTATTTATCTTCCAGAGAGAAGTTGGAAATTTTCTTTTAACTGCATTGCACTGTACTAGGAGAAGGGTTCTGAGAAGTGAGTATCATAAATTTTCCTACGAGAATTCCATTCAGTTGGCATTGTGCTTGCCTGGGGTGCATAAATCTCCTACCTGGTTTTTTGATTTTGCACAAAGGCAATTGGATATATACTGTTGTTAAACTGACATCTCTGGGGGAGCAAGAAAATCTGAGTCTTCCTATTCTGCCATTTTGCTGATGTCATTGCTCAAAGTTGATGTTTTTTAAACTAAAATATAGTAGAACTATTAAAAATTTTGCCAAAACCCTGTTTCAAATATATTCTGAATAACATGAACAATGCTTCCTATATTACCAGTAAATATACAAAAATAGTCATTGTTGGGTTTGAACCTTTATGCATTAATATATTATTAATGATATTTACTTTATTTTATGTTGCACATTTAGTTAAGAGACTTGACTTTCAATAGAATAAATGCATTTTATTAGCAATTTTTATATTTCCCTAAGCACTACTATTTTGTTTTCCCTTTTAATCTGTATATTACAGATAGTGTAAGTGATGACTTTGATAATAACACATATACTAAGCTTTGCAATTTTACAAACACCCAAAACTCTAGCAGCACACTTTTTCTACTAACATCTCACCTGACACAACCCTTCCATTATAAAGATTTACTCAGTAAATTAAGATAAAAAATTATAGCCAACATTGGATGTCCTCTTCAAAAATATAGTAATAATAAAAGATATTTATGTTTCTTATGTTGAATGGCAACTTTACTTCCTTTTCTTTAACATCGTTAAAGAAACTTTGGAATTTTTGCTTACCCAAACAAATTATACACATATACGTATATATGTGTGTATGTATGTATAATATAAAAATATATGTATATATATTACACACAAGTTCAGTAATCTCTTAGTCTGCCATATTTAATATGTTATTACATTCAGATAATTTTTTATATCAGGTATTGTATCTTTTAGTTCTAAAACTTCAACTCACATCCTTTTTATTTCTTCCTTGGAACTACTTAAACTTTTGAGCATATAAAAAATAATTAAGTCTCTTAACATCCTTATCTGCTCATTCAATCTGTTAGATTGTAATAATAATATTAGATTATTATTGATTATTTTCCTCATTATAAGTTGTATTTCTTGCTTTTTTGCATGCCTGGCAATCTATAATTGGATGCCAGACGTTGTGTAAAATTTACATTATTGGTTGCTAGATTTTTGTATCCCTACAAATATTCTTGAGTTTTGTTCTACGCTGCAGTTAAGTTACTTAAAAATAACTTGATTCATTTAAGCCTTGCTTTTATAATTTTCTCAGCTGAGTATGAAGTAGTTCTTAACCTACAGCTACTGAGACAAGACTTTCCTGAGTATTCTATCCAATGCCCTATGAATTATGAGTTTTTCTTGTCTGGCTAATAGAAATAACCACTATTCTCAGCCCTATGAGAGTAATAAAACCTCTTCCTTCTAATTGTTTGTTTGTTTGTTCATTTGTTTTAGAAATAGTGTCTTGCTCAATCACTCAGGCTAGAGTGCAGTGATGCAATCACCCCTCTAATAGTTCTTAATGTTTGTTCCTGGTCTCAGATAGTTTCTTCACACACATGTGCTGATTAGCATTCAGCTGAGTACTCAAGAGGAACCTTCCACAGATGTAAACGTTTCTCTCTCTATGCAATTCTCTTCTCTCTTGTACTCTCTCCTGTGAATTACAGCAGCCTTCATCTTCCAAACTCACAGATCCATCTCCTCAACTCAGGGAACCCATCAGACTCAATCTAGGTTTCCCTTCCCTATACCATGGTTTGGAAACTTTCTACAGGCAGTAAGCTAAGGCAATTAGAGAGATCACGTTGTTTCTCATCTTTCAGAGATGATTGTACTTTGTCACATGAAACCTAATATCCTAGAAGTCATTATTTCATACATTTTTGTCTATTTTGGTTATTTCAATTAAAAGAATAAATCTGATCCCTGTTCTTCTATATTGGGCGGCAGTATTTTTTAAATGATGGTTTTATATACTTCTATTTTCCATGGGATGAAAAAGGTGTGACATGAAGAGTATTCTATCTAAATTATTTTCCTCCAACAAAAGTTAGTTAACCATCTCTGGGAAGTTGAAAGAGGAGAACACAGAGTTTAAATTTTTTTCTAAAATAATTAGAAAATAATTTTTCTTTTTAAAAATGATTTGCTTTAATATTTCTGTAAAATAAGTACTACATGAATGATCTCTAATTTAATATCATGAGGCATCATAACACCAATATTCACTGGTAACTATGTTTCTCTATATGATTATTCTTGATTTAGGTGTCTTCTTTGGTATAGAAAAATAAGTCTGACACTAAATCAAGGTTTAACTTAACACATAAAAAGAATGCATACATAAAATTGGAGTAACATTTCAGGAATGAGAAAATAAATCATTGATTTCACCAAAAGGTTTTAAATACATTTAGCATAAGACAAAACACTTAACCCCTTAAACAGAGATAACAATATGCTTAAAATTCAAAAATACTAAAAAGGGGAGATTAGATCACCCATATCTGAAACTCAAGATTTTCAGCCATTTTTCTAGGAACCAGCCATGATTTATGGGAGGGCAAAGATGATCTGATGCAAGAAGGTTGAACAGAAAAGAACATTTAAAAAAGCAGAATGGGTAGAGTGTGGTGAGGGGCAATGGGACTATAAAGAAAGGGATAACTAAGGTGTCAAAGATGGGTTTGCCTCCCGTGCAGTTTTGTCTCCATGAAACCCGGTGACTACAGCATTCAGAATCTCTCCTCCCTGATAAAAAAAGCTTATCCCAGTAGGAATGAATAGTGTTAGAAAATATCATGCTTAGATTTGTGATGTCTTTATAGTGAAGTGATTTAAGCTTAAGGGAACACAGTTACTATACAAAACAAAGAATTCAGTAGATGAGGACTTTGAAAATTTTATATATCTAGCAGCATTTATGTTTTAGAACTTTAGACTGCCTCATGGAATGTTTCCATTTCTCAGAATAATGAAGCAGAAACAATTTTGGCCTCAGGCAGGTCCAGGGAAATCAAATCCACCTACCACCTAGATCTTCAGATCCACAACACACAGCAAGTTTCATGCCTGTAAACTGATGTGCCTTAAGGCAGCAATTCTCCAACTCTCAGGTAGAAAACTACTATTATAGAAGAGCGAGGATAGCTGGGGTTAATCTCCTACAAGTAAAATGGGTTGTTACTTTCGCAAACATGGCAATGGTGCCATCTTTACAGTAGCAGGAGAAGGAAGAAAGCAGTTACAGAGTTCACTTGTCTTTTGAAGAGGTTAGCTCACTTTATGTGTACTATCTGAGCACTTCCCAGTTAGAGACTGGGGAGTAAGCCCCATAGGGTAGATACATGCATGAAATCATTTCATCTTGACCTACTTTTCAATATGGTAGACACTAGCCATGTTAGAACTAGAGCCCACTGCTCACTCACACTGGCCATATTTCAAAGGCTTAATAATAATACATGTGGCCAGCAGCTACCATATTAAAGAAAGCAGATACAGAACATTTTCATCAAAGCAGAAAGTGGTACAATAGATGCCTTTAAAGCTGGGTAACATTATTACAAATTGCCAATATTTCAGTAACTAATTTCTCCGTGAAAAACATTTAACAGCAAGTTTCCTTCCAATCTTACTGAAATAATGTACGTTAAATTTTTAGGCCGTACAGTCTCAAAAGAGAAAAAATGTATTTTGCTCTTTGTGGATAAACATTGAACTCAGTGAGATAAACCACCTAGATTGCTCACAGATAATGTTTTCCTGGTGTATATTGATACATCATGGTGGTAAATAAAAGTGAAAGATTACATGCAGGGTAACTTACTAAGAGTATACACTCAATAGTCCTTTGAAACAAATTAGTGTGCATGCTTCCATGTTCACTGCAGCATAATTCACAGTAGCCAAGATATGGAATCAAAGTGGTCAGTCACCAAAGTGACGATCAACAAATGAATGGACTTTTAAAATATGATCTATATACACAATAGAATACTATTTAGCCTTTTAAAAGAAGGAAATAGTGGCTCATGCCTGTAATTCCAGCACTTCAGGAGGCCGAGGCGGGTGGATCACAAGCTCAGGAGCTCGAGACCAGCCTGGCCAAGATGGTGAAACGCCGTCTCTACTAAAAATACAAAAATTAGCTGGGTGTGGTGGTGGGTGCCTGTAATCCCAGCTACCTGGGAGGCTGAGGCAGAGAATTGCTTGAACCTGGGAGGCAGAGGTTGCAGTGAGCTGAGATCACACCACTGCACTCCAGCCCAGGCAACAGAACAAGACTCCAAAAAAAAAAAAAGAAAGAAGGAAATGCTATCAACTGTGACAACCTGAATAAATCTGAAGGACATTATGTTAAGTGAAATAAGTCAAACACAAAAAGGCAAATACTACATGATCTCACCTATTTACAGACTAAAAAAGTTGAACTCAAAAGCAGACAGTAGAATGATGGTTACCAGAGGCTGGAGAAAGGAGGGTTAAGGACATTTTGTTCAAAGGACACACAATTGTAGTTACACAGGAGAAATAAGTTCAAGAGATTAATTATACAACATGGTGACTACAGTTAGAAAAAAATGTTTTTTTTTTTCTTAAAAGATGCTCAGAGAGTAGTTTCTAAATATTCTCACCACAAAAACATGGTACATATGTGAGGTAAGGCATCTGTTAATTAGCTTCATTTAGCTATTCCAAAAACATACACAAATTTTAGAACATCATGTTGTACATAAGCATATACAACTTTTATTTGTTCATTTAAAGTAAAAATAAATAAATAAATAAATAGTATGCACACTCTGGTCAAAATTTAAAATAATGTGGCATGGATATGAAAAATAAAAGGAAAAAAAATTCTAGCAAAACAAGGCCTAAATGTGGAACAAAAATTATTACAGTAAAGATTTAGACAGCACAGTGGCCTAGGTGAATAAAATTGTGAAAAGAATGAGACTGAGAGCAAAAGCTTTGAATTTCAGCTCCTCTCACCCACTAGAGTAAATCATCAAATCTTTCTAAACCTTGGTATTTGCACTTCCCTTCCAGGTTGGTTGTGATTATTATGTGAGAATAATTAATGCTAAGTGTCTCACCCAATTTCTGTAACACAGTGAGGGTGTAATAAATGAGTGTCATTATTATTAATATAAAAAAACTCAAGAAACTGTTTTTAAAGATTTTCAAATACATTACATATATAATTATCATTATAAACTTATTTGATGTCACTAAGCGTTTATCCCAAACCACAGGTTTAATATACTCAGTCTTAGATTTTAAAACATATATCATACGTATGATATTTGCCAGAGAGCAGTGTGGTAGAATATTTTATTCAGTCCTTCCAAATTTCTATAGTATATTGCTATATTTTTGGATGATGTTACCCCAGATCAATTTTTACACTAAAAAATTATATTATTGAAATCCATTATATTCATGCTCTCTTTATTAAAAAGCTACCCACAAAGGGTACTGGGAGGGTGGGGAAGAGGTGAGGATAGTTAAAGACTAGTTTGAAAGAATGTACAAAAAATAGTTCAAAAGAATGAACAAGACCTAATATTTGATGTGAACCTTTTTCAACTACAAAGTTCTTGCAAAATTATTTACTCCATTGAATGTCCAGGTTAAATTAAGAAAGTTGAAACTTTCCCGCAGAAGAACTTCATTTAAATACCATTGAATACAGATCCTCTATCAGGTTAAGATTATTACTTGTTCTATTTCATGCGATTGTGCTTTTTTCTTAACTTCTTGTTTCTTATAAGTCATGAGACATTATGACATATGTGTGAGACATTATTTATGATATACATGTTATAGATAGATAGATACAGAATATGTATATCTGTATGGGTATATATAGTTACACTTTAGCAATTTTTCAAGGACTTTAGATCTTGAGTATATCGTTTTATAGGTACCTTATCTTCAGCTGACTCATTTGCAAGAAAATCAGTGATGTGGAGTCTCCCCAAGAGGATGCATATGTAAATCATAAAGCTTCACATTCTTGAACAAATTGCACTTTTACACAATGATTCTGTTAACTTTAATTAACACAAAAAGGAAAATTTTATAAAACTCATGGATTATCTTGAAAATATCTCATGACATTATATGTTGTGAAGATTATCGGCCTCCTTATTAAATAAGCTATTTTTCTAGCCAATATGAATCTATTTTAGGGTTCACAAAAAACTCATAAAAACTTGCACATTCCTCTTGCCTTTCACAAAGTGAGATTTATGACCATGGCAAAGATTTGTTCATTTATAGAATATTGTCGAAAGGAAATATAAAATTGGTTATAAAATTATTTGGGATGGGTAAAATATCTCATTATTAATTATTTTATAAGGCAAAGAGCATCATCTTTAAAAAAAAACAAAAGTAATGATTACAAAAATGTTGCAACTCTTTGCTAGTTATTAAAATAATCTAAAACTGAAGCAAATACTGTATTTCGATCAAACTTTACTGTATAAAAATGACCCTAAAACTTAGTACCTGAAGACAATAGTTTATTATTTCTGATATTTTCATGATTAGTAGGGCTAGAAAATCCAAGATGGCCTCTCTCATATGTTGTTAGGGACCAGATGTAGCACTTTAGTTCTCCTTCACATGACTAGACTGTCTCCTTGACATGGAGGTCTTTGAGCAGTGGTCAAAGAGGATTAAAGGTGTCAGCTACAAGATCTCTTGAGGCCTAATCTCTAATGCTCACACCATGTCACTCCCACCTCATTCTATTCAACAAAGCAAATCATGAGCACAAATGGAACAGAACAGAGAAATAGATTTTACTTCAGTGTGAGAAAAGTGGCAATGTCACATTGCAAAAAGAGGTATATACTGGAATAGGAAGAATTTGTAGCCATTAAACAGTCTATCTCATGCCAAGTTTTTTTTTTTTCATCTTTGCATTGTTTTTCTGACAAATTTGTATGACAGCAGAAGACACTGCTTGCGTCTGTCTGACTTTAACAACATAAATACAAAAGATAAATTTCTCAAAAATATGTTTGGTTTTCATCAATTTTTCCAAAGGCTTTTCTTAATCTCTTGATATTCAAATCATTATCTTTTGAGGTTTGAAATAAATTTGCATTTAATTTGCTGTATACAGATAATGTTGACAGCATCTTATACTCAACAATGAACTAACCTAGAAATGACCTAACACAGGAGTAAGGGGGGGTCTATGCTAGTGTAAGCAAGAATGACAGTAGAGAAGGGCATGATTTTATAAATAATCAATTTGTTAATAGCTGTTTTGCTATAAGAATTTTGTGACTAGAGAGTCTTAAAATTGCAGACCTGGGATTATATTTAGTTAGTAAGGACCTTCTCTCATCCAAATTATTTTTAACTCCTTATTTTGTATTCAACATTGTACTATTGCCCTAGTTTCAACTATGAATAAACGGAACCATTCTATGAATTTCAAATACAAGGAGGTTAATATGGAATTTTCCTAGATGGGTATTGAAAGGGCCATGGGAACAGAAGGCAAGATTATCCAAAGATTAATAACTGCAAGAAAGCATTACTATGTTTGGATTGGAGAAGGAAAGGAGGCAATAATGTTACCTGGAGCCCACAGCACAGTGCTCCTGGGGATCCACAGTTGGTGCTGAGCTGCCTGAGCAGATACGCAGAATACTGCCCTCCCAGCAATTTCACAGTTGCTCCAGCCTCCATCATTCCTGGCAATGTCCCATGTGGCTCTTACAAAAAAGTACAAGAAAGGAGTAATATCTCCCCTCTATCTATCTGCATTAGCTGAACCCGGCAGAAGCTACAAGTTACAGGACTCAAAGGAATGTAATTCACGGGTTCGTAGACTCCCACAACACAGGGCAGAACACTGAGAGGCAAGAATGGGGCTCAGACCAAATTGGCTAACCATGTGCACAGTGAATAAGACAGAGTACCTGCCTTCCTGAGGGCCACAAAGCCATGGTAAACATGCATATTAGCAACCCTCAAGCAAGTTCTAAGGTGACGAGTATTGTGATAAGGTAATAATGTGGTGGACTAATTCCAGGAAAGAAGCATAATGAGTTGGGAGATCAGAGAAGGTAAAATATTAACTGCAATTTAAATGTTAGGCAGGAGTCTGAAAAGTTGCTATCTGGGCAGGAGAAGGGATTCCCAAAGAAAGGAAATGACGTTGTTTTGTTTATAGGCAAGTCTGCAACGTAAATTTGAAAGCCTGATGTTTCTTCGATGGGATAGCATTCAAAGGGCTTACTCTTTATTAATAAAAATAAGACATTTTTTAAAAGTTGGAGTTAGATTTAACTTGAGTTTCCTAAAAAGTGGTATCTCTTTCCAAATTTATCAACGAAGCATTTGAAACCTTTCCCCACTTAAAAATAGGCAAGAACTAAGCATATTCCCAATTACATCCCTTTATACTTTAAGTGGTTGCTAATTTACTTCCCTTCCCTCCTTAACTTTATGAAAGACTACCTGAAGCATTAGGGGGATTGGCTCCATGGGGTAGCTGCTAAATTCCACTGAGATTACACTTTGTAGAAGCATAGCAAATTGTGGTAGAGCTATCTGCCCTGTGAGGAATACAGTAGAATATTTGGCATTCCCTTTCTCTTTCTCAAATTGCTTCTAAAAGCATTATTCTGTGTGGAATGATGGAAATCCCTCGGGTCACTGGGTCAGGGCTAGAAACCACCATGGGATTTAGATACCAGGAGAAGTGACCTTGAGTCTTGGCTTGGCTTTGAACACTGTCACCTTGGGAACTTTATCTGTAAAATAAGATTTGAATAGATGATCTCGAATGCTCCTTTCATCTCTGATAAAGTAAAAATATTATGAAAAACGTTGAAAAGATGCTTGAGTCAAAGTGAATGGTAGAATGCACTACAAAATTTGCTTTCAGTTTATTCTAAATATGTAAACGGTCAGTTCTTTTCTCTGCATTTTGGTATATCTGTTTTCTTATTTCATTATTTTCAAGCGGATGCTATAAAACTATGAGCAGATATAATATTTTATAAATAAGACATAAGGGTCTTAGAGAACCATGCTACTAAGGAATAAACACCTGTAATTTTGTCAGGAATAAACACCTTCTGTAATTTTAGAACCTGTGTGCACAGTGATCTTAAGCAGCTACTCTGTTCTATTCTGCTGTTCTTTGTGGTACATTGATATGACGAAGGGATATTGGAATTAAACCTCACTGACTAACTTCAGGCTGTATGCCTTTGTATTTATATGATGTTAGACACAGAAATTGACTTTCTGATCATTAATTTCTTTTTCCTTATCAGATACATAAAATCATATGTCATTACCTTTGGTTCACAATTCTCTATCACCAAGAGTTTACATATGACTCTCTTTATTTTTATATTCACTCTGTTTCATAATTTTGAAAAAAGTAATGAATATAAGATAGTGAATACAAGGAATACCCATATACTTTTTTTTTTTGCTTATTTTTGAAGTTATATAACAAGCCATATTGAATAAAGTCTGGCTTTCTTTTTCACTCAACAAGATATTACTAAGAATAATCTATGTTGTCCTGCTGCCCTTGGTAGTTGTATTAGGCCATTCGTGAACTGCTATAAAGAAATACCTGAGCCTGTGTAATTTATAAAGAAAAGAGCCTTAATTGGCTCATGGTTCTGAAGGCTGTAGGAAGCATAGCGGCTTCTGCTTCTGGGGAGTCCTCAGGAAGTTTATAATCATGGCAGAAGGAAAAGAGAGAGCAGGTACTACAGGTGGCAAAAGCTGGAACGAGAGAGAGAGAGCTGGGTGGTGGGGATGTGCCACACACTTTTAAATGAACAGCTCAAGGGGCGGTTCTAAGATGGCCAAATAGGAACAGATCCAGTTTACGGCTCCCAGTGTGAGCGACGCAGAAGACGGGTGATTTCTGCATTTCCAACTGAGATACCAGGTTCATCTCACTGGGGCTTGTCAGACAGTGGGTGCAGGACAATGGGTGCAACCCACCGAGCGTGAGCCAAAGCAGGGCGAGGCATCACCTCACCTGGGAAGCACAAGGATTGAGGGAATTCCTTTTCCTAGCCAAGGGAAGCTGTGACAGACGGCACTTGGAAAATCGGGTGACTTCCACCCTAATACTGTGCTTTTCCAATGGTCTTAGCAAATGGCACACCAGGACATTATATCCCACACCGGGCTCGGAGGGTCCCACGCCCATGGAGCCTGGCTCATTGCTAGCACAGCAGTCTGAGATCGAACTGCAAGGTGGCAGCGAGCCTGGGGGAGGGGTGCCTGCCATTGCTGAGGCTTGAGTAGGTAAACAAGGCAGCCAGGGAAGCTTGAACTGGGTGGAGACCACCGCAGCTCAAGGAGGCCTGCATGCCTCTGTAGACTCCACCTCTGGGGGCAGGGCATAGCCAAACAAAAGGCAGCAGAATCCTCTGCAGACTTAAATGTCCCTGTCTGACAGCTTTGAAGAGAGTAGTGGTTCTCCCAGCATGCAGCTGGAGATCTGAGAACGGACAGACTGCCTCCTCAAGTGGGTCCCTGACCCCCGAGTAGCCTAACTGGGAGGCATCCCCCACTAGGGGCAGACTGACACCCCACATGGCCAGGTACCCCTCAGAGATGAAGCTTCCAGAGGAATGATCAGGCGGCAACATTTGCTGTTCAGCAATATTCGCTGTTCTGCAACTTCTGCTGCTAATACCCAGCCAAACGGGGTCTGGAGTGGACCTCGGGCAAACTGCAACAGACCCGCAGCAGAGGGTCCTGACTGGTAGAAGGAAAACTAACAAACAGAAAGCACATCCACACCAAAACCCCATCTGTACGTCACCATCATCAAATACCAAAGGTAGATAAAACTACAAAGATGAGGAGAAAACAGAGCAGAAAAGTTGAAAATTCTAAAAATCAGAGCGCCTCACCCCCTCCAAAGGAACACAGCTCCTTGCCAGCAACGGAACAAAGCTGGATGGAGAATGACTTTGACGAGTTGAGAGAAGAAGGCTTCAGATGATCAAACTTCTCCGAGCTAAAGGAGGAAGTTTGAACCCATTGCAAAGAAGCTAAAAACCTTGAAAAAAGATTAGACGAATGGCTAACTAGAATACCCAGTGTAGAGAAGTCCTTAAATTAACTGATGGAGCTGAAAATCATGGCACAAGAACTACAAAAAGAGTAAAAAGAAATGAACAAAGCCTCCAAGAAATATGGGACTATGTGAAAAGACCAAATCTACATCTGATTGGTGTACCTGAAAGTGACGGGGAGAATGGAACCAAGTTGGAAAACACTCTGCAGGATGTTATCCAGGAGAATTTTCCCAACCTAGCAAGGCAGGCCAACATTCAAATTCAGGAAATACAGAGAACACCACAAAGTAACTCCTCAAGAACAGCAACTCCAAGAAACATAATTTTCAGATTCACCAAAGTTGAAATGAAGGAAAAAATGTTAAGGGTGGCCAGAGAGAAAGGGCGGGTTACTCACAAAGGGAAGCCCATCAGACTAACAGCTGATCCCTCAGCAGAAACTCTACAAGCCAGAAGAGAGTGGGGGCCAATATTCAACATTCTGAAAGAAAAGAATTTTCAACTCAGAATTTCATATCTAGCCAAACTAAGCTTCATAAGTGAAAGAGAAATAAGATCCCTTACAGACAAGCAAATGCTGAGAGATTCTGTCACCACCAGGCCTGCCCTACAAGAGCTCCTGAAGGAAGCAATAAACATGGAAAGGAACAACTGGTACCAGCCACTGCAAAAACATGCCAAATGGTAAAGACCATTGACGCTAGGAAGAAACTGCATCAACTAACGAGCAAAATAACCAGCTAACATCACAATGACAGGATCAAATTCACACATAACAATATTAACCTTAAATGTAAATGGGCTAAATGCTCCAATTAAAAGACACACAGTGGAAAATTGGATAAAGAGTCAAGACCCATCAGTGTGCTGTATTCAGGAGACCCATCTCACATGCAGAGACACACATAGGCTCAAAACAAAGAGATGGCGGAAGATCTACCAAGCAAATGGAAAACAAAAAAAGGCAGAGGTTGCAATCCTAGTCTCTGATAAAACAGACTTTAAACCATCAAAGATCAAAAGAGAAAAGAAGGCCATTACATAATGGTAAACGGATCAATTCAACAAGAAGGGCTAACTATCCTAAATATATATGCACCCAATACAAGAGCACCCACATTCATAAAGCAAGTCCTTAGAGACCTAGAAAGAGACTTAGACTCCCACATAATAATAATGGGAGACTTTAACACCCCACTGTCAACATTAGACAGATCAACGAGACAGAAAGTTAACAAGGATATCCAGGAATTGAACTCAGCTCTGCACCAAGCGGACCTAATAGACATTTACAGAACTCTCCACCCCAAATCAACAGAACATACATTCTTATCAGCAGCACACCTATTCCAAAATTGACCACAGTTGGAAGTAAAGCACGCCTCAGCAAATGTAAAAGAACAGAAATTATAACAAACTGTCTCTTACAGCACAGTGCAATCAAACTAGAACTCAGGATTAAAAAACTCACTCAAAACCGCTCAACTACATGGAAACTGAACAACCTGCTCCTGAATAACTACTGGGTACAAAACAAAATGAAGGCAGAAATAAAGATGTTCTTTGAAACCAATGAGAACAAAGACACAACATATCAGAATCTCTGGGACACATTTAAAGGAGTGTGTAGAGGGAAATTTATAGCACTAAATGCCCACAAGAGAAAGCAGGAAAGATCTAAAATTGACACCCTAACATCACAATTAAAAGCACTAGAGAAACAAGAGCAAACACATTCAAAAGCTAGCAGAAGGCAAGAAATAACTAAGATCAGAGCAGAACTGAAGGAAATAGAGACACAAAAAAACCCTTCAAGAAATCAGTGAATCCAGGAGGTGGTTTTTTGAAAAGATCAACAAAATTGATAGATCGCTAGCAAGACTAATAAAGAAGAAAAGACACAATAAAATCAAATAGACACAATAAAAAATGATAAAGGGGATATCACCACCAATCCCACAGAAATACAAACTACCGTCAAAGAATACTATAAACACCTCTACACCAATAAACTAGAAAATCTAGAAGAAATGGACAAATTCCTGGACACATACACCCTCCCAAGACTAAACCAGGAAGAACTTGAATCCTGTAATAGACCAATAACAGGCTCTGAAATTGAGGCAATAATTAATAGCCTACCCACCAAAAAAAGTCCAGGACCAGATGGATTCACAGCCAAATTCTACCAGAGGTACAAGGAGGAGCTGGTACCATTCCTTCTGAAACTATTCCAAACAATAGAAAAAGAGGGAATCCTCCCTAACTCATTTTATGAGGCCAGCAACATCCTGATGCCAAAGCCTGGCAGAGACACAACAAAAAAAGAGAATTTTAGACCAATATCCCTCATGAACATTGATGCAAAAATCTTCAATAAAATACTGGCAAACCGAATCCAGCAGCACATCAAAAAGTTTATCCACCATGATCAAGTGGGCTTCATCCCTGGGATGCAAGGCTGGTTCAACATACGCAAATCAATAAACGTAATCCAGCATATAAACAGAACCAAAGACAAAAATCACATGATTATCTCAATAGATGCAGAAAAGGCCTTTGAAAAAATTCAACAACACTTCATGCTAAAAACTCTCAATAAATTAGGTATTGATGGGACATATCTCAAAATAATAAGAGCTATCTATGACAAACCCACAGCCAATATCATACTGAATGAGCAAAACCTGGAAGCATTCCTTTTGAAAACTGGCACAAGACAGGAATGTCCTCTCTCACCACTCCTATTCAACATAGTGCTGGAAGTTCTGGCCAGGGCAATCAGGTAGGAGAAAGAAATAAAGGGTATTCAATTAGGAAAAGAGGAAGTCAAACTGTCCCTGTTTGCAGATGACATGATTGTATATTTAGAAAACCCCATTGTCTTAGCCCACAATCTCCTTAAGCTGATAAGCAACTTCAGCAAACTCTCAGCATACGAAATCAATGTGTAAAAATCACAAGCATTCTTATATATCAATAACATAGAGCCAAACATTGAGTGAACTCCCATGCACAATTGCTTCAAAGAGAATAAAATACCTAGGAATCCAACTTACAAGGGATGGGAAGGACCTCTTCAAGGAGAACTACAAACCACTGCTCAATAAAATAAAAGAGGACACAAACAAATGGAAGAACATTCCATGCTCATGGATAGCAAAAATCAATATCATGAAAATAGCCATACTGCCCAAGGTAATTGATAGATTCAATGCCATCCCCATCAAGCTACCAATGACTTTCTTCACAGAATTGGAAAAAAACTACCTTAAAGTTCATATGAAACCAAAAAAGAGCCCACATTGCCAATACAATACTAAGCCAAAAGAACAAAGCTGGAGATATCACTCTACCTGACTTCAAACTATACTACAAGGCTACAGTAACCAAAACAGCATGGTACTGGTACCAAAACAGAGATATAGACCAATGGAACAGAACAGAGCCCTCAGAAATTATACCACACAGCTACAGCTATCTGATCTTTGACAAACCTGACAAAAACAAGAAATGGGGAAAGGATTCCCTATTTAATAAATGGTGCTGGGAAAACTGGCTAGCCATATATAGAAAGCTGAAACTGGATCCCTTCCTTACACCTTGTACAAAAACTAATTCAAGATGGATTAAAGACTTATATGTTAGACCTAAAACCATCAAAACCCTAGAAGAAAACCTAGGCAATACCATTCAGGACATAGGCATGGATAAGGACTTCATATCTAAAACACCAAAAGCAATGGCAACAAAAGCCAAAATTGACAAATGGGATCTCATTAAACTAAAGAGCTTCTGCACAGCAAAAGAAACTACCATCACAGTGAACAGACAACCTACAGAATGGAAGAAAATTTTTGAAATCTACTCATCTGACAAAGGGCTAATATCCAGAATCTATAAAGAACTCAAACAAACTTACAAGAAAAAAACAAACAACTCCATCAAAAAGTGGGTGAAGGGTATGAACAGACACTTCTCAAAAGAAGACATTTATGCAGCCAACAGACACATGAAAAAATGCTCATTGCCACTGGCCATCAGAGAAATACAAATCAAAACCACAATGAGATACCAACTCACACCAGTTAGAATGGCCATCATTCAAAAGTCAGGAAACAACAGGTGCTGGAGAGGATGTGGAGAAACAGGAACACTTTTACACCATTGGTGGGACTGTAAACTAGTTCAACCATTGTGGAAGTCAGTGTGGCAATTCCTCAAGGATCTAGAACTAGAAATAACATTTGACCCAGCCATCCCATTAATGGGTATATACCCAAAGGATTATAAATCATGCTGCTATAAAGACACATGCACACGTATGTTTATTGCGGCACTATTCACAATAGCAAAGACTTGGAACCAGGCCAAATGTCCAACAACGATAGACTGGATTAAGAAAATGTGGCACATATACACCATGGAATACTATGCAGCCATAAAAAATGATGAGTTCATGTCCTTTGTAGGGACATGGATGAAGCTGGAAACCATCATTCTGAGCAAACTGTTGCAAGGACAAAAAACCAAACACTGCCTGTTCTCACTCATAGGTGGGAATTGAACAATGAAAACACTTGGACACAGGAAGGGGAACATCACACACCGGAGCCTGTTGTGGGGTGGGGTTGGGAGGGAATAGAATTAGGAGACATACCTAATGTAAGTGATGAGTTAATGGGTGCAGCACACCAACATGGCTTATGTATACATATGTAACAAACCTGCACATTGTGCACATGTACCCTAGAACTTAAAGTATATTAAAAAAAAAAAAAAAAAGAACAGCTCTTGCAAGAATTCACTATCACAACAACAGCACCAAGCCATGAAGGATCCACCCCCATGATCCAAACACCTCCCACAAGGCCCCACCTCCAGCACTGGGGATTACAATTCAACATGAGATTTGGTTGAGGACGAATATCCAAACCGTATCAGTAGTGTAGTTCATTCATTTTCATGGCCATCTATTTTGTGAACATACTACAATTTGTTTAAAGTTAATTAGGCCATCTCTGGATTTTTTATAAATACAAACGATGCTGCTATAAATTGCCTTCTTTTTTATTTATTTTACTTTTAAATTGACATATAATAATGGTATACATTTATGAGGTACATAGTGATGTTTTTATGTGTATACTATATAAAGATCAGATCAGATCAGTATAATTAATACCTATCATCTCAAACATTTCTCATGTCTTTGTGTTGAGTACATTCAATATCCTCCTTCCAGCTATTTGAAACAATACATTACTATTAACTATAGTCATCCGACAGTGGTATAGAACACTATAACTTATTTCTCCTATTTAGCTGTAATTTTATGTCCTTTAACAAATCTCCTCTTTCCTAGCATACCCTTCCTCCTCATACCCTTCCCAGCCTCTAGTGTCCTCTGTTCTACTTTTTACTTTCATGAGATCAACTTTTTTTAGCTTCCACATATGAGTGACAACATGTGGTGCTTAACTTTCTGTTCTTGGCTTATTTCATTTAACATAACACTCTCCAGTCCCATCCATTTTGCTATGGCAGGATTTCATTCATTTTTATGACTGAATAGTACTCCATTGTTCATATATGCCACATTTCTATTATCTATTCATCTTCTGTTGGACAGTATCATAGTCCATTTGTGTTGTTATAAAGGAATACTTGAATCCAGGTAATTTATTAAGAAAAGAGGCTTATTTGGTTTATGATTCTGTTGGCTATACATGAAGCATGCTGCCAGCAACTGATTCTGGTGAGGGCTTCGGGCTGCTGCCACTCATGGCAGAAGGGGAAGGGGAACTTGCATGTGCAGAGATCACATGGCAAGAGAAGAAGCAAGACAGGGAGGGGGAAGGCACCAGGCTCTTTTTAACAACCAGCTCTTGCAGGACCTACTAGAGTGAGAACTTGAGAACTCACTCATTACTGTGAGGTGGCACCAAAGTAATTTAAGAGGAATCCACACCCATGACCCAAATACCTCCCATTAGGCCCTATCTCCAATACTGAGGATCAATTTTCAACATGAGGTTTGGGGGAATAAATATCTAAAGTATAGCAGACACCTGAGTTGATTCCATATCTTGGTATTATGATCAGTGGTGCAATAAACACGGGGTACAGATGTCTGTTCAATATACTGATCTCCTTTCCTTTGGATAAATGCCCAGTAGTGGAATTGCTGGATCACAGGTTAGTTCTATTTGCAGTTTTTTGAAGAACCTCCATACTATTCTCTATAGTAGATATACTAGTTTACATTCCTACCAACAGTGTATAAGAGTTTTCTTTTCTCCACATCCTCACCAGCATATGAATTTTTTTTTGGTTTGGTTGTTTTGTTTTGTTTTGTTTTGTTTTCGAGATGGAGTCTCGCTCTGTTGACCAGGCTGGAGTGCAGTGGCGCAATCTCAGTTCACTGAAACCTCCACCTCCCTAGTTCAAACGATTCTCCTGCCTCAGCCTCCTGATTAGCTGGGATTACAGGCGCCTGCCACCATGCCTGGCTAATGTTTTGTATTTTTAGTAGAGAAAGGGTTTCACCATATTGGTCAGGCTGGTCTCGAACTCCTGAACTCAGGTGATCCACCCGCATTGGCCTCCCAAAGTGCTAGGATTACAGGCATGAGCCACCCTGCCTGGCCTGGTCTTTTTTATAATAGCCATCCTAACTGGGGTGAGATGATACCTCATTGTGGTTTTGATTTGCATTTCCCTGATGATTAGTGATGTTGAGCTTTATTAATTAATTAATTTATTTTCATTTGTATGTCTTCTTTTGAGAAATATCTGTTCAGATCATTTGCTCATTTTTTTATCAGATTGTTTTTTGCTGTTGAGGTGTTTGAGTTCCTTGTATATTCTGAATAGTAATCCGCTTTCAAACTAATAGTTTGCAAATGTTTTCTCCCATTCAAGAAATGGTCTCTTTACTCTGTTGAATGTTTTCTTTGCTGCACAGAAGCTTTTTAGTTTGATACAATCCCATTTTCTTTTGGGGTTTTTCTGCTTTTGTTGTCTATCCTTTTGAGGTATTATTCATAAAATATGTCTCCTGGTGCAAGGTATAACATTTTTAATACATATATAACTAAAGATGGAATCGCTGGGTGTGTAAGCATTCAAATTTATAAGCTAACGTAAAACAAGCTTTCAACATGGCTATGCCAATATAAATTGTTGCCAGTAATGAATAATAAATTTAATTGATCCATAATCTCTCAAACACTGTATATCTTCCCTAGTTTTACTTTCTACTAATTGAATGAGCACAACATACTAGGTCATTCTACATGTTTCTGATGACTAATGACTTTTTCTTCAAATGTTTACTTATTAAACACATATGCTATCTCTTAGGAAAAATGCCAGTTGATATTTCTATTCATAATTTTATATCACCACCTTTGGACTTTGTTATTCTGTTGGTCAATTTAAAAACCCCTGTACTGACAGCACATGATATTCATTATAATCATTTTTAAAATCTTGGTCTCTAAATAAGACAAGTTTCCCATCATTATCCACCCTCTTGATCAGATATGCCTTACCTTCTAGGACCATTAAACTTCCACATAAATTTTAGAATCAGTTTGTAAAGTTTTAGGAAAAACTCCTGTCAGATTTGTACTGGAGAAGTCTTGAGTCTATAAATAAATTTAGGGAGAACAGACATCCTCAGAAAATAAGTGTCTCCACTTATTAAAATTGTGTTTAATGTGTCTCAGCAAGGTTTTTAAAATTTTCAAGTACAGGGCTTGAACATTTTTGCAAGATCTATTTTTAGGTCCATTATGATTTTAATTGTAAATGATATATTTAAAAGATGCATATACACATATACATCTTTATGTCTTCTAATTGTTTGTGATGGCACATACAAAAACAATTCACGTTTGCATACTGATCATGTATCTACTCTCATTAAGGACCTTATATGAACCATTGTTTCGCTATCTATAAAATTCCTATCGCACATAGTTACTGTAGAAATAAAATGAGGAAAAACTACTGACAACGCACACCATTTTACACACATGTACTATTACTTCTTATTGCCTTACTTTGTTAGGAAGACAGTAAATAAAACAAAGGGATACAGAGAGAAAGAAGGTGATAGGGAATGAAATCTACTGCTATTTTAGCTTACCAGTACTTTTTTTTGTTATATTTTTGTATATTTGGTTGCATAATAATTGTACTCTATTGGGTTAGTAAAATGCCAAGTAGATAACTGCATAACATTATTTTAAAGCCAGGGAAAACAGATGATCTATTCAACATGAGCTATTCAAGCCACAGTCACAATGGAATAGCTTAAACATTCTTAAACAGGTTATATATAAAAATAAAACATACTAAGATTCTTTAGATTTACTTCATTTGAAAAAAAAAGACAATGGGCCAGGCGTGGTGCCTCATGCCTGTAATCCCAACACTTTGGGAGGCCAATGTGGGTAGATCACCTGAGGTGGGGAGTTCGAGACCAGACTGACCAATATGGTGAAACCCCATCTCTACTAATAATACAAAAATTAACCAGGCATGGTGGCATACGCCTGTAGACCCAGCTACTTGGGAGGCTGAGAAAGGTGAATTGCTTAAAACCAGGAGGTGGAGGTTGCAGTGAGCCGAGATTGTGCCACTGCACTCCAGTCTGGGTGACAGAGACTCCATCACAAAAACAAAAAACAAAAAAAAAACAAAAAAAAGATATATTATTTTATATTTTTGACTATATCTCTATTATATTTGGTAAAAACTAAATTTTTGATACATGTTGGGCTCGTATTTTTTTCCTGCCTTTCTGCCTTCTTTTCTTCTTTCCCTCCCTCCCACTTCCTTCTGTTTTTCTTTTCTTTCTTCCTTATTTTCTCCTTTCATCCCTCCTTTTTCTTCCTTCCTCTCATTCTCTCACCCATGGTAAATTTAAGATGCTTTGAGTCCTGAACTAAACTTGAGGGATAATGTATGCATGGTTGTAGACACAGACTTGAAGCATTAACCCATCATTCACCTTGACCCTGGGGGTTAGAACAGCAATTCATGATGTTGTCACCTTGGATGAGCATGCTTTTTTTTCAATATTTCATATGTTCACATAAATGTAATATATTCAAATATTTAATATTAGTTTGTGAAGGAGGTATTTCAGACCCTAATATTAAAGAAAGAGATTTTGAGATTTTAAATGTTCACACTATTAAAATCCCATATCCTGAAATACTGATTAAGATCCACTGTGTTTGTAAGCCAAACATTTAGGAAGTTTTCTCAATAGATATGCATGAAGACTACATTTAATACCCTCTAAACTGTGGAAGAACACCTATAATAAAGTACATAAATGACCTCTAATTAGGAAAGCTTTGCTTCAATAAGCTTGGAATGACTCCTTTTTTTGAAACTGTTGATACATATGCATGAAAAGTAAATCTCCACATCAGAGTAGCTGAAGATTTTTGCTTACTTCATCTTTTATAAAGTTATAAATAGTCGAACGAGGTAACTTAAAGGTGATCCAGTGAAAATTCTAATGAAATGTGTTTTTTACATATTGACTCATTTTTATCATTATCCATTTTAATCTCTGTCTCCAAATAAGAGCTATTTCTGGAAGAAAATAAACATAATTCTTGTTCAATAAAGCCCCACATGCACATATATTTGTATGTACTGAGCCATTTAACAAGAGTCATATACAATACATATAACAAGAGTTATATATATATTATTTACAGTAGTAAAATGCCATTGGAATACATTTGACAAGAATAATTCTACTGTTAAATAAATGTGAATCTAGAAAATCTTTTTTATAGTCAGTGTTGTCTTTCCTTCTACTCTTAAATTTTCATTCCAACCATCAGACAAAATGACTTTTAAAAATCTATGTTCATGTAAAATGGATGACTCTTTCCTGTGCAAAAATATCTCTTTTGAGAAGTCTAATATATGGTTTTTGTACTATGTATAACTTTTAAAATTCGTCTCCTGTCCCGTTTTGTCTTCTCTTGGATTGGCAAAATGTAAATAATCACATTGCATATATTCAGGGAAAGCAAGGAACATATTCAAGAATGAAAGTCATGACATGATAGCTTCATCATTTTAAAAAATATTTTATATTTTTTAAAAACCTACCATGAATTATGCAGTACATTACACATGAAGTAGGGGTAAAAAGTGCTCCTGAGTTGGAAGATACTGATAGTTATAGAGGATGCTTACTCATCAAAATTTTCAAATGGTTGAAGGTGAAGTTTGTCACCGTAGACAAAACAAATTATGGAGATTTAGATTCCCATAACAGCAGAATTAAATTATGTATTTTATTCTCCTAATAACAGAAACAAAAATAGAGTATTTGGTGCCCTTTCTCCATCTCCCCAAGAGAGAAGTTTTTTGTGTGTCACTAACTGTACGAAGAAGCCACTTTGATTTATGACAAACTCTAATGTGAAAGAGCAAAGCCGGCTGGGCGCGGTGGCTCACGCTTGTCATCCCAGCACTTTGGGAGGTCGAGGCGGGCGGATCACGAGGTCAGGAGATCGAGACCACGGTGAAACCCCGTCTCTACTAAAAATACAAAAAACTAGCCGGGCGTGGTGGCGGGCGCCTGTAGTCCCAGCTACTCGGAGAGGCTGAGGCAGGAGAATGGCGTGAACCCGGGAGGCGGAGCTTGCAGTGAGCCAAGATGGCGCCACTGCACTCCAGCCTGGGCGACAGAGCGAGACTCCGTCTCAAAAAAAAAAAAAAAAAAAGAGCAAAGCCATGTTGCTTTTCATATAATTATATATTAGTTCAATAAATATTTGTCATTTCAAACTCTATTAATCAAGATTCTTAATTCTCAAAGGTAATTCCAATATAAGTAAGAGTCTCTAACACATAATTGGATAGCCTGTAAATGACCTCAGAGGTTTGATTTCTTTATTATTAGATATAACAGGTATTTTTTATTTATTTGGGGGAAGTTTGTAGAGATATTTGTAGACCTCATCTAACTTACACTACACAATCCTTAAGCCTCATTCAAATCCAAGGTTCTATGAGATGAATAAAAGTTTATGAGTGTATAATGTTTTTGATTACTTTTGAAGAAAATTATGAAAAAATGATCTTTTAGGAAATAACATTAGTTTCTCTGGGGTAAAAGTTAAAATGAAGTTAATTTATTTTACATTGTTCCCAGTTTTATCTGATCAGACTTTAATTTAAAATTAATTCAGTCTATTTGGATAGGTGGTGAACAATTAAATGGAAACAATTACCTAAGTCATGTGTAAATGCAAGATTTGCCAAAACCCCCACCTGTGTTTCTCTTTCAAGGTGCCTCACATTTCTGGCTAATGTTTACAAAAAGGAGTCCCGGCCAACACAAAGTCCACTTCCAGAAATGTTACCTGGTATCAAAAGTCAACTTAAAGCATTATTAATCTCTTCAGACTCAACGTTCTCACTATTAAATTTCAAGAACATAATATTGCAACATAACAATTCAGGGATATTAATTCAAGAACACTTAATTTCTTCAAAAAATAAAAGTTAAAAAATCTTCAGTAGCTGGAACATTTTACATAATTTTAATATTCATTACATTAATAAAGGTACTTATTTTAAAAGTGAAATTTCATCGAAAAGTTTACAATGCACAATGGCACTCTCCCACATCCCCCATCCCTCTGTTTATTAATTGGATAACTGTGGTCGAGCCATTTGATATATTTTTATTCCATTTTCTTCATCTCTAAAGTAGAAATAACTACTTTCTTCATCTGTAGGTTGGAGATAACCCTACCTCTTAGGGTTGTTGTGAAAATCAAATTAACAAATATGTATAAAATAATGTGCACAATGCGGGGAATATGGTAAGTGCGAAATAAATGTTAGCTATTCTTATTATCACCCCTACCTCTCCTGTTTTGATTCTCTCAGCTGTCACTCTCAATCTGTCCCCTGGCATTTACTTCTATATTTTTTTAAATGATGTATCACTTTTATACATTATTTATTTGCTTTTGACTCTGACAGACATTAACTTTGTGTGCCCACACCATTCCCCAGCGTCTCTCAAACTACTCGTATAAACTTGCTATTTCATATTTCCGATTAAGTCAAGAATCGTCAGTGTTTACATTTTTTTTTACTTTAATTAGAAATTTCACAGACACATAGTAATAAAGCCCAACAACAGTGATTTAAACAAGCAGAGGCTCTATTTTTATCTCACAAGGATTCTGGAGGTAGATGGTTACTGTTCTTCCCTGCTGTCCTCAGTATTTTGCCTTTTATTCTTACAGTTGTCAAATAGCATCGCCTGATGGCTAACTCAGCTCCAGGCAACAGGACCACCTTCAAAAGCACGAAGCAGGGGCTGGCCAGGGTGGCAAAATCCTTTCATCCCCTCTAGACTGTTCTTATTAGGAAGAAAAATAACTTTCTAAGAAGGCATCCAATACAATTTCTCCTGCATCTCATTGACCAACACTGAATCCTGCAGTGGCTCCCAACTCCAAGGCAGGCCGTGGCAGTGAGGATATTACACAAGAGAATGGCATCGCCTTAATTGGCTTAGACGAGAGAGGCTCCAACTTTCTCAGTTCACAGCCCCATTGGTATCCGTGTGATTATTTTCATTGTGCCCAAGGCAAAAGAAATATCAAACAATCCCTTTTTATAAGTAAGTTGGTACCAAAGAATGTAATATGTGTTTATATCCCCAACAACTTAGTAGCCATTTGGGTAAATACCAAACATAATTGTGAAAACAAACAAAACAACCAAGTTCATATTTAAATGACTGCAATTACTTACTAAAGGGAAATGTGTGCCTTCTGGGCACTGCACAACATCTCACATTTTAAAATCAGATTAGACACCAACACCCTCGTTTCCTATTCCACATTGATTTCCATTTAGCACTTTTTTTTTCCCCATTTAAATCAAGTCAACCACTGAAAATCCTGCTTCACAAAGATAGGACATCCTGGAAAGCAAGGTAGATGGAACTCAGGAAGTGCCTTTAGCTAGCTCCATAGACTAAACCTCCCATCCCCTGCATACCTGTACGTGTGAAATGGAGGAGAATTTCCTTTGGTATCAGTGGTCAGTCAACAGAATTTCAGCCAATTTTTCTCTTTTCAGCTCAGTGTTTGACCCCTACCTCCAGGAGTACTGGAAATCCCTAAGCACTGATATTCTCAGGGTTCCTCTGAGATTAATGATTTGACTACTCACCCACATAAGGTTCTGGGTTTAGTTACTCTGTTTTTTTTTTGTTTTTGGTTTTGTTTTGTTTTGTTTTGAGAGGGAGTTTCGCTCTTGTTGCCCCAGGCTGGAGTGCAACGGTGTGATCTTGGCTCACTGCAACCTCTGCCTCCCAGGTTCAAGAGATTCTCCTGCCTCAGCCTCCCAAGTAGCTAGGATTACAGGCATGCAACACCATGCCCAGCTAATTTTTTTGTATTTTTAGTAGAGATGGGGTTTCACCATGGCCAGGCTGGTCTTGAACTCCTGACCTCAGGTGATCCGCCCACCTCGGCCTCCCAGAGTGCTAGGATTATAGGCGTGAGCCACTGCACCCAGCCTAGTTACTGTTTTTAAATTAGTCACCATTCCTCAGTCACCTTCTGATTCCCAGTAAAGCTGTCAATATCTTTATTCAGTGATGGACTCTCAGAACTCTTTTCTTTTTCCATGTTAGTTGATGGTTTGATTTGGTTGTGTTTTTATTTTAAATTAGTAGACTTTATTTCTTAGAGAGGTTTTAGTTTCCACAAAAATTGAACAGGAAGTACCGAGTTCCCATATACTCTCTATCCCCAATACCCCTCCCCAACAACAGTTTCCACCCTTTTTTTAATTTAACTTATTTTAAGTTCAGGGGTACATGTGAAAGTTTGTTACATAGGTAAACTTTGTCATGGGGGTTTGTTGTACAGATTATTTCGTCACCCAGGTATTAAGCCTAGCACCCAATAGTTATTTTTCCTGATCCTCTCCCTCCTCCCACCCTCCATCCTCCCAAAGGCCCCAGTGTGTGTTGTTCTCTGTATGTGTCCATGAGTTCTCATCATTTAGCTCCCACTTGTAAGTGAGAACATGCAGTATTTGGTTTTCTTTTCCTAAGTTAGTTTGCTAAGGATAATGGCCTCCAGCTCCATCCATATCCATGCAAAGGACATGATCTCATTCTTGTTTTACGGCTGCATAGTATTCCATGGTGTATATGTACCACATTTTCTTTATCCAGTCTATCATTGATGGTCATTTAGGTTGACGCCATGCTTTTGCCACTGTGAATAGTGTTGCAGGGAACATACATGCTCACGTGTCTTTATAATGATAAAATTCGATTTCTATTATTGCAGTCGGGTTTTGAAAAGAGATAAATCAGGTTGATCAATGCAACATTTTTAACTGGAAATTCAGACTGGATTCTGAACATGACTCCATCTTGGCAAGGTTAGGGATAAAAGCAGAGAATCTCTGGTATTGCCCATATGAAGGATATGCTGTTATTAGATAATTCATGGTCATCCATTGTCTATGCCAAATACTGAGAGATTGCATATTTTGGACCTCACAAAACTTCCTTTGCTGACCAGGTACCTAATATTTCCGGATGTTCTAAGGTTCACCTCAGTGCCACTTCTTTCCACAGCAAGGCTGCCCTAATCAATGGGGAGATACTTTTTTTTAAGTCGCCCATCTCCTGTTCAAAACACCCATTCATTTCTTCACAGCGACTTAGTCTCTACATTGGTGGGGAATGCAAACAAGTTTCACCCAGGTAGTAATTCTAGATGATTTGCAGGGGCCAATAGTTTTGCATTTGAGTTTTCTCAACCTCCAATTCTGCGTATTTTTACATTATGAAAAAATAGTACTTTTGAAATACCTGAACACTTCTGTATCCACTTTATCTATTCCTAGATATCATTTTCAAAATCAAAAATGTTTTCTTATTCCTATTAAGGAATAAGATATGTTATTTTGGAGAAGACATGACATAGTTCCAAACTTAGTTATAGATTAAACATTACCAAATCCAAAAACTTCCTATATTACTCCTTCTACTCAGCTCCCTAAAAGACTATGAAATTATTGTTTCTTTGAAAGTTTTAAATGCCAGAAATCTTAATATTTGTGACCATGTAACCATGTTTCACTATTGAACCTGGATTCAAAGTTGGCAGTTAAAACTTCTACTTCAGATGAAATTTGCAGAAACAAACAATTGTTTTTATTTTATATTCACACAGGGTATGTGTTAAGTTCAGATTTTATAAAGGAAAAAAATGCCTTAAAAATGCCTGTTTCATTGTATTACGTAGAAAGTTATGCTTCTGCCAGCAGGAACATAGATTATGTAAACTAATCTTTGCAATTGCTCTTCAGCACATTTGGAAAATTAACTTTCCAGTCTTTTAGAAGCTTGAAAAGACTTGAATAGTTAGTATTTAAAATGAAAAATTGTTATCAGGTATTAAAATGCAGGAGAAAAGATGGATGGATTTCATTTTTATTGCAGAAATTCGTCATTGAATCCTAATCTTAAAGTTTCTTTTCAAGTTATATTTGTTACCTGGAGACAGAAGTTCATGGTTTTTTTTTGTTTGTTTTTTTGTTAATTCTGGATTGGGTAGCTTCAAGAAAGTTATATATACCTTTATTTAAAAAAAAAAAAAAGTACACACAAATGCACATACATCATTGTTTTGCAAATTTTCCCAGTAAAAGCAGAGCCACCATATGTGAAAAACTCTTTGGTACTTTGTTGAGATGCCCTGAAATTCTGTATTATCTTTTGGTTTCTTAATATACGTATTAACACTCATTATTTTATTATGATATATGTAGCACTTTCCATACTGATTCACCTCCATCTGGAGATTGCAAATTTTTGGAGGCATAAGCCACGATTTTTCTTAGTAAATAAAATGGCAACATCTGCACATTACTAAAACTATAGTAAACCCTTAAGAAATATGTGCAAAATATTTTTCTAAATAAGAGGTCTTCATTATAAGCAAAAGAAACTGATGCTTGTGACCATAAGCAATACGGAAATATAGTAGAAAGATAATGTCAACTCCAAGGGATTCCCAAGGACTTAAGTTAGAAAATGCACAGAATTCAAGGCAGCTCTGAGGAGCCAAGAATGTGGACCTAGGTGTCCCCGTCTTTGCTCAGTAGCACCAGGCCTGACAGTGGAGTAAGCAGTCAGCCAAATATTAGATGCATGCCAACATGCTGACTTCCAGAGTCAAGGAAGGAGGTGTGGCCCTCTGGCAGCCCTATTGGTAGGCAGCCCTCTGCTTCTCACCAGTTAACTCACTGGGGAATGCCCCAAAGCCACGATCGGGGTAAATTTTGAGTAGGCAAAAATTTACAAATTGAACTGCCCCTTAACTTCACACATGCTTTATCTCACATGACATTTCTAAAGAATTTCATTTTATAAGTAATACTTCTCTGAATGTAATGGAATATATTCCTCACGCACAAAACTGTACATATTGATTCTGCAAGGAAGGTCAGGTCTCAACAGTCTAGAATCATGGGATCATGTCCATTTATTCTGTGGAATCATTATGTTCTATCTCCTTTTTTGTCATTAGAGTGCTACTACATACACAAATTGATGAAATTACTCATAAAAGATGATATCATATTGTGTCCGGAATTGGTGGGTTCTTGGTCTCACTGACTTTAAGAATGAAGCCGTGGACCGCCCCAGTGAGTGTTACAGTTCTTAAAGGCCGCATGTCCAGACTTTGTTCCTTCTGATGTTCGGATGTGTTCGGAGTTTCTTCCTTCTGGTGGGTTTGTGGTCTCGCTGGCTCAGAAGTGAAGCTGCAGACCTTCATGGTGAGTGTTACAACTCATAAAGGCAATGTGGACCCAAAGAGTGAGCAGTAGCAAGATTTATTGCAAATAGCTAAAAAACAAGGCTTCCACAGCGCAGAAGGGGACCTAAGCGGGTTGCCATTGCTGGTTGGGGCAGACTGCTTTTCTTTCCTTATCTGGCCCCACCCACATCCTACTGATTGGTCCATTTTACAGAGAGCTGATTGGTCTGTTTTACAGAGAGCTGATTGGTCCATTTTGACAGGGTGCCGATTGGTGCATTTACAATCCCTGAACTAGACACAAAAGTTCTCCATGTCCCCACTAGATTAGCTAGATACAGAGTGTCAATTGGTGCATTTACAAACCTTGAGCTAGATACAGAGTGCCAACTGGTGCATTCACAATCTCTTAGCTAGACATAAAGATTCTCCAAGTCCCCACCAGATTAACTAGATAGAGAGTGCTGATTGGTGTATATACAATCCCTTAGGTAGACATAAAGGTTCTCCAAGTCCCCACCAGACTCAGGAGCTCATCTGGCTTACCCAGTGGATCCCACACTGGGGCGTAGGTGGAGCTGCCTGCCAGTCCTGCGCCGTGCGCCTGAACTCCTCAGTCCTTGGGCGGTGGATGGGACCGGGCGCTGTGGAGCGGGGGCAGCGCTCGTTGGGGAGGCTCAGGCCACACAGGAGCCCACCGGCGGGGGCAGGTGGAGGGGGGAGGCTCTGGCATGGCAGGCTGCAGGTCCCAAGCCTTGCCCCACCGGGAGGGAGCTAAGGCCCAGCGAGAAATCAAGCGCAGCAGCTGCTGGCCCAGGTGCTAAGCCCCTCACTGCCGGGGGCTTGCGGGCCGGCCGGCCCCTCCGAGTGCGGGGCCCACCAAGCCCACGCCCACCCAGAACTCGCGCTGGTCCACCAGCGCCACACGCAGCCCCGGTTCCGCCCACGCCTCTCCCTCCACACCTCCCTGCAAGCTGAGGGAGCTGGCTCCAGCCTTGGCCAGCCCAGAAAGGGGCTCCCACAGTGCAGTGGTGGGTTGAAGGGCTCCTCAAGCATGGCCAGAGTGGGTGCCAAGGCCGAGGAGGCGCCAAGAGTGAGCGAGGGCTGCGAGGGCTGCCAGCACACTGTCACCTCTCAATATGTCTTAGGTTTTCTCTCTATTCTGTAACCCTTCTCTCTATTCAAGGGTTATAGAAACCTTGATGTCTTAGTTTATTTGTGTTCAAACCATCTCAATTTTTTAATTCCAAAAAATCCAGTTTGGGTGGGAAGTATCATCTCTCATTTGTTTTTACTAAATGTGTGTTTATACTAAAGATCCCATGTAGTTACTTTTTTGCAAATGAGAAAATGAGTGATTTCAATTTTTTTAACATTGCTTTTTGAATAGCTGAGACTCTACAGCAAAAGTAAATATAGTTCCTTCTACTTCTAAAAGAGTAGTTCAGGACAGGTGCAGTGGTTCACACCTGTAATTCCAGTATTTTGGGAGCCTGAGGCAAGTGGATTACTTAAACCTAGAAGGCAGAAGTTGCAGTGAGCTGAGATTCTGCCACTGTACTCAGCCCAGATGACAGAGTAAGACTATCTCAAAAAAGAAAAAAAAAAAAAAAAAAAGTAGCTCCTAAAGTAACACTTAAGTAGGCAGTATGTTCTTGCATGATTCTTGAGTTCTGATCACCTTTAATAGAACCACAGTGAATTAATTTTGGGGAGAATGGGCTTCATTTTTTTATTTATTGTACTTTAAGTATGGTACCATTCTTTGAAGCCATGAATTTATAACCTCCTCAATATTGAAAAAATGATGAGCTGGAGTGGATGCAGTAAAAAGAGAGAACTTTTATGAGTTGTTCAAAAACTCCCTAGCCTAGAAGATGCCTAAATTCACAACACCATAGTTACAATTTTTTAGGACATAAATTACCTTTCCAAATAATTACTGAAATAGAAAAAAAAACATGTTAAAACCTTTTAAAATAAAAATCCTATTAAAAATTATATATACTACAATGTTAGATTACATAGGTATTTTCTAAAATTGAAATATGAAAATTGTTTAACAATATTTTACTTCACTAGAAGCCTTTAGGTTTATCTAATGTCTATTTGGAATCCGTTGTGATGAGTAGAATTTAATTAAACAGTTAACAATTTAAAAAATTTTAAATTTGAGTGTTTTTTTTTTTCAGTCCTATTTGTAGTATATATTTCAGCAGACCTACAAATATTTAAGCAAAACAAAATAACAGTGGGTCCCACCTCATAGAATTATTATGATAATTGAATGAGATAAGGCATATGAAAATATTAACATAAACAATTTTAATCATAAAAATATTAATAGTGCTCTTATTCCTCTTACTGCGTTTAGGAACAAATATGCTTTACTTTAAGATTTTAACCTAAAAATCTTGATATACACTGTAACTACCACAATGACATGTAGTGTGCAAGATTTTAGAATTTAATAAAGCATGTTGAAAAGTCGGTGCTAATGCAGGACCACAGAAGTATTCCTAAAATTATGCCAAATTGAGTAATATGTTTCTTGTTTGTATCATAGCAATCAGAACAAGTACTTTATGAGTTTGAACATATGGGGAGAATTTAGCAAATGAACTTTTTATCTTAAAAGTTAATAGATTCTCCACATGTAGCAATGCATTACTAAAGCTATTATCTTGGCAAGATTAAAAAATAAAGACACAAATGGATGGAATTTCTGCAAGAGAGAGGGAAAAAGAAAGGGAGAGAGAAGGAGAGAAAGAAGTCTTAATAGAAAATGTGCACATTGGCCGTTCTCTCTTTCCGTACCTGGCCGAACAGGAGATGCCATCATGGGAATTGACATCCGCCACAACAAGGACCGAAAGGTTTGGCGCAAGGAGCCCGAGAGCCCGGATATGTACCTGAGGCTGTTGGTCAAGCTGTACAGGTTTCTGGCCAGACGAACCAACTCCACATTCAACCAGGTTGTGCTGAAGAGGTTGTTTATGAGTCGCACCAACCGGCCACCTCTGTCCCTTTCCCAGATGATCCGGAAGATGAAGCTTCCTGGCTGGGAAAACAAAACGGTCGTGATTGTGGGGACCATAACAGATGACGTGCGGGTTCAGGAGGTGCCCAAACTGAAGATGTGTGTGCTAAGTGTGACCAGCCTGGCCCGCAGCCGCGTCCTCAGGGCAGGAGGCAAGATCCTCACTTTTCGACCAGCTGACCTTGGACACCCCCAAGGGCTGCATCACCATCCTGCTCTCCGGTCCTCACAAGGGCCGAAAGGTGTACGGGCATTTTGACAAGGCCCTGGGAACCCCACACAGCCACACCAAACCCTACGTCCACTCCAAGGGCCGGAAGTTCGAGCGCGCCAGAGGCCGATGGGCCAGCTGAGGCTACAAAAACTAACCCTGGATCCTACTCTCTTATTAAAATGATTTTGGATGCAAAAAAAAAAAAAAAAAAGGAAAGAAAGAAAATGTGCGTATTGACATTACAGTGGGGGGTGAGAAAAAGTCTCAAGTAGCGTTTCACATGAGGTTCCTCATTGTTGGTTTACTCCAAATGTTGTCAAACTTCATGGTACATCCGAATTGGCTGGAGGGCTTAATAAAACACAGATTTCTGGGTCTCACCCCCAGATTCTGATCTGTAGTTGGGTAGGACCCCAGAATTCAAATTTTAAGTTCCCAGCTGATCTCATCCTGCTGGTCTGGCGAACCTCACTTGGAGAACCACTGGTCTAGTTTCTAACAGATTGACAGACTACTGCTTCATTCTACATCTCGGTAAGAAAATCTAAAAATGTTTTCATGAATAATACATAGGAATGATACAATTCGTTTTCTCAGATTTTACCCATTATTGTTAAGAATAAGCTGTTAAAGTTTGTTATACATATAAACAATTATCCCATATCCTGAGGGTTGCATGTAAATATAGCTATCCCACGAACATATTTAAAAGCACAAATTAGACACAATAAGCATTTTTAGCCATGGCCAATAAATAAGAATAGAGAACATCAATTAAATTGATAGAAATTAAGGCCAGGCGCAGTGGCTCACACCTGTAATCCCAGCAATTTGGGAGGCCGAGGTGGGAAGATGGCCTGTGCCCAGGAGTTCTAGACCAGCCTGGGCAACAAAGTGAGACCCTGTCTCTACAAAAAATTAACCCGCATGGTGGCATGTGCCTGCAGTCTCAGCTACTTGGGAGGCTGAGCTGGAAGGAACGCTTGAACCCTGGGAGGTTGAGGCTGCAGTGAGTCATGATCACGCCACTGTACTCCAGCCTGGGTGACAGAGGGAGACCCTGACCCCTCCACCAAAAAAAACTGTACAAATTGAAACAACAATGAAACACCATTTTTCCCATTTCAGAAAGGGCTTCTGAAAATGTTTTATAATATCCTTTACCTCGTCGGTGGAAGTCTAAAGTCATGCCACCTAGAAAAAGGAAGATTCCTGAATTTATCTAGGTGGTGAGATTCGGAGTCATTATTTATACTTATTATGGTTTCTTATATTAAAATAAAACTATAAAATATAAGTAATGAAAAATGCATTATAATGTTTTAAAAACCAGTCTTGCTTCACTATGAATCACGAATATGAGTAAGATATATTTTAAAATAAAATTGTTTGTCTTCTTCATAAACACCCTCTATTCCATAATTATATTTGGTCACTTTGTAAACAATGTATTTAGTAAGTCGATGGTGAATGGTAGTGAATTGGCACAGGAGGAGAAAAGGTAGATGCAGACAGGCAGCAAGGTAACACAGAAAAAGGGATTTTTGTTCTGGAGTGGAGGAGTCATGATGCTGACCACTTGTGTTGTACAACTCATATGTCCTCACTAGATAGTTTCTCTCTACAGAAATATCCATTAGTTGATTAACTGCTCCCAAGTCTGCAACTGCTCTGACCATTCAGGTTAATAGCATTGCGCCTGGACTAGCTGATGTTGCTATATTCTCATATTCTTAAAGAACCATATACCAAGAAAGCACAGCCCAAATAAAGCACCCATATTGCTTAACAGGATACTCCAGCTGAACGCCCCTGCCACATTTGTAGTGTTTTTTATTTCCTTAAACAAATATCCTTTATTCACAGGAGAATTTCATAGCAACATGAAATAATCTTTCCTACATGTCATCAGCAATTATACAAATATGTACATGTACATATACCTATATATGTATGTGTGTTTATATATTTGTGTATATCTATGTGTGTATACATATATACACACATATCGAAGTAGATTTGTAGGTAAAAACAAAAAATGGCAAATGTCAATATCAAAACCTCTATTGCTGTAGCTCCTAAAATATATGAAATACATTAGCATTTTCTGAAAGTTAATTTTCTTGATATTTAAATCATATAAAAATATTAGGTGAACTAATCATGTTATACACTAAAAAGGCTAAATGAGGCTGGGAAACATAAAGAAATTAATCCACATTCAGGACTAAGTTAACCTGTTTTGTAAGCCTCTGGGAACCACTTAACAGAAATTGCATAATCTTGCATAATAGCAAATCGACAGAATACTCTAGAAGTTTGCTGATCTAGCATTTAATTCTTGCAGAGCAATTATTGGGAAAGGATGTTCTGTCTGATAATAAAATTAACATTGCTACAGTAGATTTTTTAAATCCAGTGGAAAGATGAATTTGATGGAGATGTGATCTCTGTCACACACACACGTGCACGTGCACACACACACACACACACACATCCTCCAGTGGTATAAGAAAGCCTCATACTTTAACTATACTAATTTCTTTTCATGATAGCAGTTGACCCAACTGTGCAGTTCGATGTTGACTAATGGATGAAATGCATGGCTCTTCCTTACACACCAACCCAAAGTTTGTACAGATTGTTTTTCTATTTTTCTGTTTTGTAACATCACAAACAGGTATCCTTTGGTAAAATCTAGATACATGAGAGATACACCTCCCCAACTCAGGTAGCTTATCTAAGTTGATAATTTTTAAATTTTTCTTTTAGTAATTAAAAACAACCAACCTATAACAACAGGACATAGGAAATAACAATCTCCCTTTTTTAGACAGCAGTTTTTCTTACTCTTATATTTTAATGACTTCAGCACTGGACTTGCCCTCCCTACATACTGATTTTTGAATCATCTTTCTGAACGTCGACTGATTAGAATTTACAGCTGTTCAGAAACAACAGATGCAACTTTGGTTGCAAAATGAAATTCAAGCTCTTTACTAAAGACACAGCCTGATCAGAACTTTTCAGTGCAGCCTCTTTCTCACCATATAATTCCACATATCCTTTTAAAAATCCCTTTTGGCCGAGCATGGAATCTCACGCCTGTAATTCCAACACTTTGGGAGGCTGAGGCGGGTGGATCACCTGAGGTCAGGAGTTCGAGACCAGCCTGGCTAACATGGTAAAATCCTGTCTCTACTGAAAATACAAAAACTAGCTGGGCGTGGTGGTGGGTGCCTGTAATCCTAGCTACTCGGGAGGCTGAGACAGGAGAATCGCTTGAACCCAGGAGGCGGAGGTTGCGGTGAGCTGAGAGTGTGCCATTGCACTGCAGCCTGAGCAACAAGAGCAAAACTGTCTCAAAAAAAGAAAAAAAAATGGCCGGGTGCGGTGTCTCATGCCTGTATCCCAGCACTTTGGGAGGCTGAGGCAGGTGGATCACCTAAGGTCAGGAGTTCAAGACCAGCCTGACCAACGCGGAGAAACCCTGTATCTACTACGAATGCCAAAAATTATCCAGGTGTGGTGCTGCATGCCTGTAATCCCAGCTACTCGGGAGGCTGAGGCAGGAGAATCGCTTGAACCCAGGAAGCGGTGGTTGCAGTCAGCCGAGATCGCGCCACTGCACTCTGGCCTGGGCAACAAGAGCGAAACTCCATCTCAAAAATAAATAAATAAATAAATAAATAAAATAAAATCCCACTCATTCCTGTAAATCTGGGTGCCACCCGTTAACTAACTTTCTCTTGTCATCCCCAAGGATTAACCTCTACCGCCTCCACCATCTCCACCACCATCAGGACTCAGGTCATCTGTTTACAACTCTCTCTGTGTCTGATAACTTTGACTCACGTTAGCCTGGAGCTCCAGGATCAGGGATCTTTCTGAGGTCAGCACAGTGCCATCACTTTACAGCCTTGTCCCCAGTTCCTCAGTCCACCACTGGGAGAAAGACTGACTATGAGAGATAGACTTTATTGGTGGTTAAGGGAAATCTAAAGGAAATTACAGTATAAATGAAACTTAAAACCCTATCTTAGTGTAATTGTTTACAGAGTTCAGGAGAAGAAAAAAGACCAAGTTCTTCCCATGATGTCTTCAAAAATGGCCCCCATTGCTATTTCTCATTATCTTTGTTATTTACTAGTCACATACCCCTTGATAAAAACCATGATTGTGAAGCCCAGCAGTCTAAACCCTCATTCCTCTTTAGAAAAATTCAACTCCTACTGTCAGGGGTTAAGGTAATCCTACTATCTTTCTCCATCTTCTCCCCTAACCAGGACAGCTTAGTGGACACGATAGTTCAGTAGCAGCATGTTTTCCAGAGTCTGAGATATTATTTCAAAAATTGCACCACAGCTGGACTTGGGCAAGTGCTTCAGGATGGTTCAGAATAGGCCCTGACAGACTACATCATTATCTTTGAGTTCTTTGCACATGAGAAGGGAAGACATGACTCTTTCTTCTTCCTACAGTAGTCCAGCCTCTTTTTGTAGGTTACTCTGGAGGGGATGCATCTGAGTGCACACGTGTGCACACACAGACAGAGGTGCATTGTCCTACATTCATTCATTCAACGGCTATCATCTTTTGAGACCTCCCACATTTCAGCCACTGTGATAAGAAATGTGTTTATAATAATAAGCAAAGTAGACTTGGAGCTTACAGTCATGTGCGAAAGGCAAGTCAGGTCAAACACAAATCTTAACTAGTCAGTGTGATAAGCACAGCAAAGGAAAATTGTAAAGCATGCTGAAATTGCTCAGTCGAGGGTCCTGACCCGGTGTTGGGGTCAGAGAAGGTGTTACTGACAAAGTGACTCTGAATTTCTATCTAAAGTCTAAGTATCAATTAAGTGAAAACGGAAAACTTGTGACCAGAGGAAGCATCTCTTAAGGCTTAGAATTCCTCCAAATTGTACCAGACAGTGTAAGACTAACTCAAGACAAACCCGTCACTCCTACAAAACATAATTCCAATAATACACTCCTGTGATGGTGCATCAATAAAATTCTATTTAAACACGAAGGGTTATATTTTTTAGGTCCTGATGTGGCTAGATTTAAAAGTAAAAATATACATTTATATCTGAAAAGCTCATTCTCTCGACATTTTAATATCAGCCAGTGCCAAAGTTATCTTTGGAACCATTTTCCTTTGATCACAGAAGCCTCAATGGCACTTTATCTTCTGGCAAATAATAGAATGATTACATACATTTGCTTTAACCTTATGAAATTGCTGGGAAAGAGCATATCTATAAATATACAGTGATAATTGATGGTCAAAATGCCAGTCTGGGTTTGAGCTCGTTGAACAAGTTTAGGCTCAAGAAAGAGAACAAGTTAAAATTTCTCTGAGCTTGTATTGCTTCTAAAGATTCTTTATGCACTGTGATTTCTTAATGGGCCCTAGTTACACTGTTACACATTTATAATGTCTCTCTTCTGAGTAGTCAAAATGCAACCATTGTGTTTTCTTAACCTATTAATGCAGTAATACTTGATTAAATGCATAGAGAAAATGGAAAATTCAAAAAGTAAGTACTCCAAACAGTACAGAAGGCTACTAAGTAAAAGTAAAATAAAATAAAGTCTCCCTTTCACCCTCAATCCTTAATCTCACTAGCAGAGTTTTCATACTATAAACTATAGTATATCTTATTTTTTGTCCTTAACAATACTTCTTTTAACTCTTTCTATATTAGCACACAAGAATCTTCCCCATAGTATTCCACCCTCTGACTGCATTTAACGTGTTCATATCGGTGATCATTTGGGTCTTTGTCTTTTGTTCCTGTGACAGATCCTGCAGTACTAGATACAAACAGTGCCATAAACAATAAAAACACTTCTGCAAATATATGTGTATAATTGCATTAGTCCATTTTCACATGGCTGATGAAGACATATCTGAGACTGGGTAAGTTATAAAGAAAAAAGGTTTAATGGACTCACAGTTCCACATCGCTGAGGAGGCCTCCCAATCATGGCAGAAGGCGAAAGGCACATCTTACATGGTGGCAGACAAGAGAGAATGAGAGCCAAGGGAAAGGGGTTTCCTCTTATAAAACCATCAGATCTTGCGAGACTTACTCATTACCAGGAGAACAGTATGGGGGAAACCACCCCTATGACTCAATTATCTCCTACCATGTGCCTCCCACAACACATGGGAATTATTGAAGCTAGAATTCAAGATGAGATTTGAGTGGGGACACAGCCAAACCATATCAGTAATATTATATTAATATTATTTTAATTAGATAATTAACTTAGATATTAAATTAGATCATTAAGAGTATTAATTGCCTAATATTCTCCAGATATTTAATTTTCTCCCTTACACAGCTAGGCAGAACCATGCGACCTTTGTGTCCAGTGACATGGCCAGTGAAGATCTACAGTTTGATCTTCCTTGCTTTTCCTGCTCTGCCAAGATGACTCAGGAGTCTCAGTATTCCAGAATGTTCAGCTACAAGATTGTGGGGTTTCCATCTGACTGGTTATGTGAACCAGGACCTTCCCCCAACTACTTAATTCAAACCTGCACTGGACCTCCAGCAGGAGTGAGAAATAACTTACCAGCTATCAAGAAAAGTTTTAATCTTTGTCATGATATTTTTTGCACTCAGTTAGCCTCCATGGGGTTCAAGCACTCACTCAATAGACAGCCTATTCTGTAAATATAATTCTGCCCCTATAGCTCATGCTTATGTAGGTAAATTGTTTCTCCTTATCTGGAAGACCAGGAAAATTTATGCTCAGAGCTTAAAAGTCTCCCAAGTAAAATAAAATTGGTATTTAAAATCTTGTATAAATCTTGTATGTGTATGTATAATATGCATTTCAACCATAGTTTTTATTATAAGGCAGTAGGTTTTGTGTGTGTGTGGTTTTTTGTTTGTTTGTTTGTCTAGATGGAGTTTTGCTCTTGTCGCCCAGGCTGGAGTGCAATGGCGTGATCTCGGCTCACCACAACCTCCGCATCCCAGGTTCAAGTGATTCTCCTGTCTCAGCCTCCTGAGTAGCTGGGATTACAGGGATGTACCACCATGCCCGGGTAATTTTGTATTTTTAGTAGAGATGAGATTTCTCCATGTTGGTAAGGCTGGTCTCAAACTCCCTACCTCAGGTGATCCGCTGGCCTCGGCCTCCCAAAGTGCTGGGATTACAGGCGTGAGTGACCGCGCCTGGCTGTTTTGTTTTGTTTTTTGCTGTATTTACCTTGCTTGTGTTAGCCTGTGGATTGATATCTTAACCTGACCCCCAGTCTTTCCCTCTTGGGATCTTACCTGAAGCCAAGAGACTGTCTGCTTCCATGCATAACTGAGAAACCTGTCCCTTGATTCCAACCACCTATTCCAATACTCTGTTGAAATTTCATGAACACTCCTTTGATTTATGTGATAATATGAGCATCATTGACATAAGATACATGTGTGGTTATACTAGCATACATATTAGAACCTGCTTCTTTGGTGGGGGTGTCTGTACCATAAAACTTGTCTTCAGAGGCTGGGTGCGGTGGCTCACGCCTGTAATCCCCACACTTTGGGAGGCTGCAGCAGGCGAATTACGAGGTCAGGAGATCGAGACCATCCTGGCTAACACGGTGAAACCCCATCATTAGTAAAAATACAAAAAATTAGCCGGGCGTGGTGGCAGGTACCTGCAGTCTCAGCTGCTGAGGAGGCTGAGGCAGGAGAATGGTGTGAACCCAGGAGGCGGAGCTGGCAGTGAGCCAAGATCGCGCCACTGCACTCCAGCCTGGGTGACAGAGTGAGACTCCGTCTCAAAACAAACAAACAAACAAACAAACAAAAAAAAACTTGTCTTCAGAACTCATGTCACAGTGGTTAATTTCATATTTGTTTGCATGATTACGTAAGTATTCTATGACTCCCCTCCACTTCATGAGGGGCAGGGATCCATTTGTTTCATTTCTCTGCCCCCAGGCCAAACCCATGGAATAGCATCTGGCTCATTTTAGTTGTTCAAAAAACATTTTTAGAATACTGTTTTTTCTTTAATTATAATGAGTGCTTTTATATTCACATAGTAATATTTGAAGCAATTTATCTTCAAAAAAAGAAAACTTGGAGCATGAATACATTATTTGAGAAGATTATTATTGTCCCTCTTAACTTTACCTGATAGGGATTGCACCAAAATTTTGTTTCATATATTTAATATTTAAATATGTTATGTTTTGTATGTGATTATATGTGCCTGTATACCCTGATAAAGATTGAATATACAGATGTGTAAACATACATACACACAAGCACGAATGTGTAAGTGAACTTTGTAAATTATTAAGTCAATGGTTCTCACCAGGGACAATTTTTCCCCCTCCCCAGAAGACATTTTGGCAATTTCTGGAGACATTTTTGGCTGTCACAACCCATGGGGGGAAAGCTACTAGTTTCTAGTAAGTTCTAGTAAGTAAAGATCAAGAATGCCCCAAACATCCTACCACACACAGGACAGCACCCTTCCCATCCACCTCAAAAGAATTATTCATCCCAAAGTGTTACTAGTGCCAAATTGAGAAATCCTGACTTAAACGATGACCTTAAAATTTTAAATACAGAAATTGTGTAACGCACGTTTTTTCTGAGTTGACATGGGCGACATATGCCATTATTTAGGGCACATTATGCACTGATTTCTTTTGTTGGAACTGAAATGTTTAGCTTCATCAAACTGTGGCAGTCCTTACAGGCTAGATGTCATCCTTGAAGTTGGGGGAAAGTGAAGTCAACCTGTCTTGATCACATATGTCTCTGGGCAAGGCCTCTCATGCTGCCGCCTTACTACGATCCACCCAGCTCTACGTGATGCACCAAATGTGGAAGACCCAGTATCCAGATCTGTAGCGTCTGCTGTTGGAAGACAGTGAATGTGAACTAATGCCTAATCCCAAAACCCACTATAAACTCTGCCTTTATAAATCCTCGTTCACAGTGTGTTTATGTAAGGGCTTACTCATCTCCAGTATTAGCAGCAAGCGTAATTCCCTTGTGTGCCCAGAATGGATAATGTGAAAGGTTAAACAGTATTTTCTATTCCCCAGGGGAGGTGATCATCTTTATGATGCCCTAAGCTCCTCGATTAGCCTTTTACAAGGGAACAAAGTAAGCTGTTCTACGTGTGCCTCAAGCGGCAACTCTTTCAAAACAGATTTACCCAAAACACTTTGAAAACAGTTTTACCATTCCTTCACAACCTTGGAGAATTTAATAATTTAGAGGTCTGCACATTGACCATTGAAATATTTTGTCATTGATGTTTCCATTAAATTATAGTTGCTTGAAGTCAGCATGGGGTTGAAATTCTTTCCAGTGAATACTCCGATTTCTTTCACTCATTTATCAAGGATGTTAATTGACAGTTTGCATGAATAGAATCCTGCCTTTGGACATCATTTTTACAAGAAAGGAACAATCATAACATTGACTAAGATTCTTTGCGAAGGAAAAAGAAAGCTGCACACCAATAAAAAAATATATTTCTCATCAGCATTTCTTTTATGCACTAGAAAAATTTTTTTTTTTCTACTCAACTTATCTGTGAATTCAATGGAAGCACTATTAGAGAAGCAAGATTTCAGATCCCATTGGTTAACTTGCTCCCGTCCTTTGATTGAGGCCTAATGACCAGGTTAGGAGGTTAGGGGAAGGGGAAGGCTGGGTTTTCTCAAACTCAGAACAGCACTTCATTTAAAGGTCTCATTTACCTCTTCCTCCCTCTAGTAGAACAATAGAAATGCGATGATAAATTGAAGACTGTGGGTTTTCAGCTAGATGTTTGATCAGAATTTAGAACATTTAATAGATATTGATTGAGCTTTACTATGTGTTTAATAATAAACTCCCTATTAGGTGGCTACAAGAAGAAACATGTTTTTAGTGTGAAGAGTAAAATGCTACATATTATAATTATAAATCTAAATGATTATTATATTATTATTACCATTGTAAATGATAAATTAGTGTTAAGTAACCCTATGCTATAGGGAGGAGTTGGCATTTCAGCTGACAGTAGAAAAGAGAGGCAGGAAGAAATGGAAGAGAAGAAAGAGACCAACAGAGACCAAAATGCAGAAGAGCAATAGGCCAGGCACTGGGAATAGGTGAAATTCGGGCCTCTAGAGCCTTGCCAACCAACAGAAATATAACACGTACCATATGCAATTTTAAAATCTCTAGTAGCCATATTATGAAAAATAAAACAGATGAAATAATTTTAATATTTAACCCAATAGATTCAAAATACTATCATTTTTTAAAATTATTTTGTCTGTTTGTTTTTTAAGTTCCGGGATACATGTGCAGAATGTGCAGGTTTGTTACATAGGTAAACATGTGCCATGGTGGTTTGCCGTACCTATCAACACATCACCTAGGTATTAAGCCCAGCATGCATTAGCTCTTTTCACTAATGCTTTCCGCACATCCCCCCACCCTCCGCTGACAGGCCCCAGTGTGTGTTGTTCCCCAACCTGTGTCCATGTGTTCTCATTGTTCAGCGACCACTTACAAGTGAGAACATGGAGTATTTGGTTTTCTGTTCCTGAGTTAATTTGCTGAGGATAATGGCTTCCAGCTTCATCCACGTCCCTGCAAAGGACATGATCTTGTTCCTCTTAATCCTATCGTCTTAAAAAACAATCAATATAAAAATTACCGGAGATATCTTTACATTATTTTTATCACATTAAGCTTCTGAAATTTAATGTTTATTTTGCAATTACAGCACTTCTCATTTGGACTGGTCACATTTCAACAATCAATAGTCACATGTGTCTACTACTGTATTGAACATTGCAGCTCTAGAGTTTTGAACAAAAATGCCCAGGCTATGAAAAACTGGAAACAAGCTGAACAGTATGAACATGCATATCTCCACTCTGGGCTCTGTCTGCAATGGAATATATCCAATAGGCAAAGGGATGCGTGGCTGCATTTTGTATTCTTTGTACTATTTGTGCACCTGTCTGACTTGCAGTAAGGTTGCTGGATAATACGTTGCACCACTGCTGTCTTCTGTGGGTGGTGTGGGGCCAAAGCTCTTGGTCCCCTAAAGGTTCACTAAAAATCACTGACATGAGGCAGATTGATTCACAGGAGAAAAGACATCCAAATTTACTTAATGCATATACTTGGGAGCCTTTAGAATGAAGACCCAACTTCCCAATAAGTTACAGAAATTTATAAACCATCCTGAGGCCACAGTAAAGAATGCAGATTCAGACCATGACCAGAAACAGGTAAAGACAGGTTAAGAGAGTGAAGAAAGGAAGAAGCTTGGCTAGCAAACATGTCCTTGATATGTAGATGATGCCTCCCTCAGAGATGATCGGTGGTAAACGTTTCTTTTCAGACTTTAAAAGGTATCAAACTCTTCATCTCTCCTGGCTCCTGGGAAAAGCATAGAAAGGGGAAGGACTCCGGCTGAATTAATGCAAATTCTCAACAGATGCAAATTTTCCCCACCAAAGACAGCTTTACAAGGCCAAGTGTCGGGATGGCCAAGTGGCAACATTTCAAAATATGTCAAATAAATATATTTTGGAGTAAAATATTTCAATTTCCTTCACTGGAGTTACCTTCAGGGGATAAATGCCTAAACACCTTTAGAGCCTGGGGAGAGAGGCCCTGGGAGGAGGGACTGTGTCTTAGCTATTTCAGTGTTTGTTATAAGGGGCAGGCTAATGAATTTTGGTTCAGTAAATGATGATGGAATTCTAGAAGCAGAAAAGAAATTAAGAATACAGATAGAAGATTACAGACTGGTGTGAAATATTTACATTCACTCATGTTTGTGTGCTGCAGAATTTATATTCAAATATAAAATATGCAATGGATACATAATAGATGTAAACATTAATATTTGAAAATTAATACACACTTAACCAAGATAGCCTTAGAGTTCCCCCCCGCCCCCCCACCCCCCAACTTGACTTAACTTTAGACAAAACTTCTTCTTGACCACAGATCTCCATATTCTTAGAGCAGTTACTTTAGAAAATGTCTAATTATAAATTCTTTTTCTGCCCCTTTGAAATGTATGTAAATCTTCTCCCAGCCTCCTGACAGTTTTGCAATCTAGGCAATGTCTTTCTCAAGGACCTGGGAACCATCACTTTGAAATGTAAACACTGAAGGAGATAGCACTCCTATCTCCCAATCTCTGTGGGAGGGAAGGAGCCTAACTTTCATGGGAGCCAATTAGCAAACACAGGTGGTCTAATCACAGAGAAAAACATTTGCAAACTCAGGAATAATTTATGTGCTCAACACATCCCATTGATCAACTTCTCCCTTAACATCCCTGGCTACTTTTCTACTAGCTCACCTTAGCCTTCAAAAACCCTCTCACCTTTGTTTCAGTGGAGTCACGTTCAGTCTGTCTCCCCTACTTCAATAGACTGAATAAAGTCTTCCTTCCTTTCCTGTTTTGCTTTGTTTGGCACACTTGGTTACAGTATAATTTTCCTTGTTCCAAAAATAATGCAGGAAATAAAATAGAGCTAAGTAATAAGTATGAAGTATAGCATTTAAAGAAAAAAGAGAAAAATAAAGATTAAGACATATAATGGTGCCAGCCAAACTGCCTTGGAAAGCCTCAAAGAGGTGACTAAGAAAAAAAAAAGTCAGCTAGAACATGAGCTAGGATGTTATGAGCTAATCTAAGGCAACAGTATTTTTGTGGGAAAAATGAGTTAACAAATATTCCCATGAAGTATGTAACCTTATCTATAAATTGAGAAGGTCCAGGCATCTCTCTCCTTTTTAATCTGCCTAGGATGTCTTTCAATTTCTCAAGAATGTCCTAATTATATAAATACCCTGTCATCTTGTGACTTCCTCACTATGTCCCCTTCACTCTGATTGTACCATGTGCTATTTGCTTTCCTGGCTGTCTGTGAGCATTGTGACCTGGACTTTGAGGGTTGACCTCTAGCCTTCTATTAAGTGCTGATTCATAGGTCAGCGTTCTTCATCATCTTTATCCTCTGTAGTGTCCTAACTGTTCAGGGGAGTTATTCTTTTTCTGGATATTTCCTCAAACATGAAGATATAAAAGCTATCTCTAAAAGATCTAAAATGTGTAACATTTATAGGAGTCGGAATACTATTTCAGATGGATAGATCATTAGCCTGTGGAGTGTGGCATTGAGAAATGCTTTATAGTCAAACATCTGATCAGAACATTTATGAGTAGTGCTCACATAAATCCTTTAGCAAACTATATCTATAAATGCAAATAAAAACACCTTGGAAGCATATTTTCCATCATTAATCATAAATATATTGCTTCTCATAGTTATGAATTCAGCAAAGCAAGCAGAGTTTTATATAACAACAGATCTTTAAACACTGTTAGGTAAAATATAAGACATGTAAATTAAGATATTTAGCCTAGCCAAACAATAAAATCATTGGAAAAAGCAACAGTATAAACAGACATCATTAGAAACGAATAATCTTTTCCAAGTCACCACAGAAGAAACAGAAGATTATATGAACCAACAATCAAGAGATTTATATCTCAAAAAAAATCAGCATACATAAGGAAATATGTGTAATCGGGTGTCCATTTCAGTTTCTGAAATGTCAGCCTATTACCTGTCATACATACTATAATATTAAAATAGACACTGAAGTTTATAAAGAACATTCACATCAGTAGTTACTGGATTCTAACAATTATAGATGGGTTGGAATTTTTTAAACTTTTCACAGTGCTTTTTTGCTTCCTTCCTCAAGTAAGCTCAGAACTTTTCAGTTTGGGCAAATATACTTTAGAATTCTGTGAGTCACAAGAATAATGGATACAATCTGGCATTTTATGAAAAAAGAGATACATTCTCCAGTTTTTCAAAAATATAAATGCTGCTTCTCTGGAACTTATCATTAGATTTTTATTTAGAAAACAGAAGGAGAGACAAATGAGAAAAGAGCATGAGATTTTTTTCCTTTAATATGAACCTGCATCAACTCTGAGAGTACACCTATATTTTAAATAAACATTATGTATTATTAAAATAAATTTCATATCTGTATTTTACTGCCCCTATGAAATATTTTCCATGTGTCTGTGATCATTGTTCCTATTCCAAATAGGTCCTATTTCAATTAAACTATTGGATTTAAATGTAAATGTATTACACAGTTAAGAGTATTCACTAAGTAAACTATTATACTCTTGACAAATTATTATTTCTAAAATACACCATCAAATTATGCAAACTAATCAAAAAATGTTAGAAAGATGAGTGCTTGCCAATAGTTACAAGTGCAAAACAACTTAAAGGATAAGTTTCTTTGAGTTTTGAGTCACACCATTTTAAATGCGGAGAATGAATCTATTTAAAAAAATCAATTATGAAGAGAAGCATAAATCAGAGTAGAAAAATACACTTCAACTATATCTATAAATCGTACTGGTGCTCTGAGACAAACACATTTCCTGAATTGACCTCTTGTTCCAAGTGGAGTGTTTTATTTGTTTGTTTTTGCTTAGTTTTGTCCTTTTATTTCTTCAAATATTTAATATCTCAGTGCTTCAGCATCTTTGCAAAGTGAGAATTACCCGAAGAGAGAGGTGAGAGCATGTAGCAGGGTGCATCGACTCTTCATTATCTGTTCATTTGCTGCTGTGCTGTATTGGTTTGTAGGAAAAAATTAGTTAAATTATTGCAAAGCAGAGATTTGTTTGTGAAAGGCTGGAGACCCAAACAAATGCTCAGAGCCACTGTGTTATTGACTTAATGGTCTGTATTAATGAGCTGTATAACCACCCTCTGTTGGGAATGTTGCTAGTTTACCTAATATCACATGGTTTTCTCCTTTAAATGTTTCAAACACTGAAGTCATATAGTAATTTGAATCCTTATTGACTGCAATCTCCTTGAGCTCTCTCCCAAGCTTTCCCTTGAAGCTGGTTTAAAACCTTTTTATTTTATTATGTTTAAGTAACAAAATAAAGGTGACCACTACAGGTGAGATGTGCTTTATTCTTCCTGGGGTCAAAAAAAAAAAAATCATACCATTTGTTTCACAAAAATGTCAGATGCATTTTTCATTTCCAACCCAGAATTAAAAACACAACATGTTGTATTTGTTAAAGCCCTGCTTGAGACCCATACTTTGCCCTAGTTTCCCCATGATCAGAGTATTTTTCACAGAGATGAACTCTAACCAGACCCAACATTCAGCGCTCTTTTTGAAAAGTTTGAATCACTCTTCTCAATGTTAGTCATGCCTGTATCCTTTTAAAGAATTATAATCCAGTGTGCCTTTGAAGTAAAACTTCTAAAATCTGTCTAGAATAAAACGCTGGATGATACTCTGGATTTATAAACGACAAAGACAACCTAGATTGATTCTAACTCAAATATCCACTCAAAGCCAACTTTCAGCAATTTTTGTTCATCCTGCAATATGTTGGTTCCAGTTCTCTTCTGGGCTCAGGATAGAGCTAACATGTCTGCCCTCATGAGTGTCTATTATATCACACAACAATTTTAAATACACACATGCTTTCTAGACTTGTTTTAAGTGTGGGTGCAGTGAAGCTATTGTATGAAAGTGTTAAATATATAGATGTTGCCACTGTGTGCTTGAACACTAGACTACTTCATCAACTACTAGGTGAAATGCTTTGTTTTCACAGGATGAGACATGATAATATATTTACAATCATTGACACATAGTAAACATTTAACATATGGCAGCTATTACTACTTTTGCTAAATTTTTCAATTAAGACATTTCAATTGAAATTTTCATTTCAATTAAAACGAAAAAATTTTGCTAAATTTTTCATTAAAAATGTTAAATTTTGTATAAATCATACTCTACGTACAGAAAAGTTCACATATAAATACTTTACAGCTCAATGAATTTTTCAGACTAAAATTTGAACACCACAGGTCAACATCTGAAGAAAACTCTTTTCTTTTACATTACATTAATTTTGTTTTCTTTTGTTTTTGTTTGTTTTTATAGATTCAGAGGATACAGGTGCAATTTTGTGTTTTATCCTCATGTAATCTAAAGCCTGAGAAATGTTGTCAATACCAGAGAACTCACACATATAACAATATGAGCTTAAGGGTATAGTTTAATTACCTATACATTGACCTGAGCCTTTGTTCACAAAGCAATATAAATACAATCATTTTTCTTAACTGGACATTACCTATCAAACAGATTTTTTTCCTTATGTGTGTGTATAAGAGATGCATAGGATATAAAGATAAAATAAAGGCCAGGCATAGTGGTTCACATCTATAATCCCAGCACTTTGCAGGACTGAAGCGGGATCACTTAAGACCAGGCATTTGAGACCAGCCTGGGTAACATAGCAAGAGCCTGTCTCTACAAAAAAAAAAAAGTTAGCCAGGTGTGGTGGTGCATGCCTGTTCTCCAGAGGCTGACGCAGGAGGATCACTGGAGCCCAGGAGTTTGAGGCTGCAGTGAGCTATGAGCATGTCACTGCACTCCAGACTGGGCAATAGAGCAACACCCTGTTTCAAAAAAAATAATAATGAAATTAACTTGTGTTGAGTATCTGTAAATTACAGGCACTGTGATAGACATTGTAATTTTGTTTTTCCACACAGCAGGAATACTGGATCCTCACAACATGGCTATCAACAGAAATGTTTAAGTTTATTTTAATCTCAAATTTGTTGCATTGAAAAATTTTAAATATATCTATTTATGGCGCACAACATGATGTTTTGATATAGGTATACATTGTGGATTGGACAAAATTTCAGTTAGGAGGAATAACTTCAAGAGATCTACCATACATCATCAATGACTTCAGTTATTGAGATATTATATATTTGAAAATTGTGAAGACAGTAGATTTTAAGTCTTCTCACCACAAAAAGAATATTTATTTTTATAGATAAGGAAAATAAGATACAGAGGGATTGAGCATCTTGCCCAACACCACACCTGGTAAATGAATTACTGGGATTCCAATGCAACCCATGATCTTTCCACCATCCCAGTTTAGAGGTGGAAATGGGGTGGCCCTGTTTCTGTCTATCATAAAGGGTCACAGCCAACACATCTATAACAAAAGACAGGTGGACAAAAGGAAAGCATAGCAAATTTATTAACATAAGTCCTTCATACAAAAAATTATGGAAACTCAAAGAATGGTCAGATGGTTGAAGCTTAAATAGCCTCTTCATTGGAAAGAAGGAAGTGGTGAACCGTAGACAATTTAGAGGGGTAGTTAGTGATTATAGGAGCAATGAATGGATCCAAGAAACAGAAATTAGCTTGTCAATTATCCTCTTTGTAAACTGAATGGGATCGGAGAACAAACATGTCCGGGGTCTAGGGGTGGTGCTTAATTTGCAGGATCTTCCTCTGTGATATGAGTTTCAATCTTCTCTGGTTGATGGAATTTCAGGAAAGGGACCAAAAGCAGTCGTGTTCCTCTTTGGAAGGTCCAGTTTCTAGGTAGATAAGGAACTCTCAGAGAATGACCTCATCCTGTGTTTTAGGAGAGACAGAGGGTTGAGAGACAGGACTGGGGGTGGGGGTACTAGGTCAGTGAGAACTTCAGGCTGCTTCCTTAGTTCAGTATGTCTCAGTGTGCATTTTGGGGTATCATTTTCTGCGCCCCAACACCAGGTTGCCACTGACATTGAAATTGCATCTCCAAGATCAAATTACTTGAATGCAGTGGTCCCTCAGTTCCTTTTCAGACACTACTACTAATGAGTTTTACCTTTACAAACGTTATTCTTCACATCAATCGCACACTTTTGAAAAAAAATTTCAGGCTCTACTTGACAGAATTTTATCTTATCCATAGGCTAATAGAACACTTCATTAAAACCACATACTGTCTGGTTTTTGTGCTTAGTCTTGTATGTCCATCTCTCGCACTACTAGTCAGTTTCAGAGAAAGTGAGCCAGAGAGGAATTCAAACACATCAGCTGAAGCAAATCAGAACATAAAATTGATCGACCGCCCTTGGTGCATTTCTATCAGGAAAATCTGAATTCCACCTTCTTATTTTATTGCGTTTCTGCATGATTAATCTCGCTCTGAATATTTCTCTTTGGAAATTCACATTGATTATTTTCTACCCTACCACATCTCACCTTCATAATTGTTCTTTCTCATTTGTGTTTCTCCCCATCCATCACCTACTTTTAACATCCTGGATAAATGTTTGACTATCTTTCTTCATTCCCCTTTATCCAAAAGACGAATACATTCTGCGGATTCTGTAATTGAACTGTCCTGCCTCTCTCTCTCTTTCTGTCCCTCTCCGTGTTTCTTACTGGACAAAACAGTCTGAGTGCTTATAGACCAATTCTTCATTAACTTTACATCTTCCGGTCTACTATTTCTATTTATCCTCTGCCTTAAGCTATTTCAGTTAATGATCCTGTTGCCATGGTCTTCCTCTGCTTAACTTCTAAAGATTCCTTCAAAAAAAATAAGGACGTAAAAATAAAGTTCCTTCTGTTTTCCAACTATTAAGATCTCACCTTGGTCATCCAAGCTCTCCCTAATCTCGTTCATCTTAAGGCACAGGGATTCTAATTCTTACCTTTGTTGATCATGCGTCTCCCCACAAATACCTTACATCCTCTTTCCCCTTTGTATGTAAAGAGAGGCCATGACATGATACTCAAAGCAACTTTATTCACCATTTCAGCATTGTGCTGAACTAAGAACAACATAATAGGTATGCAAAAATTAGAAAGACTAGTGAGCTGTATTAATATTTATTTAATAGCATTCAAGATTTTTCCTTAAAGCACCAAAATTATATAATTAACTAGTATAAGTTATTTGTGTACCCTCTTTTAAAACAACTATACTTTTATGAAAATCCACTTATTCTTCACCCCCTAGAGGTTATTAAGTTTTCAATCTGAATGACAAGGTAGTTGCTTTAATATTAGGCCTGATTCCCCACTTTAAAAAACTCTCCAACTACATCTTGTTACATGCATAAAGTTCATCATTTTATTATCAAAAGCCTCAGGTTTTTCCTTTTTTTTAGTATTTTTTATTCTCATTAATTTATTTCAGTTTTTTCTTTTTTTATTCTCATTATTAATTTCTTATTTTAAGCACCATGTACTACTTTTATTTCTACTTAATTTCTATCTGGCATTATATTACTTTCCTGTGGCTGCTGTAACAAATTACAAAATGATTTTTTCTTTTTTTCTTCTTTTTCTTTTGTGTGGGACCCTAGTGTCTTCAAGAGTTGCCTAGTACATTGCAGATGCTCAATTAATATTTGCGAAATGAATGAATAGGTGTTGTCTCTATTTTTACCATGATGTACGCAGTTTTTTCAAGGAATTATGGCTGGCCTACCACTGCATGTACTGCCTTAGAGGCAGCGAGCTCACTGTCTCTAAAGGGACTCAGATCCTTGATGATCAGTTAAAAGGGAGGTTATTGTACTGGAAGGATTCCTATAGTAGGAATGGAAGTGATCAAGTGAGTTTTTAACTCACCTCCAAACCTGGTTCGACACTTCTATATATAATAGGGAATCGGCCTCATTCACATTCCTACACAAACCAATTAATGGAGTATTCCTTTTGTTGTCTTTATTCCCCTCTATTTCTTAAGATATGTTTTCATGCCATTTGGTAAATTTATGCTGGCTTCCTGCAGTTACTGTAACAAATTATCACACATTTGGGACTTAACAGAAGTTTGTTATCTCATTCTTCTGGAGGGCTGAAATCTGAAATCAATATCACTGGACCAAAATCAGATGTCAACAGAGGCTGGGTGTGATGTCTCACACCCGTAATCCCAGCACTTTGAGAGGCTGAAGCAGGAGGATGGCTTGAGCCCAGGAGTTTGAAATCAGCCTGCGCAACATGGCGAAATCCTGTCTCTACACAAAATACAAAAATATTAGCCAGACTTGGGGACACATGCCTGTGGTACCAGCTACTCATGAGGCTGAGGTGGGAGAATCACCTGAGCCATGGAGTTCAAGGTTGCAGTGAGCTGTGATCATATGAGATCCTGTCTCAAAAAAAAAAAAAAAAAAATGTTAAGTCAGTAGAGCCACATTCCTTACAGGGGCTCTAAAAGAGAACCTGTTCTTTCAGCTTTTGGTGGCTGCTGGCATTCCTTAGCTTGTGGTGGCATCATTCCACTCTGCCTCCAGGGTTACATTGCCTTCTCCTTATGTGCATGTGGCTTTTCCTCTTCTGTATCACATCTCCCTCTATCTTATAAGAACAAGTCTGACTGCACACTGATAATACAGGATAATCTCAAGATCCTTAACTTAATCACATCTGCAAAAACCCTTTTTCCTTATAGGTTCCAGAGATTAAACTTGCTATCTTTGGGTAGCCATTAATCATCCGACTATGGGCATATATAAAATTACTGTAAGCCACTGTATCTTAACTGTTACTCCACATATGTAACTTTAAGTACACAAATTTTTATATAGCTGAAATTAAATGATAACCAACAGGTTTTATTAAAAGTCAGAGTCTCTCAAGAAAGAAGAAAGAGTTTAGAAAATATGTTGCTCACAGAATGTAAGTACAGATGAAAATGGGGATTAAAATTATTTTAGAAATTATTTAAAATTTTAAAAGTACAAACGTTGTAAGCAACCTCCATACAGAGCATTTCATTGATGAATAATTTTAGTTAAGTTCCTTATAAAGGAAAAAATATAAAAAGTAAAGACTACTCATAGGCAAAAAGCCACAATTATTTTTTGAGTTAAAAAAGTTAAAAAATAATGTGGGAGAAAAGGTACATTACAGGAATCTGGAAAGTGGAGGGGAAAAAAGCCCTTCAATTCTAGAATGTAATGTCATGGAAATAGGTTAATGAGTTTTCCTATTTAACCATGAGCAGGGATAGGGAATTCTCATTGCACTTTTAGTTAACCATTTTTACAAAAATGTGCTATTATTTAAAAAGTTAAGTGTCAGTGATTTCCAACTACAGAGTTTGAGGTCCAGGATTCTCAGATTTCTGATGGCTTTTTAACATGATTTTTCTACCATGAGATTTGCAGGCTTTTCTGTTTGGGGAGTTTTTCCTACAAAACTTGGAAGTATTTTAAGAACAGCTTTTGGTAGTAATTCAATGCTTTCCTGGCTGATATTGATTGAAATAATACACTTCAGAAAGGCATGAAAATTTAAAGAACTATTTTAAACTGCAAAACTCTTTCCATTTGATTTCAGGTTGACAGTTTAAAGTAGATCTCTCTTTTTGTCTTTTTTTTTTTTTCAACTTTTATTTTAGATGCAGGAGGTACATGGGCAGGTTTGTTACATGGGTATATTCTACCCAGGTAGTGAGCATAGGGCACACTAGGTAGTTTATTGACCCACACCTCCCTCCCTTCCTCTCCCCTCATATATTATGTAGTGTCTATTGTTCCTATGCTTATGTCCACGTGTGTTCAATGTTTAGCTGCCACTTACAAGTGAGAACATGCAGTATTTGGTTTTCTGTTTCTGTGTTAACTCACTTAGGATTATGACTTCCAACTCCATCCATGTTGCTGCAAAGGAGATGTTTTCATTTTTTATGGCTGTGTAGTATTCCGTGGTGTATATGTACCACATTTTCCTTATCCAGTTCACCATTGATGGGCATCTAGGTTAATTCCATGTTTTTATTGTTGTGACTAGCACAATGATGAACATACAAGTATGTGTGTGTTTTTTATATGGTGATCTATTTTCCTTTGTATATATACCCAGTAATGGGATTGCTGGGTCAAATGGTAGCTCTGTTTTAAGCTCTCTAAATTGCTTTCCACAGTAGCTGAACTCATTTACAATCCCACCAGCAGTATATAAGCATTCCTTTTTCTCTGCAGCCTTGCCAGCTTCTGTTGTTTTTGACTTTTTAATAATAGCCATGCTGACTGGCATGAAATGGTATCTCACTGTGGTTTTATTTTGCATTTCTCTGATGATTAGTGATGTTGAGTATTTTTTCATCTTTGTCGGTCACTTGTATGTCTTCTTTTGAGAAGTGTCTGTTCATGTCTTTTGCCCATTTTTTTAATGGGGTTGTTTTTTCTTGTTGACGTAAGTTTCTTACGGGTTCTGGATATTAGGCCTCTGTCGGATGCATAGTTTGCAAATGTTTTCTCCATTCTGTAGGTTGTCTGTTTATTGATAGTTTCTTTTGCTGTGCAGAAACTCTTTTGTTTAATTAGGTCCCACTGCTCAATTTTTGTTTTTGTGACAATTGCTTTTGGGGACTTAAGACAAAAATTATTTTCCAATGTCAATATCAAGAGAGTATTTCCTAGTTTTTCTTCTAGGATTTTTTATAGTTTGAAGTCTTGTGTTTAAATCTTTAATTCATCTTAATTTTTGTATATGATAAATGGTAAGGGTCTAATTTCATTCTTCCGCATATGGCTAGCCAGTAATCCCACCACCCTTTCTTGAATAGGGATTCCTTTTCCCCATTGTTTGTTTTTGTTGGCCTTGTCAGAAATCACATGGCCTTAAGAGTGCAGGCTTGCTTCTGAGTTTTCTATTCTGCTCCATTGTCCTATGTGTCTGTTTTTGTACTATTACCATGCTATTTTGATTACTATAGCCTTATAGTATAGTTTGAAGTCAGGTAGAGTGATGCCTCTGGCTTTGCTCTTTTTGCTTACGATTGCTTCGGTTATTCGGGCTCTTTTTTTGTTCCATATGAATTTTAGAATAGTTTTTTTAAATTCTGTGAAAAATGACATTGGTAGTTTGATAGGAATAATGTAGAATCTGTAAATTGCTTTGAGCAGTATAGCCATTTTAATGATATTCATTCTTCCAATCCATGAGCATGGAATGTTTTTACATTTATTTGTGTCATCTCTGATTTCTTTCAGCAGCGTCTTCTTATAGTTCTCCTTATAGGGAGATCTTTCATCTCCTTGGTTAGTTGTCTTCCTAGGTTTCATCTCCTTTGTGGCTACTGTAAATGGCATTGTGTTCTTGATTTTAACCTAAGCCTGGACATTATTTGTGTATAGAAATGCTACTGATTTTTGCACATTTATTTTGTATCCTGAAACCTTACTAAAATCGTGTATCAGCGCTAGTAGCCTTTTGGTGCAGTCTTTAGAGTTTTCTAGATATATAATCATATCATCAGCAAAGAGAGATAGTTTGGCTTTTGCCTACTTAAAGTAGATATTATTTTATAAAAATATTTTGTGTACCACAAACTAACATCATAAGAAGGAAGAAGTATTTGCTTACATAGAATTTTATACCTGGAATAAAGAGGGAGAAAGACTGAGACAGCACATCTTAAATAATCAATAAGGTAACTTCAGATTATAAAATGTAACAAAAATAATGTAGGATTCATATTTATGCAATTTACATGAATTCCAATTTCAATATGAAAAAATTGTTTACTGAAATGATGCACATCATTAATCTTGACTGACTGCAATAAGAAACATCATGCAAACATTTTCATCATGTATTAAAAGGTTTGGTTTTGTTTTATAAAAGATAGCATCTCATTCTGTTGCCCAGGCTGGAGTGCAGTGTCACCATCATAGCTTACTCAGTCTCCTGAGTAGCTGGGACTACAGGCATGTCCCACCACATCTGGCTAATTTTTAAAGTTTTGTGTTTTTTTTTTCTGCAGAGGGGAAGTCTTCCACACTTCCTAGGTTGCTCTTAAACTCCTGGCCTCAAGTGATTCTCCTGCTTCATCCTCCCAAAGTGTTGGTATTATAGGCATGAGCCACCACACCCAGTTTAAGAACTGTTGAAAAGGCCACTGTCGATATGGGACTCTGATATTTTCTCTTAATTTTCCTTTTTTGTTTTTAGCACTTTAATCCCAGATTCCTGTGATTTCTCTGTCCCCTATCCCCATTCCCTTCACCATTTCCCGTCCAACTCAAAAATTTTATCTCCCCATTGGGAAGTACTGCAATTGGTATAAGTGCAGTCCTTGTCTTTATTATTGAACAAATGCTGTCTAATTATTTATATAATCATGCATTCTTTACTCCTTTCCTACTTTTATTTATTCAGAAAAATATCAATTCACCATGTTTCTAGCTTTGGACTTGATGCTGAAGACATAAAGGCAAATAAGACAGAGCCTCTGGACAATGGAAGCTCATAACCTAGTGGTTGAGACCAACTCATCCGCATGAGATTTTCTAGCCCCAGCACTACTGATATGTGAAACCATATAATTCTTTGTTTGGAAAGGCTCTGTGTATTATAGTATGGTTAGCAGCACCCCTGGCCTATACCCCCCACGAAGCCAGTAGCATCACCTCGATTATTAACAACCAAAATGTTTCCAGACATTTTGTCTCCTTTGGAGTAAAATCACCCCTGGATGAAAATCACTGTTATAAGCCAATGTACCAGATTCAATAATAACACACAACCTAGGGTCAGAAGATGAGAACAAAGTCCGAGAAACCGATCTAGAAAGGGTGGGATTTGCACTGAATCTTAAAGGACCATGCAGCAATTAGCCAGTTTTATGTTGTTTCTGGAGAATTTCAAATAGGGAAATTCACACACAAAGGCACAGAGATGAGATTCTGCATTGTTCATTTGCAGGTAGAACAAGGGACTTATAAGGCATGGGTGCTTTGAAAGCTAAAATGTGAAAGCAGCAAATAGGGATATGTGAGGCTGAAGTTGTAGGGAAATGTCAGATCACAGAAGACCTTGTGTGACACGTCAGAGCAATTGGACTGTATCCTGTGAAAAATGAGCAGCTGCCACAGCATGACGGGGAGAATTGGATTTGGAATAGATGGTTTTTGTAACCCTGTTAGAGTACTGTGTAAGATCTATACAGACAGAAATCACGCCTGTGTGTTTTATGTTTTCCTCCTTTTAAAATCTAACACACAGCAGGGTGATCATAGGTGTTCAACACATACTTGTTGAATGAGGAATAATACTAATAACGAAAAAATTAATAGCAAGTATTTATTACATTTTCACTGTATGTGTGGTACTTTTCCAAATGTTTACATGAATGACAGAGCTGGAGAGGATTTGTGTGATGGCAAGAATCCTGGAGTCGAAGATGTGGTTAGGGAGAATTGCATTATTACAAATTTTAGAAGTAATTGGCAGGTAACAGGAACACTAGCAAATGCTAAGGTCCAAGGATACCAAGTGACATCATCTTTCTAGTTAGTGTCAAAAAACATGCAAGATCCCACCCAAGTTTATTACCTAGAGCTCTTTTAAATAATATCCTGTCTCTCTCCTAAGCTTAACCGTTTACCTCTGTTAAGCTCCAAATTTATTTTTAAGTGAACATCAAAATTTACCTTGTCTTCCTTACTTAAGTTCTATAGAAAGCAAAGGAGATAATGTCTCTTTTGCTTATTTTCCTAGGCAACATAAATAATCATTAAGACCTATGCTTATAATGTTCATGGAAATTTATGTTCTGCCCTAACATGGCACATATTTATATTCTATCAATTCCTTCTTAAGAATATTTCCAATCTTCCTGCATAAATTAATTGACTGAGTTTCAATATAAATCAATGGAATTGGGATATTATCAAATTACAAAGAATGCACTGAATTTAGTACATGAAAAAGCAGGTGTTTCCTATCAAATAAATACTTTAGACATTTAGATTATCTTTTCTTTTGCTCTCCAATATGAAAGCACAGATCTAAAAGTAAGAAATGCTAACTGCTTTAAATCCTTTGTAAAGTTGTTGAAAAAATGGTGATCTGTATCCTCAACAAAAATTAGATAGTTAAAGCTTTATGGAATTTTAAAAGAATTTGATACACATGGCACTTAGAAGTGAGTTGAGCATGTATAGATTTTATATCAACAATTTCCATGCTACTAGTAACTCCGTTGTGGGCAGAGGTTTGTCCTTTGTTTACCGAGACCTTATGTCTGTTTCTTACATGAGAAACTAATGGTGGAAATGCACAATGAGCCAATAGCGTCCTTCTTCGATTTCATTCTACTTTGATGGTTCCTTTCATCTCTCCAATGTATAAAGGAAATTTTGAATCTTACTTCTGTGTTGCAGACTGTATGTCCTCACACCCAACATGGTGCCACTTGTGATTTTAATGAGAAACATTCCCAATGCCTTCCTTTAAGTCACAGATACCTAGTTTAAAATAATACTAGCCTCCTGCAGAACAATAACAGAGAATTTTTTTTAACTCTGTTGACAAGTATCTGAATGAGATAATTTAGCCTATCGAATAGTTATCTCATAGTTATGTGGTCTATACAGTGCTATAAACTGACCAATCATTTCTGCAAAATAAATTAGTTTTGCTCCTTATCCCTTCTTTGCCACCTCATATGGTCAGTTCCAAGATTCTGAATATCAAAGGCATTTATTTTAACAAATAAAAAAAGTCTACGGTATGTTTAATTGTTTATGTTACTGAGTCAGAAGGGAAAGTTCTCATACTGACTTAATAAATATTCCTTCCCTTTGTCTTTCACCTTTTTGCCTGGAATCCTAAAGTCCTTTTTATCCCTCAGGCTGGGAGCCAGATTTTCACACATCCCAGGTTCCAATTACATGCAAATTCTTATGAGCCTAGAATCTCTGTGGGCATGTGCATGAAAATATATCCATCTATGCATTTCTTTCAGTCCTTTTTGTTATTAAAATTTATTAGTCTTACTTTTTGTTCAGGTATTAATTTACATAAAGTGAGATACAAATTTTCAGAGTAGGCATTGCGGACGTTCTGCCTTGAAAAGGTAAAAATTTTCAACAGAGCACTCATAGAATAACAAATTTGAAGAAAAAACAACTTCTTTTGAACACTATGGCAATGAAATTATCAAAAATATATTCCCCTGTAACTCATAACTGATATACAGCATAATTATAGCAGGCTTTAATTAAATAAATATTACATGCTGTGCTTAATAAATAACAATATTGACACTATGGCAAAATTTTTGTTTTATTTTTTAATTTTTGAAAATTATTTCTAAATATTTTTGTGGGTACATAATAGGTATATATAATTATGGGGTACATGAATGTTTTGCGACGGCATGCAATGTGAAATAAGCTCATCATGGAGAATGGAGTTTCCATCCCCTCAAGTATTTATTGAGTTACAGACAATCCAATTGCACTCTTTAAGTTATTTAAAACTACACAATTATATTATTATTGGCCAAAGTCACCGTATTGTGCTATCAGACATTTTTTTGGTTTGCAATCAGTACTTTATTAAGAGACCTCCTACTACATACTGTATTAATCTTGGGGGTTTTTTTATTTCTTAATTTTTGATGCTTTGACTTCTATAAGCTCGCACATCCTGGTAGACACTGCCCCTTTTAGGGTTAGCCGATTCCTAGAGACAGCACACATCTCATCTGGCAATGTGTTTATAATATGCAAACCAACCAGTCCAAAGCCCATACCCCACCACCTCCTTTATCAAACTCTCAAAGGGCTCTCACATTCAGGCCAGTATTCCCTAGGACCAGGTCCCAGACAACCAGGGGCAGCTCCTACACTCAGAGCGGAAACTATTCAAACTAGCCAGTCCAAAGCCTGCTTACCCTGTCTTAGCTGTTCTTCCTCACAGAAACCACAATGAGGGCTATTGCTCACATTTTTCCCCTCACTCCCTCTGCCACCTGATTGGCCCTGGGCCACATGCTTCTCCATGTGGCTCGACATAGAATTCCATGTGACCCTACATGGAATAGCATGCCCCCTCTTCTCAGGAACTATAGGAAACAAACTATTTACAAGTAGTTATCTCCTATCAGTTGGCTTCAGCCCATCTGACTAATAATGAAACCTACCTTTTAAAACAATACCAATAAAATTTGACATTAACTTTTTTTTGTAGGCCAAAATGTACCTTTTCACAGTACAAGCTCAAGACAAGACACGTCTTTTTACAGCACAAATTCAAGCTCTGTTTCAGGGGGAAAAATGATGCTCAGTGTTATGTTTGAGAATTATTTTGAGAGATAGAAAGATTGAATTCATCTCTACAATATATTAATTGTTTCCTCAATGTACTTTCTTGTTTGTCACATAGCCTTTTCTTTAAATGCTTTGGTCTCTTCTTTAAGGAATTTATCTGGGGAGATTTTGTTTATGTAAATTATTTTGATGACCTGTCCCTCTCCTTCACTGAGCAATATTTTTATGGTGTACATTCCTTTTCTTCCTATATTTTCATTTCTCATCTCTTTTGGCTGGTGAGGGTGGGGTAACTGTGCGCAGCCATGCTAGTTCTTTTCTGATCAGTTTTCACCAGATCATTTCTCATCCATATTCTCATAGAGGCATCCATAACATATTTGGACATGCTGTGTTACCATGTCAAACTCACTCTCGTCAAAATTATTACGTATTCTGTCTTTGGGGTATGTCTCCCTTCGGTTTTAGCATCCGTGACACCAGTGTTCTCAGAGCAAATTTCTGTATATTAACTTTGTCCTGGCAACTGTTATCTACCTTCCCACTCTCCTAGGGCAAGCAGCCCCAGCCTCTTAGATTATAACATAAGTTGCAGATTATAAAATGTGCTGTGGTGCACTTTTCCTTCATCAGCACCACTTCTTCCATTCTGAGGTGTTGATCTCTACAGAGACATTTCCCATCTCATCTATAGCCTAGTCACATTCCTGTATCCCATTTCTCTGAGAGAAACAAAAAGTAGTCACCCTGAATTCAGTCACAGGATATCAAGGGAATCTTAAGCCTCCTGATATCTGAAAGAGACTGTTTTGGCTCCCCACATACTCACTTGTCTCTAAGCAAATTTCACAATATTGAACACATCTTCCTCATTTATAGTGTTGGGATGTGTTCATTTTCCTACTTCCATGAAAATGTTGTTTTTCCCTCTATTTTCTCTTGTTTAGCTTTTTCCCCCATTGGATTTTGAGGCAGAGGAAAGGAGGAAATTGCCTATTCTCTATTTTCTTTAACCTGGACACTGGCATATCCTTTTCCTTTAATTAGGCAAAGGAAATATGTAAAAGCAATTATAGCAAGATCCATGTTCAAAAGCTGCAGTTAATATTAGTGTGTGTTTCAAAATATACTACAAAGCTATAGAAACCAAAACAGCATGGTACTGCCATAAAAACAGACACGTAGACCAACAGAACAGAATAGAAAGCCCAGAAATAAATCCATGCATGTACAGCCATCTGACTTTTTTTTTTTTTTTTGAGACAGAGTGTCCCTCTGTCACCTAGGCTGGAGTGCAGTGGCTCGATCTCTGCTCACTGCAACTTCCACCTCCCCAGTTCAAACAGTTCTCCTGCCTCAGCCTCCTAGTAGCTGGGATAACAGGCACAAGCCACCAAGCCCAGCTAATTTTTTTTTTTTTTTTGAATTTTTAGTAGAGACAGGGTTTCAGCATGTTGATCAGGCTGGTCTTGAACTCCTGACCTTGTGATCCACCCACCTCGGCCTCCCAAAGTGCTGGGATTACAGGCATGAGCCACCGCACCTGGCCTATGGCCACCTGATTTTTCAACAAAGACATTAATAACATACAACTGGGAAAGACAGTCTCTTCAATAAACGGTGTTTGGAAAATTGGATTTCCAAATGCAGAAGAATGAAATCAGACCCTTATCCCATACTGTATACAAAAATCAACTCAAAGTGGATTAACGACTTAAATGTAAGACCCAAAGCTATGAAACTACAATAAATCATAGGGGGAAAGCTACATGACATTGGTCTGGAGAGTGACTTTTTGGATGACTCCAAAAGTATAGGTAACAAAATGAAAAACAGATAAATGGGATTACATCAAATCAAAAAGCTTCTGTACAACAAAGGAGACAATCAATAAAGTGAAGAGACAACCTATAGAACAGAAGAAAATATTTGCAAACTATATGTACATGTGATAAGGGGTTAATACCAAAAATTCATAAAGAACTTAAAGAACTTAATAAGAAAACAAATAACCTAATTAAAAAATAGACAAAGGAACTGAATGCACTTTTTTCCAAAAGAAGGCATACAAATGGTCAATAGGTACTTATATACAAATATGCTCAACATCGGTAGTGATCAAAGAAATGCAAATTAAAACCACAATGAGACTTCACCTCACACCTGTTAGAATGGCTATTATTAAATACATAAATGGTAAGTGTTGACAAAAATATGGAGAAAAGAGAACACTTATACACTGCTGGTGGGAATGTATTCATCAATTAGTACTACCATTATGGAAAGCAATATGGAGGTTCTTCAAAAAAATTAAAAATAGAATTACCATATTATTCAACAATCTCACTACTGGGTATATAGGTTATATCTAAAGGAAATAAAATCAGTATGTCAAAGAGACATCTGCACTCCCATGTTCATTGCATTATTCACAAGAACCAAGATACATAATAAACCTAAGTGTCTCCCAGTGGATGAATGGATAAAGAAAATATGGAATATATGTGCATAATGGAATACTATTCAGCCATAAACAATGAAATCCTATTATTTGTAACAACATGGCTGAATCTGTAAGCCATTATGTAAAATGAAATAAGCCAGGCACAGAAAGACAAATACCACATAATGTCACACATATGTGAAACCTAAAATAGTTGATCTCATACAAGTTGAGGGCAGGATGTGGTTACCAGGGGCTGAAGATAGAGAGGTGAGTTGGGGACATGTGGGTCAAGATTACAAAATTTCAGTTAAATAGGAGGAATAGGTTCAAGAAATCTATTATACACCAAGGCAACTTCAGTTGATAATATATTCTTGAAAAATGCTGAGACAGTTGGTGTAAATTATTTTCACCACAAAAATGACAACTATGTGAGGTAACGCATATGCTAATTAGCAAGATTTTGTCATTCCACTATGTATATACATTTCAAAACGTCATGTTGTACACAGCAAATACATACAATTTATCTCTGATTTTAAAAAAAATTAGCGAATGAGTAATTATTCTAAAAGATGACACCTACGTGAGATAAAATAATAAAATTTCTTTATGCATGCAGTATGAATTTAGTGTTTATTTTATTCGATTTTCGCAATCACCTTGTGAATCAGGCAAAGCAGGAGTTACTATCTGCATATCATAAATGAGTGAACCAAGCCTGAAAGCAAATATTTATCTTGCTCTAGTGCGGATTAAAATACAAATAATTCACATTCCAGTGTCACTTCTTCTCAATACCTCTGCTTCCTAAAATTTACACTATGCACTGAATGCACGAGGGGATATATTATTAATAGTTATTTGACCTCTAAGGGAAATTAAAAAGCAGAATCATTGTATCTCAGTCAGGACTCTCCTGGATAAAATCGACAAAATCCCAATTCAAACCAGCTGAAGACAGATGTGGAAGGCTGAACAATGCTCCCCTAAGTATGGCTTGTTCTTCAAATCTCTGGAAACTGTCATGTCAAAAGGGACTTTGAAACCATGATTAAGTTAAGGATCTTGACGAAATTATTCTGGATTAAATGAGTGAACCCAAGATAATCAAAATGGTCATATCATAAGAAGAATGTAGGAGGGTCAGAGTCAGGGAGGGTAATATAACACTGGAAGCAAAGAGAGAGAGAAATTTGAAGATGCTAAATGACTAATTTTGAAGGCGGAGGAAGGATCCATGAGCCCGAATCTCCAGAAACTAGAAAAGACAAGGAAATGGATTTTCCCTTAGACCCTCCAGAATGAACACAGTTCTGCTGGCACTTTGACTTCAGCCATGTAACACCAATTTCAGACTTCCTACCTCCAGAACTAGAAGATAAATTTATGTTGTATTAAGCCACTAAGTTTGTGATAATGGGTTACAGCAGCAGTAGGGAACTAATACGGCAGGTAATTTACTGGTGCCTACCCCTGGAAAGCTCAAGGCCTAGGTAAGGCATGGGATATGGCTACATTTCTTGCATCTTTAAACCTCTCTTTCACTCTCAAGGCCATCCCTCTGCAGCTGGGAGATGTTCCTGGCACCTTCCTGCTCCCATCTTCCCATGTCAGTCCCTTAAATTCTGCGGATGTCTGTTCTTGTGCCCATCCACATATGGATCAATGTGTTCAGGGGTGGCATGCCATGATTTGCACCATTGACATCAGGGGCCCATGGGGCCAGCCCATGTGATGGACAGTCCCACAAATATCACATAAGGGTTCCCAAAGGGAAAAAAAAGTTCAGCAGACAAAACTGTAACTACATTTTACCCTTGCCTTCTTAGCATCTACATACACACACCACACAAAGACACACCATTCTCCTATACATAATATTAAAAATAATCCTGAATCCTGAAGTTGAATCATGCAACTTCCCCGGATGCAACTAAAAGCTACTAATCCTGCTGAGGTCTGGCCCATGCACTGTCCCAGGTCTCTGTCCAAGACCTTGGGTGACGCACATTTCTTTCTATGAGATCCACCAGTGGCTCCTCATTGTTTAGTTACCTATAGCCAAATGATTAACTTATTGATACCCCCGCCCAACACATCTAATATATAATGACAATGGGACAACTGATAAACCATGATGAACTCTCCCATTTTTAATGGGAAGAAAGGAAAGACGGTGCAGTGTGTTCACTGTTTTATTGCTTATGACGCATTCTGGGGACAGTGAGTACCTGAGTACTCAGAGTCCAGCCCACTCTGGCCCTTCTCCTGGGATAGATGGCTCTTGGCCCCTGTTCATCTGATCATATATCAGAGGAACTGAGCTGCATCATTTTTGCCTTTCACATCTTGTTAAAATGGCATAATAGGCGAGGGGAGGGCATTAGAACAAGATGAATCCTAGACTGCCATTTTTCCAAAAATTTTTCTTTTAAATAATAAAACTTCCTTTAGTTAATTTGCAGTGCTTCACATTCAGTCTATAAGCCAAACCCTAGAATTTGCATCCAGATTGTTCTACCTCTCAGCTCTGCCTGTTCTCTGGAACCTCAGAATCAGCTGCTTTGATGATGCGTGCTCTTTTGTTTCCAAGCTGCGTCTAGTAGTCAGCCTTTGCCAAATGGGTACCTGTTGCTTCGTTGTATAAGTAAGTCCACATAGGGAGCTACAGCAGAGGAGCCCAGAGAATCAGGCCTTGATAAAATGTTGCCTTAAGAGCTTGTGTATAATCTTATTCCTTTTGTTAAGCTAATGATCTCTCCCTTTGCATTTTTCTCATGAATAGGCATTTAACTTGAAGAAAAATAAAATTACTGAATTCTACCTGTGCTCTTTCAATTAAAGATTGAACCATTTCCAAAGCTGTATTATCTTACCTTAGTAATTTATATAATATGGTTATCTATAACTTGTTATTTCTTAGGCTGAGAAAGTATCAAATTCTACTGAACATTGCTTTGCTGTAATATAGATTTTCCTTTCTTGGCACTTGTGATAAAGCAAGGCCAGCAAGGATGGGTGGGCAAGTTTATAACCACACACACTAACATCTCCTCAGCAGCCAACATCATAGCAACCAGCTGTGCCTGTTTTTATCAATTGTCTTTAAAGATGAGTCCGTTAAGAGAATTTTCAAGAATGGCATAATGGAGCATAACAAAAGTAGCTTATTTAAAGGAAACTTAGGTTGAATTCACACAGGGGCTCCTTTAAGCACCACTAGTGACCTACTTCCTTAGTGAACGTCTAGAAATAATGAGAAACATGCATGGGCAGATGACAGTAGCTTCATAAGACGACAAACTATAACATATCTGAAGCATTCTGACACTGTTTTTTATCAATACATATTGTTAAATACCTATTCATGTATCTCCATAATGCATATGTTCAAATTTTATGCAAATGACCCTTATAAAATTTCATGGTGATGTGTATGTTTCATATTAGAAAGATGCATTATTTATACTGAATATATTAGGCTCATTTTCTGAAACTCCATTAAAACTTTATTAAAACAGGTAGGTTTTTTTAGAGTTATTGTACATTTGGTTGTCCTATTTTTAGGTCTGCCCCACTCTTCTTCTTGCATTGTGTATGGGGATCAATTTCAGATTCTAGAAGGAATAAAGATGGAACTATTCTGCGGTTGTTAGGAATCTGTGCTAATGATATCCATACTTACTTTTTGTATTTATCACAATGCTTCTAATAGGAACACTTACTTGTCCTTCATATTTTTGAATGGAAGACAGTAAAATTAAAACAAACGAGCAGCCAGGCATGGTGGCTCACGCCTGTAATCCCAGCATTTTGGGAGGCCAAGGCACGTGGATCACCTGAGGTTAGGAGTTCAAGACCAGCCTGGCCAACATGTTGAAGCTCCCTCTCTACAAAAAATACAAAAATTAGCCGGCGCAGTGACAAGTGTCTGTAATCCCAGCTACTCAGGAGGCTGAGGCAGGAGAATCGCTTGAACCCGGGAGGCGCAAGTTGCGGTGAGCCACTACACTCTAGCCTGGGCAACAAGAGTAAAACTCCATCCCGAAAAAAAAAGAAAAAAAAAGGAGCAATTCAATAAAACGATAGAAAAAGAATTGGCATGTGTGAGTTCTCACATGCATGCATACACACACTGGACAATCAAAACACATTTTTTCTTAGTTCCATGCATGTCTTCTTTAAGCATTCACATTGTTTACCAAAGTGTTTAATAAAGAAGAATATATTGCAATGAGATTATTCCCAGAGAATGGAATTGTCAGATGCTGTTTTTATTCCATTAATGTATTTCATCCACTGTATGTTGTGGATCCAGGGCACTCAGGCCCATTTTATGATCTGTGACAAAATGTAATAGAAATTATGGCCACCAACCAGGTAAAATGCCTCCAACCAGTATCAGCAAGGACAGATTTTTGGATTTCAAGCTGTTAATCATTTGAGTTCTATCCGAAGATACAAACCTATTAATTGTTCCTTCAGTTTGGGATGCTAACATAAATTAATTCAGAAAATTTAGAAAGGTTATGAAAATATGATTCTCTTATGCCTTGTGTTAAAGAAATAGTGTTTCCATTTTCATGCCCCTGATGCCCTCAGGGCCTCAACACTTGCCCAGAAAATATATTTTGGACCACAGAGTTACTTGTGACAGCCCTATAGGATATATCCCGCATCCTCAGGATCTTTTCCCATTACCATCATCAACATGTGATTTTGAGAAAAAGGTACTTTACTCCTTTTAAGCCATTACTATATGAGAAAAAAAATATTTGGCTCATAATATATTTTGTGTGTCAGCCTAGCATACGAAAACAATTCATTGGTAGGATTTAGGCCTTGGGGATTTTACTATTTGCCCCATGAAGGACCCTAGTGAGTCCCCACCGCTTCTGTCATGAGACACAGACCTCCCCTAGCTCAGGAACAAAGAGAGCAAATTGAGAATGTAGCCACAAAAGTCACAATAGCACGCAATTGAGTTTTCTTCCCTGGTGTAATAAAATAGAGCATTGGAAGTGGGAGATGTTTAGAGGAAAGAACAGACTGAAGCATTTTGCATCCAGGCAAATTATGTTTTCTTTTCACCGGAGTCTCCAGAGTCTATCCCTACAAATGAAGAAGGCAACATTTACTTGAAATAGTGCATTGTTTCTGAGTCTCTGCAGCTGAATTATATTATAAAATGCTCTGACCACTTCCATAGGCCATAAATTCTTAGTAAACACTCCTAGTGTTTAAGATGGTGAGGTTGTCTGCAAGAAAAGAGCACAGAAGGCAGGCTAGGTCCTCTTTGCATATGGGGTCCCGTTCTCTACTCAGAAGGTAAAACTATTTACAGAGGTCTTTTTTGTAATTTATTCGAGGCAGTGTCTCGCTCTGTCATCCAGACTGCAGTGCAGTGGCACAATCATAGCTCACTGCAGCCTGGACCTCCCAGGCTCAAATGATCCTCCCACCTCAGCCTTCTGAGTAACCACACTATCATGCCCAGCTAACATTTTTTATTTTTTGTAGAGATGGGGCTTTGGCTATGTTGCCCAGGTTGGTCTTGAACTCCTGGCCTCAAGCAAACCTCTCACCTTGGCCTCCCAAAGTGCTGGGAGTACAGGCGTGAGCCACTGCCCCCAGCCCTATCAGCTTTTATACAAGGAAGATGTGCTCTGTTTGTTGTTAATGTACCAAAGAAAGAGCTGATAGAGATGAATGATTAGAAAGTACTCACCCACAGCCATGGAGATAGAACTGATTTTCCAAGTAGTACACTGATAAAAAGGAGGAAATCCAGGAAGCGGAAGTTGGGGGCCCCAGTGAGGGAACAGGGGAGGGAAAAATCACAGCTTGCTTTTGTGGAGTGCTAACTCTATGCACCAACCATAGCCTTGTATGTGTGAAATCGTTAAAGCCTCATAACAACATAGAGGTTTAGATCTTTTTTTTTTTTTTTGAGATGGAGTGTTGCTCTGTCGCCTGGCTGGAGTGCGGTGGCCTGATCTCGGCTCACTGCAACCTCCGCCTCCTGAGTTCAAGCGATTCCTCTGCCTCAGCCTCCCGAGTAGCTGGGGCTACAGGTGCATGTCACCACGTCCAGCTAATTTTTTGTATTTTAGTAGAGACGGTTTCACCATGTTGGTCAGGATGGTCCCAATCTCCTGACCTCGTGATCCACCCACCTCAGCCTCCCAAAGTGCTGGGACTATAGGTGTGAGCCACTGCACCCAGCCGGAACAGAGTGTTAAGTAATTTACTTAAGGCTACAAAGAGTGAGTGGTGGAGACTGGATCTGAATTCAGGTAAACTGACGCTGAAGCACCAAATTCTAACATCCACACTATCCTCTCTCTGCTTCTAAAATAGGAGAGATGGTGTGAGGCTCTGCTATCTTGGCTTAGGAAATAGGGAGTTTCTTTTTATCTACAAACAATTTAGATGACGGCCAGGAAGAAAGGTTTTCCCAGGACTGTGTCCCAGTTAAATGTGCCATGACCCAGCAGCAGATAAAACAAGGACCAGAAGCGTGCCTGAGGAATTATTTCTGATTAGCAATTAACAGTGGCAAATATTAAAAAGGGAACATTGGCTTCACTCCCTGGGATCTGGGCACAGTTTCTTATAGCATATGTTTTTCACATTTGCACTCCTAAAACAGTTCTTTAAAAACATTGTGCTATAGTCAAATCTAGGTATCCTATAAACGAAATGATATGTAATGATTTATTCATTTGGGAAATAATTTCTGAGACTCTACAATGAACAAGACATTTTTTAGGTCTTGAAACAGGTTGACTTCAAGGGAAGACATCAAATGAATACAGGAAAAAGTGAATTTAGAACGGAAAATTTTGATTTTTTTTTTAAATTTGTGACTGATTTTGTATGGTGGTTTAAAAAACCATTGCTGAAAATTTTCAATAGCATTAAAATTGAAATCTTGGGTATACATTTTCTCTTATAGTTTTTAAAAAGGGAAATCAATTCAATCTACATGAAAACAACTACCATGTCAAATATCTTTTGAAAAATATCACCCCCTAAGCCTCTAAACGTATCTATTTAAACACTCTCCAAAATGACATGAAGTTTTAATATTTCTCATATACTTCTGTAAAAGTTAACTTAGATTTGATTTCTCTAGTGATATAGTATTATTCTTAAGGGTAGTGGCTGTCCCCTTCACATTTATATTTTTAGATCTAGAGAAAGCAGGCATTCAATAAATGTGTAATAAATAAGGTAGAGTAATTAATGGAAACCAACACTGTGGATAATGTTATACCACAAACACTCTGTGTAAACTTGCAAAATTTTGCTAAAGATGTACAAGCTACTGTGAAGGATAGCACTTTCAGATTCCTCATGGGATGAAATGAAATTGAATTGATTTTGATACCATCTGAATATGTACATTCTGGAGAATCCTTCAGTAAAGGAAGGAGAGTAGTATTTCTCCATTGCTAGTCATATCATAGCTACAGGGCAAATATTAGCTAAAATTTTTGCAGAAATATTATTAAACATACTGAAAATAATGTTTGTATTTTAAAGGTGACTGTGGGTGGCAAACACATATGTACTATATCAGCGCTCTATCCCCAAACATAATAATTTTAAATAAGAATTATTTGCATTCTTTTAATAGCTTATATGCTTCTGGATTGACTGGGTGGTAGAGGTATCGTCTCATCTAGACTGGGCTGGGCTCTGCAGATCTTGGCCGGCTTGCCCGTGTGTGTCTCAGGTGGAGGAGTGGGGAGGAACAGTTTTGCTCCTTGTATTTTTCATCTCTTTCCTAGAGCCATTGGCCTCACCTGGACACATTCTCCTCGAGTCAGTGTCAGAGGCACAAGAAGGAAAGCAGAAATATATTGAGACCTATTGTATGTGCTTTCCCAGGTTTGGACAGGCACAGTGACCCCCAGCTATTTCTCTTGGTTCCATGGTAGAACCCAGAGTCAAAGGGTGGGAAAATAGATTCTACTCCTTATATGGGAGAAACTTCAATGTCCCTCAACTAAACTATGTAGGTACTGGGACAAGTGAGGAAGTGGACCCATGAATACTCATTCTGGATGCTCATGTTTCATCAAAATGCATGTTCATTTCCACTCTTTGATTTCTAAAACAACAATTAAGAAAAACAAGAAAATAATCTTCCTATCAACTGGATAGGTGAATTCTGCAGATTTTATGGACAATGAAGTCTTGAAATGAAGATATAGGAGTACAAAATTGTTTGTTTGCTTTTTTTTTTCATTTCTGCTACTGGATAAAGAAAGATATTCATCTTAAACTTATTCAAAGATGGTTTCAAAATCCTTTTATCTCTAATAATATGGGATGTATTTTGAAAAAGAAAATGTTAAAAGAGCACAAAAGATCTAACTAAAAGGTGTTATTATCAGACTTGAAAGCAATCAGTTGCTTGAATTTTACTAGAAAGAGATGCAAAACGTTTGGTTGTAATTTAATCAAGAATGTGAATTAATATCTCTGTAGCAATATGGATTTATGTTTTAAATATCTAATAGCTAAATATTTCCTGAGATTCAGCCTATGCATAATTCACTTCCCTTTCAAACAAAAAACAATAAATAGTCAGCAGGAAAAACTGTAATAAGGAAAGCCAAATAAACTTGGCCCAATGTAATATTGCTTTTACTCACTTAATTGATTATTTTTTTAAAATTCTGTTTGTCTATAGTAGCTTAGGGTTCTTAGTGAACCATTTTAAATAAGAGTCCCTAAGGCAGCTCAATACGAAAAAGCACAGGTGGCTATTCTCTAAGCTATCTATCGAAAGTGGCTTCAAGCCCATATTAGATAACATCACTCCATGTCTAGGACTTTGGGCTTAAACAGGCCAGACAAGTCAGATAAAACTGGACACACAGTCTCCAGCAATTTTTGAGTTGAAATGACAATTGGGAGCAGACTTCTTAAATGACCCTAGCATATCAAAGACTAAACCTAATACTTTGATTTATCATGCAATAGCAACTAGTGTCACAAAATATATCAGAGTTATTCTTTTAATGACTAAATTTGTACGTTCTAGTGGTCCTAAAATGTAATTCACACATAAGCAGTCATTATTATTAAAAGTTGTGTTGAGCATTTGTTTTGTGGCAAACTTTATGTTTCATGTTGGGAACGCAGAATGAAACATGTATGATCTCTGTTTCCTACCTGCTCAAACAGGATTGAATTAGCGATATCTTACAACCTAAGTACATAGTCCCAAGACCATGTTTTCAAGACTATTTTAAGTCCTCAATTGCAAAGACAAGTTTCACTTGTGCTTCTGCACAGACTGACAATTTATAGGAAGCAATTGCAATGTGCGTTGGACACATCTTGGGCAGCTCTTCAGATCCTCTAGGCTTCAACTATCTTCTATTCCACCTGCTGCGGTGACAACCAGCTCTGCATGAACTCTGGCTGGCTTCTTGCAGACATTCTCTGACAGCACCCCTACTTCAGCACAGGCCTTCCTAGATGACTTCCCCAGGAGAACCAATGGGATGCATATGTCCATGCGTGCATCACTAGAAGTGCAACTCTCCATGGGATGGGTGACCTTTGAACAATCAGAGATAGGACCCAGTGAATGAATTTCCCCCTTTAGTCAAGTTGGCTGCAAAGCACTTTCTTCAGCTTCCTGAGGGCTTGTTTCCACGGCTCTAGCAACCAGTCACACTCAACAAACAGCAGTGTCGAATGCACCTTCACATTAAGTCTGCCTCCTTTCCTACATCCCTCCCTTCTTGCTCACTCGTGCATCCTTTGGTAGTAGCACCTATTCCCTCTGCCTCAGGCTTTGCTTTCTGGGAAACTCAGAATCAGACAGTCAAAGCAGAATTTGTCGTGGGGTCATGTGAGAACATGGAATGAGTCAGAAGTGAAAGAGAAGAAAATAAGCAAGAAATGAAATTTCTGCTACGGAAGGCAAAAGGAAATACTGGAAAAAGGCAACTCAAAGTCCAGCTAAAGAACTAGAGAGGATATATTTGAATCACTCTGGGTAAGGATAACACTCTGAAGAGCCAGTCATCTTACTCTGAGGTTTCTTTCGTTGTAAATCTCTTTTACTGAAAAGCTCTTGAAAAACAAAACTCATTAGAGAGTCAAGGTAATGGTTCTGTTCCAAAACGTCTGCTGTTCACTTTTATTGCTGTGTTACTGCCAGCAATACAGAGCACACTGCGTCACTCCAATAGCAAATGGGTGGGTCCGTGTCTTTCCTCAGAGATAAATGAAGCAACAATGTGGTAAAAAGTGCTTGGTTTCAAGAGGTGAACAGTTGGATCTTTAATTACAAAGGACTGAAATCTATTACAACACGACGGGGAGTGTGTTTAATTTGCAGAGGGAGAGAGAAATTGCTGTTTTTTGTGACTTAAATGACCTTAACACAAAAACCCAACAGTCCCCACTTCTGAAGGGCAATGATGTACAGCCTCTACCCTAAAGATGTAGACAGAACCAGAGACTAGGAATTGCTTTATCTTTAAAACATAAGCAAGAATGACACAGAGTTAAGCTTTTGATTGTCTGCCTGATTTACTATTATGAGCTCTGCTTTATAGTTTAGTGAAGTATTCAAACCTTTGACTCGTTTGCAGGAATAGAGCGATATTAGAAAGCAAGTGACTGTTGTGTGGAATTTGTGGTTTTAAACTTTACTTTCCTTTGGAGATACACCACATCTCTGAATTTTTTCGAGGACAGTGATACTCTTTTATCTTATTCAAGTAGTTCTCAGAATCCCCTACCCTATTAACAACACAAAGAATGCCCTGAAAATATTGAACTCTCTTTGCTGCAAGTTCTGAATATGTCACTTTCACTGAGGTCTCTGATAAATGATATTAAAGTTTTTGCCTGAGCAAGGTCTTGTTCCTCAGCTGAACAGATAGGAACACGCTCTTCTTCATGAGCTCCCTAGTCTTCAAAAACACCATTAACTAATGCTAAAGGATCCAAAATGGCACTCATTTTGCGTTGCAGTGTTTGGTTTTATGATATCATTGAAGGGTAGGAACGATCATTTCTAACTCTTAATGTGTCCTCCCACATGGAAAGTGGAGGGACCTCAATTAGTTTAACACTCAATCCTGTGTCAATTCCTCATTCTCTTTCCCCCGAGAAAAGAGAAATGACAAGACTGCTCAGGAGAAGGTGCTGAGAGAAATCGTCTTACAGGGCTCAACTCCCCTTGCCTTCATTCACCTGGGTGCAGACTGCTCAGGGAGAGTACCCATCTTACACTAGTAGAAGTCACTGGAAATTTCATGTTAAAGAAGGCATGGGTTCTCCTTGAATCCATTGAAAATGAAGTTTTAAATTCTCCATCTGCTGAGGGTTTTCCCTAGAATGATCTCTCTTTTCTTTCAAGGAAAATTTGATCTAAAAACTACTTTTAATTAGGGGACTATAAAGCATATTTTTGTTAAATACTTTCAATGACATTACTGATATCTATGTACCTTTTTTAACTTACAATTTTAAATAAAATATAGTTAGCATAGCAAAAGTCCATAGAAATTTACATTTGTATTCCAAAACAGAAACAAAGACCACACACACACAAAACCATAGATAAGTGTTTATAGCAGCTTTATATTTAAAATACCAGAAGACTGGAAACAAACCAGATGGTTTTCAACAGGTGAATGTAAGTGACTTTTAAGTTTTAAGAAAACTATGGTACATTCATACCATGGAATACTACCCAGCAATAAAAGGGAATGAATTACTAATTTGCAGAATGACATGGATAAATTCTAAGGCAAATGTGCCAATCTCAAGGTTACATGTTATATGATTCTGTCTATTTAACCTTCTTCTTGATATAACAAAATCACAGAGATGGATAATATATTAGGAGTTGCCAGGGATTCAAAATGGAAGTGTAGGGTGGAATCAGGTGGATGTAGTTATAAAAGGCTAACATGAGGGATGCTTGGTAAAGCAGCTGTTCTGTATCTTGACCTACACGTGTGGATACACCAAACCACACGTGATAAAAACTAAACACCCATACAAGTATATGTAAAAATGGGGAATTCTAAATAAAATTGGTAGATTGCATCAATGACATTTTCCCGATTAGGATATTGCACTATGGTTTTGCAACATGGTAACCACTGGCAAAACTGAGTAAAGCATACACGGGGCATTATTTTTTTACAACTGCATATAAATCTATAATTATCTCAAAATATAAGTTTAGTTAAAAGAAGAAACACATAAAGTATGTTTTATTTTCTCATCACACTGATTCATATCATGATCAGAAATCAATTTTGTAACCATAGAAAAAGAGGTTTGTAAAAGTGAAGGAAAGACAGTATATTCAGTTCCACAGATAAAGCTCTATGTGGTGCAGTATAATACTTTACATATATCCAATTCTGTTTTTTTTAATAAATCCTGAGAGATAGTAGCTGAGCTTTTTAAAAACCTTTCACTGAGCAGTTTATAACTCTGATTCTCGAGCCATTTCTTTGTTTTTATTTTATTTGAAATCAGTTAAAGAAAGTCACTTACATGATTTTACTATGGGAATGATGATAGCTTTTTTTTTCTTCAATTACCCTTGCTTGAAGTTAAAGATGGCAAAAGGAAAGGTAGGATTCTTTCTTTACCCTATTAAATTGATCTTTCATTCAAATTATTAAGGAAGAATTAAGTGTACCCTTCATGACACTGTCAAGACACATGTACTTTCTTTTATTTCAGAAATTAGAAAGAGAGAAACCAATCATTCTAAGCCCATTATTTATTTAGCTCATGTATCTACCTTGAGCCTTGAGACTAGAGACCCAGGTTATTTTAATTACAAGAATGTGAGTTGATTTTAAGAAGATTTATTTTAACTTTTAGTGCCCAAAATCCTGTTTCTGAAACTCATGTAAACACAGACTTTTATCTCAAATAGCAAGTCATGATTATGTATTATATACTGTCTCTAATATTCAAAATATCATTCAGTTAGTGCATTCTACTTCTTTTATCTAGTCGTGATAACTATATGACTATATCTCTAATTAACTAGAACGAGGAACAATACTAAGCCCAGGTCAATTATTATGATTGATGTACTTTGATTAGTGCATGGGAATAGAAACTCTGCTAACAACATTCTCTGTGATCTCATTTCAAATAATAACAGAGCCAAGCAAGAGATAATCTAGACAACATTCTAAGCCAAAAAATAAACCTATTAGAAATTTAGGAATAAGACTCAACATTCTAATCTCAGTAGGCAATGTAAGTGATCAACATGTTAAAAAGACCATTTAATTTTACTTTCTATTTAACTGTAATTAAAATCACCTTTTTTCTGGAAATAAAATATTAATAAAAACAGAAAAATTGAAGGGAAAAATGTCATATACATATCATTTTGGGGACGTGGAAAGAGGAGATACACTATTTGCTTGCCAACACTGATATTATCCTCATCGTTGTGGTAAAACTCTACCTACACTCTTTGCCCAGGAGTTCTTTTCTTTTTCAGTTGCTAAATTCTTTTCGTGTTTAATATTCCTGTCTTCCTGAAACTGATATGGCTCCAACCTGCTGCCTTGGCCGTTTCCCGTGTTGTTCTTGGAATTTCTATCTTACTTATCTTTGCCAATTTCCTTTGGGTTGTTGCTTGTTTTACCTACCAGTCAATCCAGATGGAACATCAACCTGTAAGACCGCCCTCCCTCTTTATCAGCTAGCAGATTAATCTGCAAACCTCATTTCAAAAGCAATGATTTACACAAGCTGAGAGATGTCTGAGATAGACAAAAAGATAAATAGTTCAAAATCATAAACTAATTGGTCTCATTCAATCTTTAATTTTGGCAAAAGTATTTCCACCTTGGTTGCTTTTAACAAGTTTAACTGAGGTTGCTATAGACATAGGTGTGCATCCAATAAGGTAGTCACATGGCTATTAAGAACTTAAAATGTGGCTAGTCCAAATTAACATGTGCTTTAAATGTAAAACACATGCTAGATTTCAAAGATTTAGTATGAGAAAGTTTCTAGCACATCTCATTAACATTAATAATTTCTTATATTCCTTGTAATCTGAAATAATAAATATATAAAATCTCCATTACTTGATATTCAGACATAGCTCTAATTCATCTTTTTCCTAGCAAGATTCCTATTCCCACTAAGAAACATGTTGCAGGGTTGCCCATTAGAGCTACTGCCAAAATTCTTCACCCTTTACCTGGATTTCTTTATTTCTGGCACTGTTAAAATAACCAGCCAACGATGCTAGCCTCACTTAAAATCAAAATTACCAAATATTTACGGGTAAAAAACATTTCTGAGAGCACAGAATATATATTTCTTCCAGTAATAATTTTCTTAGCATAAAAACCAGCTATTTCAGCAATACAGCTATCCAGCCTAACTGAGAAAACACATTTCTTTTTGTTACCAAATATAACATTAAAAGGTTTTAAATAGATATTGAACTTAGAGACAGGTTGAAATAGTAGACAAATTTATATTTTACTTCTCTTTATCAGTTGTAAAAGGAGTTTAATTGTAGAATTTCTATTACTTACACAAATTTCTTTTTCCTTAAATTGTAAGAGCTATTATATGATATTTGATACATATGAAAATACAAGCCACAATATGGAAGTTATCAAGTGTAATAATAACCAACCACTTATGACCCTAACACACACTCCAAGAAGTAGGCTATTGACAATATCATTGCATCAACTGTGTGCTTCATTTTCCTATCCCCTGATACCCCAAAGAGGTAACCAGTGTCTATAATCATTCTCTTGATTATTTTCTTAACACGTTTCATACAGGTGCTTGTACTTAAATAGTATCTTGTTCAATTATGTGTGTATTTGATATTTTATAGCCTTATGTGATTTTTTAAAACTTCAAATAATTTTTAATATCAGAACAGTCTTGTATGCCTTCAAAGGTACCTCTCTTGGTCATGAAACAGTTTTTTTTTAACGCATTTCTGGATTGATATACCTCTGATTTGGTCCACAGAGTTAAAGGGGTAAAGAGGTTTATTAAAAGAAGGATTAAAAAAAAAGAACAAAATAAGTTTTAAGAACAATCATTTAGTTTTTTTTTAATCTTTGTAAATGGCAGAATTATATGTTGCTTCTATAGCAAGTGAGTGGGTATGGATTTTTGTGTCTCAGTTTCATTCAGTTCTTCTCTAATTTTAGTTATTTATTTTCTTCTGCTAGTTTTGGGATCAGTTCATTCTTTTTCTTCTAGTTCCTTTAGGAACGAAGACAGATTGTTAATTTGAGAACTGTGTGGCTTCTTGATGAAGTCGTTTAGCAGTATAAACTTTCCTCTTAACACTGCTTTAGCTGCATTCCACAGATTTTGGTAAGTTGTGTTCCTATTTTCATTAATTTAAAAGAATTTTTTGAAATGTGTATTAATTTTGATGTTTTCCTAGTAGTTACAGAGGAGTAATTTGTTTAATTCCCATGTATTTGTGTAGTTTTGAAAGACCTTCTTTATATCAATTTCTGTTTTTATTGTACTGTGGTCCAAGAGTGTGCTTGATATGATTTTGATTTTTTTAATTTATTGAGACTTATTTTATGACCCAACCTGTAGTCAATCTTAGAATATGCTCTGTGTGGAGATGAGAATGCATATGGTTGCTGGGTGAAGTGTTCTGTAGATGTCTCTTATGTCACAATGGTCAAGTGTCGAGTTTCAGTCTAGAGTTTCTGTGTTTGTTGTTGTTGTTGTTGTTGTTGTTTTGAGGCTGGAGTGCAGTGGCGTGATCTTGGCTCACTGCAACCTCCGCCTCCCTGGTTCAAGTGATTCTCCTCTCTCAGCTTCCTGAGTAGCTGGGACTACAGGTGCATGCCACCATGCCTGACTAATTTTTTATTTTGTATTTTTAGTAGAGATGGGGTTTCACCGTATTAGCCAGGATGGTCTTGAACTCCTGACCTCCTGATCCACCCACCTGGGCCTTCCAAAGTGCTAGAATTACAAGAGTGAGCCACCGTGCCCAGCTCTTTGTTAGTTTTCTGCCTCAATGATCTGTCTAACACTATCAGTGGGGTGTTGAAGTCTCCCACTAACACTGTGTGGCTAAGTCTCTTTGTAAGTCACAAAGAACTTGTTTTATGAATCTGGGTGCTCCAATGCTGGATGTGTTTATACTTAGGATAGTTAAGCCTTCTTGTTGAATTGAACCCTTTATCACTACATAATGCCGTCCTTTTTCCTTCTTAGTTTTTAAAGGTTTAAAGCCCATTTAATTGACATAAGAATAGTGACTCTTACTCTTTTTTTTTTCATTTGCATAGTAGATCTTTCTTCAACCTTTATTTTGAGCCTGTTGGTGTTGCTACATGTGAAATGGTTCTCTTGAAAACAGTAGATGGCTGGGTCTTGTCTTTTTGTGCAACTTGTCACTCTGTGTTTTTTAAATGGGGTGTTCATTTACATTCAGCACTAGTATTAATATGTAAGAGTTTGCCTGTGTCATCATGTTATAAGCCATTTTGTAGACTTGGTTGTGTAGTTGCTTTATACTACAGGCTTTGCACTTAAGTATTTACAGTAGCAGGTGCCATTCTTTTAATTCCATGTTTAGCTCTCCCATAAAGACCTCTTGTAAGGCTGGTCTAGTTGAAACAAATTCCCTCATCATTTGCTTGTCTGAGAAGGATTTTATTTCTCTCTTACTTAAGAAACTGAGATTGGCAAGGGTATAAAATTTTTATTAGAATTTATTTTCTTTGAGTATGCTAAAAATAGACCCCCAATCTCTTCTATCTGGTAAGATTTCTGCTGAGAAATTTGCTGCTGGTCTGATGGGGTTCCCTGTGTACATCCTGACCCTTCTCTCTAGCTGCCTTTAAGATTTTTTCTTTTGTGTTGACATTGGTGAATCTGATTTGTATGGACCTTGGGGATAGTCATCCTGTATAATATCTAGCTGGGGTTCTCTGTATTTCTTGAATTTGCATGTCAACCTCTCTAGCAAAATTAGAAAAATTTTCATGGACTCTTTCCTCAAATATATTTTCCAAGTTGTATATTCTCTCTCTTTCTCTCTCAGGGATGCCAGTGGGTTATGATTTGCTCTCTTTACATAACCCCATATTTCTCAGAGACTTGTTCATCTTTCTTAATTCTTGTTTCTTTATCTTTGTCTGGATGAGTTGATTTGAACAACTGGTCTTCACGTTCTGAAATTCTTTCCTCAATTTTGTCTATTCTGCTGTCAGTCCTTCGGATTGTATTATGAAATTCTTGTAGTAAATTTTTCAGCTCAAGAAGTTCAGTTTAGGTCTTCTTTAAATGGCTGTTTTGTCTCTCAGCTCTTGAATTATTTCACTGGATTGCTTGGCTTTGTTGGATTAGGTTTCAACTTTCTCCTGGATCTCAGTGAGCTTCCTTGCCATCCAGATGCTGGATTCCATGTCTGTAATTTCAGTCATTTTATACCAGTTAGGAACCATTGCTGGGGAGTGATTGGGCTAGTCTGGAAGTAAGAAGATACTCTGGCTTTTTGAGTTTCCAGAGTCCTTGCACTGATTTTTTTCTTATCTAGGAGGGTTGGTGTTCATTTAACTGTGGTATAAATCAAGTAGTCAGTTGGTGGCTTCATTTCTGGGAGTTTTCAGAGGGCTAAGTCTCTATACAGGGTCTTTGTTGTTAGATTCTTGCCCTTGGTTTCACACGGTAGAGAATTAGCAGTTTTTTGGTGTCCCTGGCACTATGCCTGCTAAAGACCCATCTCTATCTAATCTCTAGGGAGATCCTACAAGCTCACATATCCATGGGGGGTGTGGGTTTCCCTGCAGCGAGGATCCCAGAGGTCCACAGTGAGAGTGGGAAGCCTACCCTAGTCTCTTCACTCATCTCTTCTGCAGGCACTGTTAAGGGCTAGGAACCAGGCATAGTGTTCAAGCACCTCAGTTCCCTCCCTCTTCAGCTCCAGGTTTGCTTCTTTTCTCCATCCACATTTGGCATTTTCTCTCCAAAGATATGTTCAAATTATGTTGGTTTAGCCAAAATCCTGGTCTCTCACAGTGGGAGTGGCACTTCCTAGATGCATCTAGTCAGCCATCTTGAAACTCTCTCCTCATATGGTAGATCTTAAATGTTCTCACCACAAAAAAATAAGTGTATGAGGAGATGGATATGTTAATTAGCATGATATAATCATTGTACAAAGTACACATATAGCAAAACATCATGTTGTACAACTTAAATACATAGAATTTTTAGGTCAGTTAAACCTTAATAAATTGAAAGAAAAAAATGCTGAATAATACAAACTGAAAGAAAAACCATAAATGCCAGTGAATATATCACTTTTTTAAGATATAATAAAAGAGATATGACAACTAAATTATCTTATTTTCCTTTCACTTTAGTATATTGCTTAAAATTATATAAGTAAATATACATTTACTACAATACAGTTTTAGAAATTATATATTAAAAAGAGTTATTTTGGAAAATTCTATGTACCTAAAATATTTCTGACAGATTTTTTTTCTACTCAGAATGCTTTCTCCCAAAAAAAGATTCTGTGTATTCTATTACTACAATTGCTTTATATTTTCTTTTTTGAGACAGTCTTTTCACTCTGTTGCTCAGGTTGGAATGCAATAGCATAATCTTGACTCACTGCAACCCCCACCTCCTGGGCTCAAGCGATCCTCCCACCTCAGCCTCCCGAGTGTCTGGGACCACAAGCATGTGCCACCACACTCAGCTAGTTTTTGTATTTTTTGTAGAGACAGGATCTTACTACATTGCCCAGGCTGGTCTCGAACTCCTAGGCTTAAGCAATCCACCCACCTCGGCCTTCCAAAGTGCTGGGATTACAGGTATGAGCCACTGTGTCAGCCTACAATTGTTTTCTTTATGGAAAATGCACTTCAACTGATATATATATATATATATTTAATAATATATAAATCATATATAATTTACATATAATAAAAATATATTACATATATTATTTTCAGATATTAATGGCCTTATGCATATTCATACATTCTGAATCTGAAAAAAAAACTAAAATCCCGCCTGTAACCATATACTAATTTTTTTTTTGAGATAGAGTTTCGCCCTTGTTGCCCAGGCTGGAGTGCAATGATGTGATCTCAGCTCACTGCAACCTCTGCCTCCCAGGTTCAAGTGATTCTTCTGCCTCAGCCTCCCAAGTAGCTAGGATTGCAGGCGCCCACCACCACACCCAGCTAATTTTTGTACTTTTAGTACAGACAGGGTTTCACCATGTTGGCCAGGCTGGTCTTGAACTCCTGACCTCAGGGGATCCACCCACCTTGGCCTCCCAAAGTGCTAGGATTACAGGCGTGAGCCAATGCGCCCAGCCTACTAATTGTTTTTATATAGTTTCTGCCTTTCAGTGTTTATGCCATGGTCTCTATTTCAGTTGGAATAATAATTTCATTAATAGCTCACTATTTAATTATTTTCTTACACATTATTACAATATATAGTACAACTAAGTTTTCTTCATTACATTCATTTTTATTTTATCTATAAAAGATAAGGATAATCAAGAAAGGAAAACAGTACTAACATAATATGTATTAAACTCCTATTGTCCTCTAGGTACCATATATAGTACTTTTATATAGTGACTCAAGATTCCATTAAAAATTATTAGTTTTACTTTTTTGCTAATGACTCAAGATTCCATTAAAATTATTAGTTTTACTTTTTTGCTAATGAAGAGACTAAGACTCAGAGATGTTAGAGGACTTGCTTAAGGTTATACAGATAATAAATAGAGAGCTGGAAATATTCAATCAATTTTTAATATTATTTTACTACTATAGAGACCTTGTTGTCCTAATCTTTATAAAAACTATTACTTCTTAAAAAACTTTGTTTTGTGTATCATTATGAACTAAGACAAATTAGAGTGATTTTTGTTTTCAATTTCTCAATGAAGACTGTGGTTCATTAAATGTGTTATTCTTAAAATATCAATAATCCAAACCCATCACCCTAGACGTTAATATCTTTTTTTCTTTCTTTCTTTCTTTTTTTTTTTTTTTGAGACAGGGTCTCACTCTGTCACCCAGGCTGGAGTGCAGTGGCGCGATCTTGGCTCACTGCAACCTCCACCTCCCGAGTTCAAGTGATTCTCCTGTCTCAGCCACCACAGTAGCTGGGATTACAGACGCATCCCACCACACCTGGCTGATTTTTGTATTTTTAGTAGGATGAGGTTTCACCATGTTGTCCAGGCTGGTCTCAAACTCTTGGCTTCAAGCAACACACCCTCCTTGCCCTCCCAAAGTGCTGGGACTACAGGCATGAGCCACTGCACCGAGCCACTTTTAATATCTTATACTCTCTTCCCTCTAGTTAGTCTTTCTGTAACATGCATTTTAAGAATTTATGCTATTGAAATTCTAAAACTTAAGTGTAGTTCATCTTAAGTGTAGCTCATCTTTGTCACATTCTCCTATTTCTCTTTTAGTCTGCTCTACCAAAAGAGTATCCTCCCCAATTCAAGGATTCAAAGATCAGTGGGAATCAATAAGGAACCCACAATAGGACCTGCCAGCCAAACCAAACATTCTGCTTCTTCCCCCGTCAACATACCCCTACATCCACCCCCAACCCATCCACCATTTGCCACAGGCTGTGAAAGAAGTGCTTCCCATCTGGATAGACAAGTAGCTGTGGGAATGGGAAATGACTCCAATATAAATACATACAAACATATGTACACATGAAGATATGTAGATGCATTTTTTTAATGGAAAAAGAGCTAACGTACACAACAAGGCACACAAATAGAAAAACCAGAACAGATGTTGAGGCATAGTAGTAGTACTTAAAATATAGGTACCTTTTACTGGGTTCTAAGCACTTTATATGTGTATTTAATTTCTTAATAAACATGATAGATTATTAATGTTACCCTTATTTATAAAAAGTGAAGAAACTGAGGAACAAAGACATTTTCAGTCACTCCAGGATTCAAGGGGCCTACCAATTTTATACAAATTAAAAAATGGCAGCTGGGTGCAGTGGCACACGCCTGTAATCACAGCACTTTGGGAGGCCAAGGCGAGCAGATCACCTGAGGTCAGGAGTTCAAGACCAGCCCAGCCAACATGGCGAAACCCCGTCTCTACTAAAAACACAAAAATTAGCCGGGTGTGGTGGCTACTACAGTAGCCTGTAGTCCCAGCTACTCGGGAGGCTGAGGCAAGAGAATCGTTTGAACCCGGGAGGCAGAGGTTGCGGTGAGCTGAGATCATGTCACTACACTCCAGCCTGGGTGACAGACTGAGACTCCATCTAAAAATGGCAAAGACAGGCCTTTCCAGTCAAAATGTTCATCACATACCGTGTGGCAGCAATACATTGCTTAACTTCTGTGCAAATAAGCTTGAAAATGTTGATAAAATGGATTGCTATGTAGGAAAATATAATTATAAATATAATATAGTATATAATATTTAATAATAGAACACAATAATTGACACCATCAAAAAAGCTACCAAATCAATCTGTACTTTTAAAAAAAAGGCAAGCCAACAGATAATTTCTGTTGGAGCCTGTGACTTGTATAGGTCACTTAAAATATCTGTTCCTTCCAAATATTGAAACCACAGAAAACTCTGATGATGACAGAGGGAAGAAAATTTAAAGTAAATTTGAAATAACACTGCACATAAAAAAAAGTGATAAATAATATTAGACTAAATAATGATAATAAACTACATGAGGATTGATAAATTTTGCCTCTTGTTGATTTCTTCATAGTACAACTATTTTTCATTTACCTGTATTAGTCAAGGTAATCCCCTCCAACTCGCATTGCAGTTAGATGTGCATTGGTTGGCTATCCCCTCCTATATGAGTTCTCAGTTATCCAGGCTTCTTTCACCTGTGCCCACCTTAAAGGATATGGACAACGAAACAGGAGAAAGGAAGTGCTTGCATAGGCTCACACAAAATATTTCAGGGCCAATGCCTAGAAATGATACGTATTACCTCTTGCTACATTCCACTCTCCAGAACTACTCCCATGGCTACAATCTACCTGCATAGGAGATTGCAACAGGCTGCTCTTCTCATATTTTTAGAAACAAGACTGTGATTGGGGATTCTCTTGCCAGTTTCTGCCACAGTCCACATTTTTCACATTCAAATACCCACTTGGCTCTTCCTCCCAAACATTAAAAAAGCCTCATTCTTTCCAAAGGGGTCAACATAAAGGTCACTCAGCCCCTACATTCAGCTCCTATCCATGTAATACACAGTCTTTTCCTGCATGGGAAACAGCCAGTCCTTCCCTGAGCTCATATTTTCCTTGTAATACTCAGCCAACATGCATTACTGAGGTTCTTTTTGCCAATCCCTTCCCTTACAGTACATTAGAAACATGGTCTGCCTTCCAAGTGTTCCCTAGAACCAATTATTTTACCTAACAACTTTTTGATAGTATGCCATCTCCTGACGGAGTGATGTTATAAGAAATAAAAACAAAAGAAAGTCAGGACGCTCTCAGTATTCATAGATAAGAATGCTATTGATGATGTTATTCACTACATAACACAATGGTTTCTTCATGATGAATTTCTTTCCAGTGGCAATATTAGATATTGTGGTTTTCCTATCATCTGATTGTTTTTGTCACAAAGACAGTATGAATCATTTCTATCCTTGCCTTTGCTGCTGTAAAATCATGTCAGTTTATGGTAAACTTTCTAAAATATAATTTGAAAACTTAGAAAATATACGGAACTTTGGTTAATAAATTTAGCAACTATCCTCCTTGGTTTCATCATTTTTTTCTACCTATATGTTTCCATTTTTCCTAAAACATATATTTAAAATAGAATATGTACGGCCATCATCCCTAAAATATGTATTTGCTTAGTTATATTTTTAATCGGTTTCTTATGTTCTTAGGATTATGGCTGAAATACAAAAGTAAGCAAACCAACATAGGAAAATAAAGAATAAAGGTCTCTGATGACTTGCAGAATCTCCTATGTTTAAGCCCTGTTTTCCCTAAAATTCTTCAGTTACAGAATATGAGATAATACAGAGGGCAAAGGCTCTAAAACCTTGATTGGTTTTAAAGATAATGCACATGTATTATCTAAGCTAATCTTCCCTAAAAAAAAGATCTGTAATGCATGAATACAGAATATGACAGTTAAGTTGTTTTTAATTTGCTGGTGATTGACAAGGTAGGCCAAGAGGTCTCTCACTTTCTTTCTGGAAGGGACATTACAACAGCTGCTAACATACAGATTAATTGTCCATATATTCCAGTCTCTTGTTGCTGACCAGCTGATAAGGCATATAATTGCCCTTAACAATTGGGCATAATTTATTCCTGCCTTAGGTGGCTGTTACCTTCAGCAATTAAAGCATAGTGACTGATGGGCCCTGTTATGTTAACCTAGCAAGAATTTAGCTGAATCTGCTATTCTTACTCATTGTATACAGCATATCTACACATAATAGAAAATTGCCAGAAAATTGCATACAAAATAGTTTCAGCTCAGGAAAATGTTAATCTATTCTTATAGAATTCTAACAAACTTCATAAAATAGATGTACTACCCAATTTCGATAATGTGCCCTTTCACTATAAAGTTAAGATATATTTACCTATCAATTTTTTAAGGAATATGTATTGTTGATGTTAGAAAGTCACCAAAGCACACACATTTGACTTGCAAGTTCATCAGCTTAAGAAAAGGATGTTAGGGGAAGCAGTGACATGTGGAGGCATAGACTGTACCACGTGGAATACTCAATCCCAGAAGCATTTCAACAGACCATACATTTCTAGGGTATTTCTGGGTTGCCATTATAACAAGAAAACAATGGGACTTTTCTCCCAAGGGGAATAATGAAAGGTTCCTGATAAGATGGATTATTTTCACTTTTTGAAAAATTAGATAAGCAGAGATAGAGTGGCGGTTGCAAAGGGAAGGCATAGTTTATGAGAGGTGTCAAATTATATTCTGATATCATTTGGCTGTGTCCCCACCCAAATCTCATCTTGAATTATAGTCCCATAATCCCCACATGTCATGGGAGGGATCAGGTGGAGATAACTGAATCATGGGGGCAGTTTTCCCCATCCTGTTCTCGTGATGGTGAGTTAGTTCTCATGAGATCTAATGGTTTCATCAGGAGCCTCCCCCTTCACTGGGCACTCATTCTTCTCCTTCCTGTCACCATGTGAAGAAGGACATGTTTGCTTCCCCTTCCATAGTGATTGTAAGTTTCCTGAGGGCTCCCCAGCCCTGTGGAACTGTGACTCAACTAAACCTCTTTCCTTCTTAAATTACCCAGTCTCGGATGTGTCCTTATAGCAGTGGGAGGACTAATACACATGCCTCCTCCATAGTCTTCTGACACACAAGCACAGGCACTGTAGGTATGAGTTCTCCACATGGCTCAAGATGGGGCTCTCAGCATCAGATCCTTTCTCCTCACCTTGAGAATGACCTCTAAAGCCTTCCAAAGCAGTCTTTTGAGTCTCAGAAAATCACCAAGATTACATTTTTGTTACACATGTCTACTCTTAGCTATTCTTGACATCTCACAGGAATTAATTTCAGAAGTAAAATACAATTCAAGGAAGAAGAATACTTAATTACGAACACAATGTCTTTCAAATTTTTATCCTTCTTACCATTAACAATAAAGAATAAAAGAAAAATGAACAATCTCATTTTGATAAACAGGTATTTATTATTTTTTAATTTTTTTCTATTTTATTTTCGGGGTACGTATTTGGTGTATATAGATACTTTTTAAAAAAATAATAGAAATTACTTAACCCTTAACCCTGAAAACGTGTTCAGGAGGATGCTTAATTGATCATTCTACCAACCCAATGGTTATATGGCAAGGATGGTAAGTAGTCAATACTATGATATAAGATCTTCTGAATTCACTACTTTAAAAATAACCCACTCTAGTTTGTAATAATTCTTAAGAGGTTTCCATTATTTAACTAGCAGTACTACTGTAGAAATGTATGAGTAATAGCATATTAGCGTAAAACTATTAATCATACACACACATACACACATACAGAGAGAGATTTTTGAATTACAGTGAAGTTTTCTTCTAAATACCTACAAAATTACATGATGAATACTTTTCCTGGTAAATGTTTTAAATAATTCTTCCAGTTTATTTTTATTTCCTTTTTTATTTTTGAAAACATGTCTATTGAAGTGTCATTTACATGCTGTTAAATTTCACATATTTTGAATGCAAAATTTAATTATTTTTCATAAATTTCTAGAGACATACAACCATCCCACTATCCAGTTTTAGAACATTTCTGTCACCTGAAAATGTCACCCATTTGCATTCAATCTCTATTTCCACCCAAGCCCAGGCAGTCACGAATCGGATTTTGTCTGTATAAATTTGACTTTTCTAGGTATTTTATGTATGGAATCACACAACACATACTCTTTTGGGGCCTGGTTTTATTTTTACTTCTCATAATGTTTTGAGGTTCATTCATGTTTTAGCATGCATTAGTATTTAGTTTCCGTTATTTCGTGTATCCATTCATCAGTTAATGGAAATTTTTATTGTTCTCAGCTTTTGTCTATTAGGAATAATGCTGCTATAGACATTCAAATACAAGTCTTCAGTGAACACGTTTTAATTTCTCTTGGGCAGATGGAATCACCGGGTTGTATAATATGTTCATATTTAACTTTTTTTTCTTTTTTTTTTGAGACAAGGTCTTGCTCTGTCACCCAGACTAGAGTACAGTGCCACGATCACAGCTCACTGCAATCTTGACCTCCTGGCTGAAGCAATCCCCCTGCCTTAGCCTCCCAAGTAGCCGGGACTATAGATGCCAGGCTAATTTTTGCATTTTTTGTAGAGTCAGGGTTTCACCATTTTGCCGAGGCTGGTCCCAAATTCCTGGGCTCAAGTGATCGACCTACATCTCCCTCCCAAAGTGTTGGAATTACAGGCATGAGCCACTGCGCTCAACCTCATATTTAACTTTTTAAAAAATGTTAAACTATTTTACTAAATAATTGCACCATTTTACATTTTCAAAAGTAATGTTTCAAAGTTCCATTTTCTCCACATGCTTGTCAATGCTTGTTATAATGAATATAAAGTGTTATTTCATAGCAGTTTTAATTTGCAATTTTCTAATGACTAATTTGTTGAATATCTTTTCATATTTATTTGTCATTCATGTATCTTTTTGATGAAATGTCTATTCAAATATTTTGCCCATTTCTAACAGTTTATTGAAATGTTATTTACATAAGATAAAGTTCATCCATTAAGTATGCAACTCATTTACATACTAGTGCAACCATCGCCATAATCTATTTTCAGAACATGTTATCACCTCCCCAGAAAACCATGTACCTATTAACAGTCACTCTCCATTTCCTTTCTCCCCCAGTTTTTAAATGGAATATTTTGGTTTTTTGATTGTTGAGTTATGACAGTTCTTTAGATATTCCTTATACAAATCATTTATCAGATAAACAATTTACAAATAGTTTATTCCTATCTGTTACTTGTCTTACTCCTTAAAGTCTGAAGTCAGATTTAGTCATTTTTCTTCTATGGATTGTGTTTTTAGTGTCATATCTGAGAACTCTTTGCCTAATACAGTCCTGTGAACAAACTATTAGGCTATTGTTGTGCAAAAAAAAAAAAAAATTGAATCTCAAAGAGTTAACTACCTTGTGGTTTACCAGTTAATAACTGAGCTGATACATTTTATCCATTTACAGAAAGACATTAAAAGGGACTTTCTTACCTTGAAATTGCTTCAATAAATACTTATTGAATACTGAATATTTTAATTGAAGCCTAAGGGCCTAAAACCGATATCCACGTAGCTGCTTCAGATGGAGGGCAAGAAGTACATATAATTAATGCATCACCTTCAACATGAAGGAACGTTTTTCTATGGGCCTTTTCAGAACTGTGTGACTGACTTTTAACCATATACCTAATAATAAGGAAGAAAAAAAACACTTGACTTTGTTTAAATGAATAAAAAGAGATCAACTAAGAAGTTTATGGACTGGGTAATATTAGTGCTTTTTGTTTCTTTTGAATTAACATTTTTATATTGTGTGATAATTTTGCAGTGGTTTATAAGAAAAAGTTTTAACAACAATGCAATAATCTACAGAAATCATATAAAACTGGCATGTTGCATATGGAAAAAAAGAAGAAAATCTGTCACACAATTTTCTTTCTAGCCTCTAAAGTAGGTGGTAATAGTAGTTTCTTCTCTTTGTAATTGTAGTAAAATAAAGTAAAAACATAGCAACAGAAAACATAGTCAAAATGCTTTAATGGGCTCTTTTATAACGCAAAAGAAATTTGCTATTATATTAGGGATGTTTTATTGTGTCACTGTGGTTTTACATTAATAATATTTTTCTATATGTATTCTATAACTCCGGAATCTATTGAGATTTTATGGTAAGTCAGATGCCAGGAGTATTTTATGGTAATATGATAGTAAAAAAATAACATCAAGGGGGTGTCATGCATTCACATATTCATCATAAGTTTCTAATGTTTAAGAATAGCCAGAACCGGCACACTCGGTGTATGATTCTTCATAATCCCTGGCACCTTGATTTTATAATTTTCAGCAGCCATCTGTGCCCTTACCAATACTCACACACTGCTTCCGTCACTCTTCACAGCTCAGCATCTTTACCTGTCAAACTCGGGAATTACTATCTGAATGAATGAGATCAACAAAGCAATCTACATTGTGCCACCAAGCTGTCCTGGGAGAATGCAATATCCAAGTAATATTATCCCATAGAAGGCTTTGACTTTGTTATTAGTAAACAGGAATTTAAACCCCATCAACACTAGTTATTCTGGGTCAGACCTTGGGGGGAAAAATCACTCCCAGATTCAGTTTTCTCAACTGTAAAATGAAAATGAAAACAGTGGGCATTCCTTCCCAGAAATGGCATATGCCTAAATAAAATTACATGTATCAGGCCTCCAAGTTAGAGGCTGAACGGGAATCACTCCTGATATTCAGGTATATCCGTGCAAGAGCTGTATGGATTTCAGAGTTCACTGTGAACAGCGTGGCAGGCACAATGGAATACAACTCTAGAACCAATGGCCTTTAAGTGGCCAGACAAGACAGGAAACATCAGTGAGGTAGACCAAGAGGACAAAGAGGGAAGCGAGAGAGCAGTTCCTGCAGAGGGAGCCTCAGGATACACAGGGTGCTGGGTACATGACATCATCTATATGCTTTTGAGCTTTCGCATAGTCCTTTTCAACATTCTTCTTCATGATTTCAGCAGATATTTTTGTGATAAGTATCACTTCATTATTTTATATGGCTGTTACTTACCACAAAAAAAAATCACTTGTGGGGTGGCAGGAGGGGGGAGGGATAGCATGAGGAGATATACCTAATGCTAAATGATGAGTTAATGGGTGCAGCACACCAACATGCCACATATATACATACGTAACAAACCTGCACACTGGGCACATGTACCCTAAAACTTAAAGTATAATAATAATAAAATTAAAAAAATAAATAAATAAAAAATAAATAAAAATCACTTGTTAAATTGGTCTACATCAGTTGCTTATAAAGCATTCCATCAACAACTACAGCTTAGTTACTGAGTTTTGATAATGTATAATCAAGTCTTTCTTAATTTACATTGGTCCTCTACCTTGCGGTCTAGTGATGATAGAACTGGTTACATGAACTATTTCTGTTATGTTTAATCCTACCTTTTACGTGGTAAATGAGTAAACAGTATGTTACTGTGGCTAAGAGTAGGGGCTTTACAGTCAAGGGGTTTACTTTCTGCGTACGTGACCCTTGGCAATATTAATATACCTAACCCATAAGGCTTGTGATAAAAATTAAATGAGATAAAATTGTAGAGTACTTGGCAGAGTGCCTGGTACATGGTGATACGGTTTGGCTGTGTCCCTGCCCAAATCTCATCTTTAATTGTAGCCCCCATAATCCCCACATATCATAGGAGTGACCCAGTGGGACATAATTGAATCACGGGGGCAGGTTTTACCCGTACTGTTCCCATGATAGTAAATAAGTCTCAAGAGATCTAATGTTTTTATAAAGGGCAGTTCCCCTGCACACACTCTTTTGCCTGCCTCCATGTAAAGACATGCCTTTGTTCCTCCTTCATATTCTGCCATGATTGTAAGGCCTCCCTAGCCAGGTGGAATTGTGAGTCCATTAAACTCTTTGTCTTTATAAATTACCCAGTCTCAGGTATGTTTTTATTAGCAGCATGACAACAGACTAATACACATGGCACACATTAAAAAATTGCCTGCTATTATTTTACATTTTCTAAGTGAACATAAAGTCTAGTTCAACTGATTTCTCCGACAAATGCCTCAAAACATAATGTGTTTTGCTTAAAAAATGAATATATTTGTATGTGTTTGTTTTACAGTTTACACAAACCATACTTATATGAGCTTGGCTGGAACATATACATGCTTAAACCACTGGATGCTCTGTATTGTTGCATTATGTTGATTTGCCTTGAACACATACTATGGGTGGACACCTCAGGGTTGGCACTGCACTTCCTAGGGAGAGAGTGTTGTCCTCATGCCTGATACTAATTCTTCCATCTATGCTCCCAATTTTATCTTTTCCAACTCTTCAGCAAACTTTGCATCATCAACTGTGCCTTCTCCTATGTATATCCAAATGTATTTTGTTTCTTTTTTTTTTTCTTTGAGATAAGGTCTCACTCTGTCACCCAGGCTGGAGTGCAGTGGTGAAGTCATAGGTCACTGCAGCCTCAAACTCCTGGGCTCCTGCGATCCTCCCACCTCAGCCTCCCAGCTAGCTGGGACTACAGGCACGCACCACCATGCCCAGCTAATGCTTTAAAATTATTATTTGTAGAACTAATGGCTTGTTATGTTCCCCAGGTTGGTCCTGAACTTCTGGCCTCAAGTGATCCTCCTGCTTCTGCCTCCCCAAGTACCGGGATTACAGGCATGAAGCACTATGCCTGGCCAAAGTGTTTTATGTTTACGAATTGCATTTCTTCAACATTTGGATATTCTTGAGCATTCTCCCAATATAAAACAGAATAACACCTTGCCCTTCCTCCCCCATATCCCTCAGTCCTGGCCTTTCAACTCACTTTCAATCCATCTTCTTCCCCTCCTTTAAAGTCTAGTTCCCTGAAGTGGGTCTCTATGGGTGCTGGACCACTGCACGCATACTGAGCACTGAGTCCCATGACATCAGCAAAGCAAAGGCACAAAAATATCAAAGCCAATCACAATGTACTCATGCATAATTGTACCATTAGATGATGTACAAGAAAGCTATTCTAACTCCAGAAAACATGTACATTTTATGTCATTTTGAAAAATAAAATTTTATTCAGAATAAACTTTAAGAGAGTGAGCTCTATAGGCTTTCAAATGCTTACAGGTGCTAAAGTTCTTAATCTGATTCTGGCTCAGTTCCCATTTATTTCCTCTCCTTTTATTTAACGGCCCCAACTTCCATAACACAGCTTCACACCCAAAATAAGTCCAATGAAATTGCGTTTTCCAATACCACCAATGTCTGCCTCATCACTAACAAAATGGCCATGCTCCCTTAATTTACCTTAATATGTCTTCAGAACATGGCAGTGTTGACCTGACTCTTCTTGAAACTTTCTGTTGGCTTGACCAAACACGGTATTTTAGCTGTATTACAACTTCCTCAAGTCGCTGAGAGATTCAAATACTTAGTCTTACCTCCTGTCCTTGGAATTTTCACCATTGTGTCTTGAATGCACGTCACCCTACCTGTCACATAGTAGTAGACAGCAGGTACCCAGGGAAGATGAACGAACTCATTGCTGAAGGCCTTAATCTGATTATCCACGACATTACAGCATATACGACCTGTTAGACTCCCACATCTGTACTGATTTTGTGCTGTAACTAATCTTCCTCTACATCTCCCACCTAATCTTTGCAATTTCTGATTTTCTTCTCTTAATTCTATGCCTCAAAACATTTTTAAGGTCAAAAATTGTACAGATGTATGAATATTAATAGTGTTTCTATTCACTAACACTGAATAGTCTGGAAAGAAAATTATGAAAACAATCTCAAAGGCAAATTAAAACTACAATAAGATACAATCTTACACCAGCCAGAATGGCCACTATTAAAAGTCAAAAAACAATAGATGTTGGCACAGATGTGGTGAAAAGGAAAACTTATACATGCTGGTGGGAATGTAAATTAGTACATCCTCTATGGAAAACAGTATGGAGAAACTTTTGGTAAGAACTAAAAGTAATCCACCTTTCAATCCAGCAAACCCACTACTGCGTAGATACCCAAAGGAAAAGAAGTCACTATATCAAAAAGATGCCTGCACACATATGATTACTGTAGCACAATTCACAATTGCAAAGATATAGAATCAATCTAAGTGCATATCAATCTATGAATGGGTAAAGAAAATGTGATTGATATATATATACACACACACACACACACACACACATACATATATATATACACACACCATAGAATACTACTCAGCCATAAAAAGGATGAAATAATATCTTTTGCAGCAACTTGGATGGAACTAGAGGCCATTATTCTAAGTGAAGTAATTCAGGAATGAAAAACCAAATACCACATGCACTCATTTATAAGTAGAAGCTAAGCTATGAGTACGCACACACATACAAACTGGTATAATAAACACTGGAGTCTCAGAAGGGGAAAGAGTGGACGAGGATGAAGGATGAAAAACTACCTATTGCGTACAATGTACGCTACTTGGGTGACAGGTACACTAAAATCATAGACTTCACCAATATGCAATTCACTCATGTAACCAAAAACCACTTGAATTACTACAGCTATCGAAATAAAAAAAATTAAAAAGAAAGAAGACAATACCATTTACAATAACATTAAAAGAAATAAAATATTTAGGAATAAACTTAACCAAGAGGTGAAAGGTTTGTATACTGAAAACCAAAAAACATTGCTGAAAGAAATTTAAAAAGACATAAATAAACATCACGACACGCCATGTTCATAAACGGGAATACTTAATATTGTTAAAATGTCCATACTACCTAAAGCAATTTACAGATTCAGTGCAATCCCTATCAAAATATCAACAGTGTTTTTTACAGAAATAGAAAAAAAATTAAAATTCATATGGAACCACAAAGAACCCCAAATAGCCAAAACAATTTCCTTATTTCAAAACATGTTACAAATCTACAACAATCAAAACAATATGGCACTGGAATAAAGACAGATACGAAGACCAATGAAACAGAATAAAGAGCCCAAAAGTAAACCCACATGGATATGGTTAAATGATGTTTGACAAAGGTGTCAAGACTACGCAATGGGGAAAGGATATTCTCTTCAACAAGTGGTGTTGGGAAAACTGCATATTCACATGCAAAAGAATGAATTGGACCCTTATCTTATACCATACACAAAACCAGCTGAAAATGGATTAAAGATTTAAACCTGAAACTAAAATTGCTAGAAGAAAACATTGAGGAAAAGCTTTACAGCATTGGTCTTGCAATGATTTCTTGGCTATAACACCAAATGCACAAGTAATAAAAGCAAAAATAGACAAGTGGGAGGACATCAAACTAAAAATCTTCTACACAGCGAAGGAAATAATCAACAGAATGAAAAGGCACCCTACAGAATAGGAGAAAATATTTGCAAACCATACATTTGATAAAGGGCTAATATCCAAAATATATAAGGAACTCTTACAACTCAATATCAAAACAATTTATTGTAAAATACACAAAGGACTTGAATAGGCATTTCTTCAAAGAAGACATACAAATGATCAACAGGTATATGAAGATATACTCAACATGACTAATCATCCTGGAAATGCCAACCAAAACCACAATGAAGCATCACCTCATACCCATTAGGATGGTCATTATGAAAAACAAACATAAAAAAACAGAAATTAGAAAATAACAAGCACTGGCAAGAATGCGGAGAAATTGGAACCTTTGTTCACTGTTGCTGGGAATGTAAAATGGTGCAGCTGCTATGGAAAGCAGTATGGAGATCACTCAAAAAATTAAAAATAGAATTACAATATAATTCAGCAATCTCACATCTCAGTATTATCCAAAAGTATTCAAAGCAGGATTTCAAAGAGATATTTACATACTCAGGTTTATTGCATCACTATTCACTATCACCAAGAGATAGAAGCATCTCAAATATCCATTGACAAATGAACGGACTTTTTAAAAATGTGGTAGATATGGTTGTCCCTCAGTATTCAGAGATACCAAAATCTGAGAATGTTCAAGTCCCTGCTGTAAAATGGTGCAGTATTTGCATATAACATATGCACATCCTCCCATGTACTTTAAATCATCTGTAGATTATGAAACCCACTAATGCAATGTAAATGCTATGTAAATAGTTGTTCTACTGAATTCTTTAGGGAATAATGACAAGAAAGAAAGTCACTATACACAACTTTTTCCTGAATATTTTTGATCCAAGTTTGGTTAAATCCATGAATGTGGAAACCACGGATACAGAGAACCAGCTGTAACACAATGGAACATTAATCAGGCATAAAAAAAGAAGGTAATATTGTCACATGCTACAAAATGGATGAATCTGGTGGATATTAGGCTAAGTGAAATAAATCAGTGACAGGAAGATAAAAACTGCATGATTCCACTTACGTGAGGTATCTAAAATAGTCAAGCTCATAGAAAAAGTAAGTAGAATCGTGGTTCCAGGGAGTGAGGGAAAGGAGAAATATGCTCTCAGTCATGATGAAAAAGTTGTAGAAATCTGCTATGTAACATTCTGCTTCTCATTAACAATACAGTACTTAGCTCAAAGACTTAAAATTTAAGTGGGTAGATCTTAGGGATATGTCTTTTATCATAATAAAAAAATTATAAAGAATGGTATTGTTACAAACATATGCTCTAACTTTCCTGAACCTTCTCTTGTAACTCTTTATTAGCATATTTTATATTCTTTAGTGTACCCTAAAGTAACTACTTCATATCCTCTTTTTTATATGTTAGTCTATAACCTGAAGCCCTGAAGTCTTCATTCTTTTACTTGAAAAGGCAGAGCCATAAACTATGATCTTTTCTCTCCCTTTATCAGCTTTCACTTTTTCAATAACCTTTCTTTCCTTCCTACCCACATCACTGAACTCATGCCACCTCCCATCATTCCATGAGATTTCTCTATAATAATTACATCTCTGTCTACATGCTTTGAGGATACCTTCCTGGCCGTTTCCCTCATCTTCACAGGTGGACAAACCTCCCTTTCTTGAAAAATCAGCTAAATGTTCAGTTGATCCAATGTCTACTACATTTATTCTCCCATTTCTTGCCTTATTTAGCTGCCAGTCACTAAGAAAGGGTGGGCTTCCTTAGTCATTCTCACTTCCTCAACATGTAGTCCTTCCTGAATTCCTGAATGATTGGTTTTTTGGGGGGTTTTTTGTTTGTTTTTTGAGATGAAGTCTCGCTCTGTCACCCAGGTTGGAGTGTAGTGACTCGATCTCGGCTCACTGTAGGCTCCACCTCCCGGGTTCACGCCATTCTCCTGCCTCAGCCTCCCGAGTAGCTGAGACTACAGGCGCCCGCTACCACATCCTGCTAATTTTTTGTATTTTTAGTAGAGACAGGGTTTCACCATGTTGGCCAGGATGGTCTTGATCTCTTGACCTCATGATCCACCCACGTCGGCCTCTCAAAGTGCTGAGATTACAGGCGTGAGCCACCGGGCCCAGCCAACGATTGGTTTCTATCACTATATTTACACATATATTATTCCCTTAAAGGACATTAATAACATCTTACTTAATTGATTTCTCACCATTGGCTTGTTTGTATTCCTCTGGTTGGTTTATAACTGATCATCTTGGTATGTAACTACTTGGTCTTAGAAATATTAAGCAAAGACATGTGTCTTTAGTAGAAACAGATAAACAGTAATTTGGATCATAGTCTACAACCAGTTTCTAGAAATATATCTCTGAAGTCCCAAAGGGATTTAAAAGCAGAAGCAAATCACTGTTGCATGTAAATAGAAGCTCATTTAATGTACATCCTAATAATCTGAATGATAAAAGTGGATAACTCAAGACAGAGAAGCATGCTGACACCTAAATTATGGCAGTGAGTAAATACATCAGAGAAACATAAAAAGCACCAGATGGATTTAAACACATTGGAGAATTGAGCTGCCCATTAGTAGATGATATCTGACTTGGAAGACTGTAAGCAAAATGTATATATTTATATATTTCTAGTATTTGCCTAATGATACAATCCCCACAGGATATTCAGGAGGAAGTAAAATAAGCCAGAAGAAATCCAGGGTCCATTAATACCAAATTTTGCTGTAATTTTTTACAGCAAGCATTACTTTTCAACTTTTTTAATAAAAAGGAAAAGAGAGTGTGCAAGATTAAAATGTTTCAGTTCCATCTTTAAATAGGAGACATACAAAATGACTCATTTTTATAATAAAAATTAAGGTTTTTAAAATAATTGCTATAAAGTAAGGAGAATAATATAAAAAAGAAAGAAGAACAATTAGGTATCACATAGCTCACTCCTACTGTAATTGAAACAAGAATTAGTCTTTCTTTAAAAAAATAAGTAAACCAGGCCAGGCACAGTGGCTCATGCCTGTAATCCCAGCACTTTGGGAGGCCAAGGCGGGTGGATCACCTGAGGTCAGGAGTTCGAGACCAGCTTGGCTAACATGGTGAAACCCCGTCTCTATTAAAAAGACAAAAATTAGCCGGGTGTGCTGGCGGGTGCCTGTAATCCCAGCTACTTCGGAGGCTGAGGCAGGAGAATCACTTGAACTTGGGAAGCAGAGGTTGCAGTAAGCCGGAATCATACCACTGCACTCCAGCCTGGGTGACAGAGAGAGACTCTGTCTCAAAAAGGAATAAAATAAAATAAGTAAAGCATTGATAATAAAGTACTGCTGAGTGGAATATGAGGCTCTTCATTCCTCATTTTTTTCAATGTTTAGTAACCTATTTAAGAAAACATGTGATTTCTCAGAATTTAACATGTGGTTATTAATCCATCACAAAACTACCATGAACTTTTGTTGATTTTGTTACAATAAGAAATGGTATGTCTTTTATCATCATTCTTTAGAAATGTTGTTTTCCCGTATGATTGAAAGAGCTAGGAATCAGTCTTGCAAAATACACTCCAATCTTCTTTTTCCATTTGAATAACTTCTCCTTTTCACACCAACACTCTTCTTTGCTCCTTCTTCTCTGTTGCCCACTTTATTTCTAATTCTGCCTTGCCTAGCTTTGTTCCTATTTTCTTGCAAGTAATTTAATTTACTGACTGCAAGGAAGAATTAAAATAAGATATGTGGCACATGTCTTATTGTGGAGTGCAAGTAATTTCTTGCACTTCAATTCTAATTCATCCAAATTCCTCCCAAATATCCTTAAGCTGATAAGCAAATTCACCAAAGTCTCAGGATACAAAATCAATGTGCAAAAATCACAAGCATTCCTATACACTCCTATACACCAATAACAGACAAACAGCCAAATCATGAGTGAACTCCCATTCACACTTGCTTCAAAGAGAATAAAATACCTCGGAATCCAACTTACAAGGGATGGGAAGGACCTCTTCAAGAACTACAAACCACTACTCAATGAAATAAAAGAGGACACAAACGAATGGAAGATCTTTCCATGCTCATGGGTAGGAAGAATCAACATCGTGAAAATGGCCATACTGCCCAAGGTAATTTATAGATTCAATGCCATCCCCATCAAGCTACTAATGACTTTCTTCACAGACTTGGAAAAAACTACTTTAAAGTTCATATGGAACCAAAAAAGAGCCCGCATTGCCAAGACAATCCTAAGCCAAAAGAACAAAGCTGGAGGCATCACATTACCTGACTTCAAACTATACTACAAAGCTACATTCTTCAATATTTACATCAATTTTCTGTCTTCTATCAATCTTTTCCATTAGCTTATGGGAAACTCTTCCAAAATTTGCCTCATCCTCAAAAAAACAAAAAACTATTTACCTTTATTTTCTGTCCTCGTTAGATGTTTCATCAAACCCTAGAGAGTCTACGTTCCTTGGGCATTCTTTAAAAGCAGGTATTTGTCACATGTCTTATTTTAATTCTTCTTTGCACTCAGTAATATATATATATATATATATATGCAAGAAGGATTCAATATTTATTGAACAATGAAAACGTGAATATGTGAATGAGTGAACATAAGCTGAGGTGGATATGTTGATTTTTCTTTGAATATGGAAAAATAATATTTACTTTTATTTCTATATAGTTACCTATGAAAAGAAGAATTATTGAGGAATGTTAGTAGAGCAATTATAGCAGAAAAGAGGCAGAATAAATATAGACCACACTTTTGCACAAATTTTAGGAATTAATTACAAAGGAAAATGCCATCTACAGATTAAATAGAAATAACATATCAATATAAATAAGTAAGAGGTACAGGAAAACCACATTTCCAATTGTATACCTTTCCTTCCTATGATATGAAATGCAGGTACTCTTTAAAGTGCATATATTTAAGTATTTTTTCACATCAACCAGGGCAGTGAATTTAGTGTCCCATGCATAGCAAGTGCTCAGTTCATAACTGCAAATGCCATTCAACTTAGGTAGTTTCACAATCCCTCTGTTGCCAAGGAGTAATGCAAAAAGGACTCTCAGCCTCCATTCCAAATATACCTTAAAATTGCCATTAAATTGAATATAATTAGAATTACAATTAAATGTTATATCATTTTTGGAAGAAAATGATTTCTCCATCAAGTTTTACAATAGCCTTTGGCATATCACAGCAAAATTGGGCCTTAAAATAAAATCTCAGTTAAATGAAAAGCTCAGATTCACAATTTTCGTACTTCAGAATTTATCTATGTATATTTCTCTGGTGACCTTTCTAATGACAAAGCTTGAGATGATAGGCAATTAAATTTATATCCCAAGGCACACTATAAATTTGTCAGGCCCAAAATAAACGCTCTGTGAAGTTCATAAAATCAGCTCCTGATACCAGGGAGTAGGTAAAGAAGAGGCAGCAGTTCAGACCTTGGTCCTTCAGTGGACTTTGGATTAACAATGCTCAGCTCTGCACAAAGGTGAAGGACCAAGAAAGGCCCTCAATGCTCCCTAATATCAGGCATTTAATCACCCCAAATTATTTTAGTATCAGTACCCACAAGCAGAACATGGCCCCATTTCTAGTCATAAAGTTCACAAATTCACATACACTTATCCTCTTCTTGGTAAGCCAGGTGAGGCACAGGCACTGATGATAATGATAAATAGCTAATGCATGCGGGGCTTAACACCTAAGTGACATGTTGACAGGTGCAGCAAACCACCATGGCGTACATTTACTTATGTAACAAACCTGCGTGTCCTGCACATGTATCTTGGAACTTAAAATAAAATTGAATTGACTTAAATTAAATTAAAAGAAAATGCTCATGACTTTTTTGATGCCGGCAGATCCAATGCAGGATTGAGGAATCTCAGTGTTTATTTTCTCTCTGATTCTTACGCTACGTCTTGCTCTTGGCCAGCTCAAACTATCATTTCAAGTGGACTATTTTTCTCCCCAAAATAGTAAAATGATAAATAATAAACAAAAAATTCCCAGGTTATTTTTATCCTTGTACCTTGAGTGGTGTCTAATAATGTCCTCTGTTATGTAAGCCTGCTACTATTAATTTTAAGCCTTTTTTTTTTTTTTTTTTTTTTTTTTTTTGTGAGGCAGAGTCTTGCTCTTGTTGTCCAGGCTGGAGTGCAATGGGGTGATCTCGGCTCACCACAACCTCTGCCTCATGGGTTCAAGCGATTCTCCTGCCTCAGCCTCCCGAGTAGCTAGGATTGCAGGCATGCACCACCACACCTGGCTAATTTTGTATTTTTAGAAGAGACGGGGTTTCTCCATGTTGCTCAGGCTGGTCTCTAACTCCTGATCTCAGGTGATCTGCCCATCTTGGCTTCCCATAGTGCTGAGATTACAGGTGTGAGCCACCATGCCCAGCCTAATTTTAAGCTTTTATTACTCTGAAGAAGTACAACTACAGAATAAAGTCAATAACTAAGTGTACTTAAAGCCTAGTAAGATCTAGGCTCTCTCATCATTTTTTGGTTACAAAAGACCCATCAGATTCTGTTCTTCAAAGAACAGATGTGTGTCCAGTCTTTTGGGGAACTCCTGCCAGGGGAAAGTCTGATATCATAAGAGTCCTTAGTGAGACAGGTCTCGCCTGTCTCCAGGTGGATTGTGGCCAATCCGCTCACTGCAACTCACCTCTGGTTCACAATTCTCTGCCTCGGCCTCCCAAAGTGCTGGGATTACAAGCGTGAGCCACCGCGCCCGGCCAGCTTTTAATATATTTAAGTAACGATCCAATGGACAGCCCATGTCTTCTGTGTTGGCCAAAACTCTGTACAGTAGGGAAATTCCACATTGGAATTTTCAAGGTAGCAGATCAGCTCTAGATGCAAGGGAACTGAAAGCTGTTCTCTAAAACTGAAAAGGTGTTCATTGAAAGTAGGTGCTTACACTAGTTCTCACTTCCTGTGCTAAACACATACCCATTAGTAATTTTGTATGGTAAAGAGTTTTAAAAGCAGATTCACTGGCAATAGGAAAGCATTTTGAGAAATGAAATACTTTTAGAAACTTAAATTTTTTCCTTTCCCTAGTTTTTAAAGATTTCTCCCACGTTTATGTTCAAAATATATGTCTATTTTCCATTAACATTAAATATTTATCATTAAGTGAAAACATGATGGTGTATCAGAATGTCTAAGTTAAACTTTAAAACCATTAGAAAAAGCAAAAAGTTGTGGTTACTCTTTTTATGCAAGTGGAAATAGAAGAAAGCTCTTTAAAAATTACTAAAGTGCTTAAAACGTAATATTTTCAAATACAGCAATAGAGAGAGAATTTAGATGCAGCGTGTTTCCATTATATTTCCTGGAGAAAATAATTGAGACTTGTGTAAACTTTTATCTCAATAATATCTTGACCCATTTATAGAAACACATCTGCAAGCAATAGTGTAAATCTCTCTGCAAACCACTATCACAGTCCAGCAAAATATAACAAACCAATCAGAATCATCAAATAAACATATCAGGTAATCTCTGAGATTTAATCTGAAGTGAATACAAAAATATTTGTTCAACTAGGAGCTAATTCAAGCCTGTCTCTTTTGTTCTCACAGAAGGTATTTATTTGACATCCCATTGTTAAGCATCCACTATTTGCAAAGCCCTACTAAGAAAATAGAGAGAACTCAGCCATGGTTTGCTGTTTTCTTGGAGTTCTCTTGGAGAGATAAAGACAGTGCTATTTATACTGCAGTGTAAACTGTCATATTATCATAACAAAGGCAGTAATTACTATAGAAATAGGGAAGAGAGAAATTGATTAGAACAGGATGGGAAAGCGCAATAAAGAAATAGGTGTTACCTTGGGAGTATTTAATTAGTGTTGATAGATGGCTATGGAGAAACAGGCAAGAAAAAGGGCTTTTCAAGTAGAGAGAACCATATTATAAAAAGTAAGAAAGAATAAAGTGCAGGAGACTGGTTCATGGGATGTGTTTAAAATTTCTGAGCAGGAGAATGGCACCACTGATATCTCTTTTGGAAAGAACACTGACAGCTGTTTAGTTTTAGTTTCCTAAATGAAATATGTACACGCTGGTCAGAGGTGGTTAGTTAGAGTGTAAGAAAATCAACTAGAGTTGATTTATTTTTGCTTTCTAATTTCAAATGTATTGTTATTTTATAATATGCACAATATTTAGGGCAAAAGAATTTGTGCATAATTTATAATGAAACAGGTACGTAGGTAGGTAGGTAGGCTGGTAGGTAGGTAGGCAGGTAGGTAGGTTGGTAGGTAGATGGTACACGCACCTTCCTTTGACTGTTCAATTTTTTCCAAATACCCCAAACCTGATACTAAGAATAATATCACCACCAGCATCCACTGTCCTTTCTTTGTCTTAGTTCAGATTAGAGATAACTGATGTAGAGAATGTCTTGGAAAGGAATAGATTGAACAAGGCTGAGTTAAAGAAATGCTACTATTAATTTTAAGCTTTTATTACTCTGAAGAAGTACAACTCTAGAACGTAGCCAATAACTAAGTATACTTATTAGGTGGAGAAGATGGAGATTCTGAAATGATTTTAAGTCTTGGACATGAATCAAGTTGGTATGACGTGAATCAGTAAATGGAATTCAAAAAAAGACAAGGGAGTCAAGGGAGAAAATACGAATCACTAAGCTAAGACTCTCAAAAAATAAATAGTCTATATATTCTCTCTAGTCTCTTCATCATGGTGATTGGCAGGACAAAGAAAATTTAATTAGCTATGATAATAGTATTATGTTTCAATCCAAGCTCCAGGCTTTTCTGATCAAGTGGCATAGATGGATGAACATTGATAACTCTGACTACAATATATACTTCCAACGGTTTTAACTTTCTCTCATTCCACTTAACACATATAGCTGATGAACAGTAGTTTTCTATCAGTAAATGGAGACAGTACCAGAACTTATCTCAGTTTCCTGTGAGAATTAAATAAGTTAATCCACATACAACATTTAGGTGAATCGACAATATATTAAGACCCAGGCCGGGCATGGTAGCTCATGCCTGTAATTCCAGCACTTTGGGACACCAAGGCAGGTGAATCAATTGAGGCCAGGAGATCGAGACTAGCTTAGCCAACATGGCAAAATCCTGTCTCTACTAAAAATACAAAAATTAGCTGGGCATGGGGGCGGATACCTGTAGTGCCAGCTATTCGGGAGGCTGAGGCAACAGAATTGCCTGAACGTGGACCGAGATCAGACCACTGCACTGCAGCCTGGGCAACAGAGTGAGACTCTGTGAAAGAAAGAAAGAAAAGAAAGGATGGAAGGAAGGAAAGAAGGAAGGAAGGAAAAAGGAAAGAAAGACCCAATACTTGGCAACAGCAACTACTATTAATAATGACTGACATTCAAGTTGCCCTATATTGAAATCCTGGAACCACCATTTATAAACCATTTTACCTAAAATAAGTTGCATATCTTTTCTAAAGGTCAGTTTTCTCAATTCATAGTGAACATGATAATACTATTATTTAAAACTTGGAAATAAGGCAAAAAGATGACTTTGTGTCATTTTATTGTCATACTGAAACAATAACAAGTCACAAAGCAATAATTCTGAATTATAAAGGAGACTGTACTCCTGTTTTACACTTTATTTATTATTTATTTGGGTCCAGACTCCATGGAATTTCATGTTAACTTGTAGATTTTTATCTGTTAGAACTTCCAGTGATTTCTGTTTAGTAGCCCCCAAAACAAAAGATTGTACTGTGTTGGCCAGGCGCGGTGGCTCAAGCCTGTAATCCCAGCACTTTGGGAGGCCGAGGCGGGCGGATCACGAGGTCAGGAGATCGAGACAATCATGGCTAACACGGTGAAACCCCGTCTCTACTAAAAATACAAAAAAAAATTAGCCGGGCGTGGTGGCGGGCGCCTGTAGTCCCAGCTACTCGGACAGGCTGAGGCAGGAGAATGGCGTGAACCCGGGAGGCAGAGCTTGCAGTGAGCCGAGATCGCGCCACTGCACTCCAGCCTGGGGGACAGAGAAAGACTACGTCTCAAAACAAAAAAAAAAGATTGTACTGTGTTATGGGACACTGACCAGTTTTGTCCTGCTATTTAGCGATCTTTGCCAACGCTCTTTATTTCTATTTGTGTATATGCTCCATCACTTGCATTCTTTTTAGCGAGCTTTAACATTTTGCTTTCTCCCTCATTAATAGAATAAATAAATCTTTGGCACGTGCTTACTCTATATTTGTGTGAGAGTTATTTTTAAACATTTTTGGAAATTATTTTTTAAATAACTAATATTTATTGAGTACTAACTAAACGTTATGTATAATTATTGACTCACTGGTTTCTAGAAATAACAATATGAGAGGATAAATAGTATAAGCCGTGATTTTACAAATAAGGAAACAGTGTTAGGTGATTATCAGTCATTGATTAAGTAAATATCAAAATATGGTAAGTGTATCAGGCCCTAAGAATTACAATTCCTCAACTACCTCCATCTCTAGATTAAAGGAACTTAGGATGCAATACCACAGAGCTAAATTATCTTTTTATGATCCCAAATTCTATGGTTAGCAGATTAAGGAGAATATACGGCACATTTACTCTTTGATGATTCATTATTTTCTCCTTTGATTTCTTTTTATTCCATATTCTGTGTTTTAATTCAATTTATACCATCATTCATTAAGGTTTCAAGATTCCACATCCCCCCAGACACATAGTCCAAAGAATAACATATAATCATTCACAGAATTCTGTAGCTTTTACGTGTATAAAGTTGGACAAGATATAAAATAATCAGATTTCTAACTTCTGCTACAGTTTCTGATTGAACCTTTCTCCCCAGTCTGAGGCATATCCTGAACTAGCCATGCCTAACCTCAAAGGGCAATGCATTGCTATCGTTATTGTTCAGGTGAAGGCATTTAGACATAAGGTGAAGTTAAAAAAAATGCACGTACTGTGTATCTATATTATTATGTATAATGTTTATATATAAATAGGTATAATATAATATGTATAAATATGTTATTCATGTTTTTCTATACTTAAAATTTTGCACCTTATAAAGTGACATGACCCTCTCAACGACCAATGAATAAAAGTAAAAATTAAAAATTTTCTTTTTTCAATCCCAGTTGATTGTGTGTCATCTCCTATGCCCCATCAGGATGACTACATATCACCTAACTGTATTACTGCCAACGTTATCTTCCCAGAAGAGGGATCTGATGAACTCAATCTCCTGTTCAACATCTTCACAAACACACTGTGTCTCAGACATGACCTGAATCTTTCGTCTCCTTGCTTTGGGTAGTATAGCTCGAGGGAAGTATAATGGAGGCATTAGTGATGTCTGTTGTCTACAGACTTCTCTTCATACGCCCCTAGCAAGCCCTAAACATTCAAAGAGTGCTAAATGTTCCAGGGTACCACCTCTCTCAGCTCTAGCTTCTCTCATCCCTCTGTTCCAATCCATCTTCCACCTTCAGATATTTCTATATCCATTTCTGTCTGTGCTCTAGCACTGTTGGACCGCTTATCTCATGGCCTAGGCAGAATACTCCTTCCCCCACCAAAAGTATTCCACGTGTTACATTACTCGCATGGCAAAACGGACTTTCCAGATGTGATTAAGTTAAAGATAGTGAGATGAGGGGATTATACTGTCTGATCTGGATGGGCCCAGGGTAATCACGAGGGTCAGTAGAAGAGGGAGGCAGGAGGGTAAGAGTCAGGGAATGAGATGTGACAACAGAAACAGAGATAAAAGATGGTATGCTGCTGATTCTGAAGACAGACAAAGAGACCATGAGCCAAGGAATGGAGGTAAACTGTAGAAGCTAGAAATGGCAAGGAAAGGAATAGTTCCTTAGAGCCTCCAGAAGGAACTCAGACCTGCCTATCCATTTATAATGTATTTCTGATTTCCAAAACTTGAAGACAATAAACTTGTGCTGCTTTAAGCCATGAAGTTTGTGGTAATTTGTTACCACATCAGCAGGAAGTGAACATATCTTGTATTGACATGCTTGAGTTCTCCTTCTTTACATGAAAAGTTCTAAAATAATAAACTGTGGCTTAGTCTACTTTGTTTTCCACAGACTTCTTTAAAATAGAAGCTCAATTAATATGTATAGAAGGGATGGCTGTGAAAGCAAAATACACAGAGTTTAATTAGTCCTCCCCACTCGAACAGAATATTTATCCCCAATTTGGTTAGTCCAAAGGGACACTATTTATGATATTAACGATCTTGAATATTTTCATATATTTTTGTTATACTGAGAGGGCAACTGCAAAATTCATCTGTATACTGGGTGGTGGGTAAGTTTATTTATGGGCCAAGACATTTAGATAGCAAATGGAAAAACATAACTCCGCATGCCTCCCTGTGTTCTTTTTTTGCTGGAAATAAAATTGAGATATATTTCCACAGTAAATCTAAATGTCTTCTATATTACCAGGTTTTAAAAGGTTATGTACATTAGATATTACATCATTGTTTCAAGTACATTAGTGCTTTTGAAAACAGCTGCCTTCAATCTCCATTCTCATAAAAAGAGCAACCACACAGTCTGTGCTTTTTCTAATGGCTTTAAAAAGTATATTAACTTAGAAATTCTGATCCACACTAATGTTTGTGTACCATAATATAGAATATTAATGGAAAACACAAAGGAGAAAAAGTCTTTACAAAATAGGGCAGAAGGAGAAACTTATGTTTCTCAAAGTGTTTTTGGTCTCATAATGGTTTTACTTTGGCAATGAAAATGTTTTTATAAAAGCTTCATGAGGCAAAATTAGTAACAAATGTGTGTATTTAGTACATTATGTTAGAAGAGAATAGAGCCATTGATTTTGAGAAACTTTTCTAGATGAAGAAAGTTTTGACCTTTGTTTTTATATGGAGCTGATCTGCCCTCTGTGACATCACATTAAAGACTGTTCGTCTATACACGGAAAGTTGGTGGACATAGGTGGTGCAGGGTAAAGGTCAGGCTGTTACCTAAATATACCAAACATAAGGATTCCTGGGTCTTCAAAATCAGCTTTATTTCAGGACCAGTTTCCTAAAATATCAGGTGCACATTTCTCCCTCTCTGAAGAACATGTTCTTCATCGCCTTGGTTCTAACTGGGAACTCTTCTCTGCTGTACAGAGCAGGGGAAATGGAAAATCCATTTTCATCGCAAAGCACATCTTTAGTATCACTCAAGATCCAAGAAAGGGAATGTACAGAGAGCTATTACTATTGCTATTAGTAGTTATTCATCCTTTACTCACTTTGGCAGGGTAAACACAAAAGGAACTCCAATTCTCCGAAATGAAAGCACAAACTGCTTAAGAGCATCAAGAAGTTCCTCCCGATTTATAATCCTTTGGGTATATACCCAGTAATGGGATGGCTGGGTCAAATGGTGTTTCTAGTTCTAGATCCCTGAGGAATCGCCACACTGACTTCCACAATGGTTGAACTAGTTTACAGTCCCACCAACAGTGTAAAAGTGTTCCCATTTCTCCACATCCTCTCCAGCACCTGTTCTTTCCTGACTTTTGAATGATCGCCATTCTAACTGGTGTGAGATGGTATCTCATTGTGGTTATAAATCATGCTGCTATAAAGACACATGCACACGTATGTTTATTGTGGCACTATTCACAATAGCAAAGACTTGGAACCAAGCCAAATGTCCAACAACGATAGACTGGATTAAGGAAATGTGGCACATATACACCATGGAATACTATGCAGCCATAAAAAAGGGTGAGTTCATGTCCTTTGTAGGGACATGGATGAAGCTGGAAACCATCATTCTCAGCAAACTATCGCAAGGACCAAAAACCAAACACCGCATGTTCTCACTCATAGGTGGAATTGAACAGTGAGAACACATGGACACAGGAAGGGGAACATCACACACCGGGGCCTGTTGTGGGGTGGGGGGAGAGGGGAGGGATAGCATTAGGAGATATGCCTAATGCTAAATGATGAGTTCATGGGTGCAGCACACCAACATGACACATGTATACATATGCAACAAACCTGCACGTTGTGCTCATGTACCCTAAAACTTAAAGTATACTAAAAAAAAAAAAAAAAAAAAAGAAGCTCCTCCCCTATTACAACCAGAGAGAACACTAAGCCCAGAGTCACAAACACCATGTCACATTTTGCCTACAATAAAGAGGCAATGAGCATTTCTTAAACGGCTGTTTCCTACCTGAAGTGGCAGGGAGAGGACATACACATGCATACTTGTGTACTTAATGACTAGAAATGGGGTTAAATGCTGCATGTGACTTGCTCAAGGCTGAGGGGAACTTGAAGACTTTATAAAGATCAAACACGGTGTTTGGAAGGTTTGTGGCTCTCTTGATCCTTTGCCCTGCTGCAGAGCTCAGCAACACAATCTGTGTCTGTGTGAGCAGCAAGCCACCTGTTGGTAACAAGGAGTATATGGAGTATTTGTCTTGTGTTTGACAAATTCACAATTTACCTTGGGATGCAAATTTAATCAAGAGCATTTAAAGACTTTAAATATGAAAAGGGAAACGTTGAGTCCCGAAAATTGCCTGCTGATCTGAGCTAATCTCTTACTACATAGGTTAGTGTGGGAAAAATATGTTTATCTGCTAAAATGATCTACATTTGAATCACAGGGGAAAAGGATATTGAATTTAAAGGTGGCTTTCTTTGGTCTTTTTATTTATTTGAATTGAATTTTTTTTCCTTTGATGCTGTGCATTTGCCTTCACACTCGCTTCTAAAAATTTATCCAAAATATTCTTAATATTGATTCTCAACCTCTCCTGCAATGTTTCCAGAACATTCCCCAACTATTCACTATATCTTCATTGATATTTCAAAGTTGTACCAAACAACTTACAGCCTGAACTACTTACAAAATGACAGAATTGGTAAAGACAGGGTTCCAGAACCTTGTTTTTATATTCAAATCAAAATAATTGGTGTTTCTGAAAAGAAAGACTAAAAGACATTGTGTGACTTCTAATGACCTAGATTAATGTTTTCCTGACTTACTGGAACACTGTTACGACTTGAGACTTTTCATTAAAAAAAAAAAACTGGTTCTGGATTCTTCTTCCTCCATGCCTGGAGTAGAAGGGCCCCTTCTGTCATCCAAGGAGCACAGGGAGCACCTCAGGTCTGACACGCAAGACTCCTGGGAGTCAGCCTGTGTTGCGGCACTGAGGAAACACCAGGAATTTGGTTTGAGGCTACTCTTTGTCACAAGCTAAAGTATCTTGAATATGTGACTCAGGAGGTTTCATTTAGCTCTTTAGATCTATTTAAATTTTGAAGAATTCTTATTCATTCATTCAGCCAGTAAAGATCGCAGGCTCTCAGTAGGTAAAGCACCATGCTAGACACGGGGTACACACTGAGCAGTGACATGACCCTCTCAAGGACCAAAGGGAGCTAGGAGTATCCTTGGGGGGACAGATGTTGATTACATCATCACATCACACATGGATGCTGGGACATGGATGCTGGGAACTGCCATATGCATTCAGACACATGGAAAATCTGCCTCTGCCTTTTTAAAAAGGCAACAATGAAGTTAAGACATAAAGAAGGAATATGATGATATTAGTCAGACCAAACATGGGGAAAAAACATTTTAGGCAGAAGGAACAGCTGTGGTGGCCAAATACATCTTATTTAGTATAAGATCATCTCAACATATAAAGATAAAAGTGACTCGAACTCCTGACCTCAGGTGATCCAGCCGCCTTGGCCTCCCAATGTGCTGGGATTACCCAACACGATGAAACCCCGTCTCTATTAAAAATACAAAAATCAGCCTGATATGGTGGCATGCACCTGTAATCCCAGCTACTTGGGAGGCTAAGATGGGAGAATCGCTTGAACCCAGGAGGTGGAGGCTGCAGTGAGCCGAGATCATACCACTGCACTCCAGCCTGGGCAAAAGAGTGAGACTCTGCCTCAAAAAAAAAAAAAAAAAAGACAAAAATGACTATAGAGTTGTGGCATAGCCTCTCCAATCTCAAGACTTTGACCATTTAATGAGCGATGAAATTACGAAAGAACAGGTTCAGAAAAAAAAAAGTCTCCAGTGAAGCTCTCACAGACCTAAGCAATGTTGAATAATTAGTAGCAGAAAACGTAAGGTCAACACATGAAATAAACAGATATCAATGGCATGTTTGTATTATACAGGTAATTAGCCATGTTAATCAACTATGATTCTGGCATCTTCTCAGAATATTCTTCCCCCAAAATTTTAAGGAGAAAATATGCTACATTTTTTGCAAATAAAATTTCCTTTTCTATATCTTACATCTATAATTTCAATCTTTTGTTGTTATTTTAGAATGTAACTTGTTACAAAATTATACACAAGTATTATGGAAAATTCTGGAAATACAGATGAGCAAAAAAGGTTAAAAGATGTCATGAGCAATTTCTCTACACACAAAGATAACTGTGTGTGTAAGTGTGTGTTCCACACAGTTTTTGAATCAAAAGACATAACCATTGTAAGGCTTCACCATATGACATTGGATGACCCTGCAGAATGATCACATCAATTACACTCACATCAGCATTGGATGGAGCTGCATATTTCCATTTTCTCAGAAATAATACGGTTGGAAAACATGAAGGTAAAAATGTGGAAAATTATCTTTTATATCATGGTAGTTCCTCAGATATAAGGCATTTTTACATTTGGTGGACATTGGTACATAAGATATCTTGTTTGAATAGAATCGTTTTACATATTTTTCTTTAATTAGAAATACTAATTAATCCTTTGCTTGGCTTCTTGATCTTTCAGTTTATCAATCTTGAAAATATCAGTTTGTTATAAACTGATTTAATTGTTTTGCAATTTGAACGAATTTGCAATTTTTTTTCAAAACAATAGTATATCACATGGGTAATATTCCTTAAAATGCATATAAGCTATTTACAATGAATATTTCAAAAGATGAGTAATATTCTTTTTTTCTCAAATTTCTCCAATTGATATCCAGATTTCCATTTGTGCAAGAGATTTTACACCCAAATCATTAAATATTTGGGAGGGTAATATTTAATTTTAATATTTTTTATTGAGATAATGCCTAGAAATTTTATATCAAGTTTTAAAACTTTATGACAATGAAAATATATGGTATATTTTTCTGCTTTGCAAATTAGGCTAAATTTCAAACTTAATTTTTATGATTACATAAAGTATTTTGTATATATTCTGTTAAAGTAAATAGTGATTTCTTATTATTTTAAAATAATGTTATGTGATTTAACCACAATGTTATTACATGTATGCTGAAGTTTGAATCTTGTGATGTTCTCAACAGTGCATTTTCTAATTGCATATAGAGAAGAGTCTATTATGATAATAGTATTAAATACCTGTATTTAAGAGTCAATTACAGCAAGAATATATAATATTAAAAATAAATAAAATTCTAGATTTTATAAATTATTCATCATTGATAAAGTTACATTGGTTTTTAAAGTCTCTGTATTTGCTGACTTGATAAAAATGTTATTTTATTTGTAAACTCAATTTGAATTGAAGGATTGATATGTAGTGCCCACTGAATCCACAGGGTAGATCATTAGTAAAATCTACTTTAATCTCATGAGTTTTAGCTATCTACAAGCATCTGCATTCTATAGATTTAAGGGTTTAGATGTCTTATTTGAGTAACTTTGGGTTATATCCACACAAGTGTTTGGTTGACACGATGTACCTCAATATCATGTTTTCCTATCCTGATTATGACAGGTTTACTGAATAGACAGAAAGACTCTATGAGGCTATTCCTTTGTCTTTTCTCTAGTGGAAAATATATGGGACCTAAAGGAACATACGGCCATTTTTAAAAATACTCTATTAAAAATTGAGATGTGAAAAAGATGTGCAAGACCACTAAAAAGGAAAGGAACTGAAATGGAACTTCTTTCACTGAGTCTAAGATTTAACTTTTGTAAAACATTTTGAATGTAACTTCTTTGTAAGGGTCAGTATAAACTAATTATAGTGTAATCTTCCTTTCCTTAGAGTTATAAAGGAACACTATTTCCACTACTTTTCCAAGAGTAGTGCAGACAAATTACAGCCATATATCCTAAAGAGGTTTTTGAGACATGATTTTCCATCATCAATATCCATCATAGAAAACGACATAGAAGCATTAATGTGTCTAATATAGAATACCCACTAATTCTTGCACACAGCTGGGGAGAAAACAGGTCACCAGTATTTACACAGACTATTAATATTGTCAGTGTCCTGAGGGTCTACTCAGAACCCTTTGGTTTCTACTAATTATTATTAATTTTATAAGATCTAGGAGCAAGCTGCTGCCCCTTAACTAGGTTAGCCCATAAACCTCTGTGAGCCAATGACCTTCACAGTTGAAGAAGTTAATTATTGCCACAGTGCTGTCAATCAGAGGAAGATATTTGATGAACTATTAAGACAACCTCTCAGTAGCTGAGATATTTTAAACAAATGTGGTCTTTTTCCAACATTACAGAGCAAAAAAAGTCACAATACAATATCTTAGGGCTCCTCTGGGGAAGGCACATCATTTGAAAACACTGAGGACCCCTAAGAATAACTCAATAGCTCACTGGATGAAGTTGTGAAATGAATGCAGAAATAATAAGACTTTTAAAGATGCGTAATTAACCATTGCATTTGTAAAAGATAAACACAAATGGTTATCAGAATCTCCTCTTGTGAAGTTGCTAACATGCCTAGAAAAAAGTTTAAAAGTTAAAGAGTGCGATTATACATAATAGTTAATATTTTCTAAGAACACATTTTAAGGAATAATTATTTTTATAGAGTAGATTTTGCTCTAAGATCATATAACTAGCTTGTGAATAAATATCAAAAAGAATATATTATTCCTAAACAACCCTTACATTTCCTAAATAGTTATAATACACTACAGGAAGGAATTTCTTAGTAACTAGAAAGTGTACATATCATGGATGAAACATTTAAACAAATCAAAAATATTTTCTATATTTATAACTAGGGGGTCCTTGCCTGTGTTTTGAAGAACCTCAGCTAGCTAGCGTCAACATAAAAAACATTTGTACAGGCCGGGCGCGGCGGCTCACGCTTATAATCCCAGCACTTTGGGAGGCCAAGGCGGGCGGATCACGAGGTCAGGAGATCGAGACCACAGTGAAACCCCGTCTCTACTAAAAAAAATACAAAAAATTAGCCGGGCGTGGTGGCGGGCGCCTGTAGTCCCAGCTACTCGGAGAGGCTGAGGCAGGAGAATGGCGTGAACCCGGGAGGCGGAGCATGCAGTGAGCCGAGATCGGGCCACTGCACTCCAGCCTGGGTGACAGAGCAAGACTCCGTCTCAAAAAAAAAAAAAACATTTGTACAGCCATACCTCATTTTATTGCATTTTGCTTTATTGTGCCTTGCAGATATTGCACTTTTTACAAATTGAAGGTGCATGACAATCCTGGGTCAAGTCAGTCTATTGGTGCCATTTTCCCAAAACTATTGTAAACTTTGTGTTCTTGTGTCACATTTTGCCAATATTTTACAATATTTCAGAATTTTTCATGATTACTATATCTGTTATTGTGATCTGTTATCAGTGATCTTTGATGTTACTATTGTAATTGGGGGCACCATGTACTATGCCCATATAAGACAGCAAACTTAATCAATCAATGTTGTATCCTGATTGCTCCACTGACCTACTGTTCCTCCATCTCTGTTTTTCTCCTTGGGCCTCCCTACTCCCTGAGACACAACAACATCAAAATTAGACAGTTAACAACCCTACAATGATATCTAAGTGTTCAGGTGAAAGGAAGAGTCACACACCTCTAACTTCAAATCAAAAGCTAGAAATGATTAAGCTTAGTGAGGATGGCATCTCAAATGCCATCACAGGCTGAAAGATAGGCCTTTTATACCAAACAGCCAACTTGTGAATGCAAAGGAAAAGTTCTTGAAGGGAATCAAAAGTGTTATTTCAGTGAATAAATGAATGATAAGAAAGCAAAACAGCTTTATTGCTGATGTGGAAAAAGTTTGAGTAGTCTGGATAGAAGATCAAATAACCACAACACTCCCTTAAACCAAAGCCTAATCCAGAGCAAGTTCTCAACTCCCTTCAATTCTATGAAGGCTGAGAGAGATGAGGAAGCTGCAGCAGAAAAGTTGGAAACTAGCAGAGGTTGCTTCATGAGGTCTAAGGAAAGAAGCCATCTTCACAACATAAAAGTGCAAGGTGAAATAGCAAGTGCTATTGCAGAAGCTGCAGCAAGTTATCCAGAAGATCTAGCTAAAGTAATTGTTAAAGGTAGCTATACTAAACAACAGATACTCACTGTAGAGGAAATAGCCTTCTATTGGAAGATGATGCCATCTAGGACTTTCATAGCTAGAAAGGAAAAGTCAATGTCTGGCTTTGAAACTTCAAAGGGCAGACTGACTATCTTGTTAAGCACTAATACAGCTGCTGATTTAAAGTTGAAGCCAATGCCCATTGACCCTTCTGAAAACCCTAAGGCCCTTAAGAGTTATGTTAAATCCACTCTGTCTGTGTTCTATAAATGGAAAAACAAAGCCTGGATGACCTTACATCTGTTTACACCCTGGGTTACTGAATATTTTAAGCCCACTGTTGAGATCTACTGCTCAGGAAAAAGGATTTCTTTCAAAATGTTACTGTTCATTGGCAGTGCACCAAGTCACCCAAGAGCTTTGATGGAGATGTACAAGATAATGTTGCTTTTGTGCCTGTTAACACAAGATCTGTTCTGCAACCATGTATCAAGGAGTAATTTTGATTTGCAAGTCTAATTATTTAAAATTATTTAAGACTTGTATTATTCAAGATGCGTAAGTTAAAATTATTATTATTTACAAGTCTTATTATTTAACACTTGTAAAGCCATAGCTGCTATAGATAATACTTACTCTGAAAGATCTTGAAAAGGTGAATTGAAATGCTTCTGGAAAGGAACCATCATTCTAGACGCCATTAAGAATATTCATGATTCTGGGAGAAGATCAAAACAACAACATTTACAGGAGTTTAGAAGACATTTGTTCCAACCCTCATGAATGACTTTGAGGGGTTCAACACTTCAGCAGAGGAAGGAGCAACAGATGTTGTGGAAATAGCAAGAAAGCTAGAATTAGAAGTGCAGGCTGAAGATGTGACTATACTGTTACAATCTCATGATGAACTTTGAATGGATGAGGAGTTTCTTATGGATGAGCAAAGAAAGTGAACAGACTACAGTATAGCATAAATATAACTTTTATATGCACTGGGAAACAAAAAAAATTGTGTGTGACTGACTTTATTGTGATATTTGCTTTATTGTGGTGGTCTAAAACCAAAACCACAGTATCTCTGAGGTATACCTCTATTAACATTTGTGATAGCAGAACCTGCCGAAAGTTGTCTGAGAAATAAATGAAAACATCTCTATTTATAAAAACAACTTACATAGAAAATTAGCCATTAAACAAACACATACATTTATTTTTATCAATGATTTGTATTCACCTTAAAATACTCCAAATAAGAAATGTAAAGAATTGATTTTGACAAATTGAAAATCACTCATTTTTTATGATCATATTTTAAAAATAAATTACTATCATATATAAAATGGTACCAAATAAAATTATCATGCCATATGGACAAAATTAGTTACAGACAGTCCCTGACTTATGATGGTTCAACTTACTTCGTTTCAACTTTATGATGGTGCGAAAGCAATGAACATTCACTACACGTCTCAACTTATAATGTTGTTACATCTGAATAAACCCATCATAAGTTAAAAATTAAAAACACACCTTCAACTTATGATACTTTCAACATGATGGGTTTATCACAGTGTAACTCCATTGTAAATCGAGGAGCATCTGTATATACTATGAAGCATTTTGGAGGGAGGGGCATGAGAACATAAACCACACCTTTGGCAAAATGATGAACAATGAGGAGCTGTGGCCCTTCCTGCAACTTACCAGGGACTATGTAGTAGCTTGAAATGGTCACTAATTAAATGGTTTCATAAAACCAACCATAGCCTGGAGGCTTCTGCTGATAGACAAATTATTTTTTGTTTGTAAAAATGTATTACATCATTCATTGAAAAAAATCTCCAAATATTTTATTTTTTAAATTTAAAATGGAAAGTTTTTATTTGATCCAGCAATCTGATTACTGAGCATATATCTGTAAGAAAATAAATTTTCTGCCCAAAAGACATCGGCACTCACATGCTCATCACTGCGCTATTGACAATAGCAAAGACATGGAATCAACTGAGGTGCTGATCAATGGTGGACTGGATAAAGAAAATGTCATACTTATACACCATGGAATACCACACAGCCATAAAAAAGAATGAAATTATGTCCTTTGTAGCAGTATGGATGCAGCTGAAGGTCATAATCCTAAGCAAATTAACTCAGGAGCAGAAAACCAAATACCACATGTTCTCACTTATAACTGAGAGTTAAACATTGAGCACAAATGGGCATAAACATAGGAACAACAGGGACTATGGACTCATAGAGGGTTAAGGAAGGGGGTCAAAAAAGTACCTATTTGGTCCTATGCTCACTGTATGGGTGACAGGCTCCATCGTACTCCAAACCTTGGCATCATACAATAAATCTATACATGTACCCTCTGTACCTAAAATTAAAACTTATAATTTTTTTAAAAAAAGAAAGTTTTTAGAAATTTTAAACTGACCCAGATTAAACAGCAGTTTTAGGGGGTGGGAAGACTGGAAAGCAGACAAAAGAAAATGGCAAGAACACAATGGGAAGAATGGGGATGAGCTGGTGAACAGAATTCAATGCAGTGGGCCTTTTACTAATAAAGTGCACTTTCAAACCAGATAAAACTGTGATAAAATGGTAAAAACAGCATTTTACTGGTCCAACCTCATTACTGAATCAATGAAGTATGATACAATATGTAACTGTTGTGCATCAGACTCATCAACACACAGAAACTCAATGTGTGTTTTTAAACAAATGAATCGAGGAATAAATGAATGGATATGAAATTTATGTTTCAAGTCTTTTGGACATTTTATTATGGTACTTTATATTTTCTTTTGTAAGTTACTATTTTCTAAAACATTTATATTTTTAAGAATATTTGATGCTTTCTTGGGATAGTAGGATGGAATATTTAAGAATAGTACTGATCATGTGCATAGAACCAGTCAAAATTTCTGTTTTCCAAAGCAGAATTTGAAATTGTTTGTAGAAATGTATTATTTCAAATGTATCAAGTAAGTTTTCTGTAAATGTTTTGTCTTTCTAATCTTTTCAAGACTAATTGAATTAAACTCTTATTTACTTTTGAATAGAAACAGGCTGAAAAATAGCTTAAACATTAAGGTTATATTACTGATGTCTTTTCTCACTATTTCTGTGGGAAATTGTGAAATATAAGTGCATGTCTTGTTGACATAACCTTTATTTATTTATTTATTATTTATTTGAGATGGAGTCTTGCTCTGTTACCCAGGCTGGAGTGGAGTGGCGCGATCTTGGCTCACTGCAACCTTCACCTCCTGGGTTCAAGCCATTCTCCTGCCTCACCCTCCCAAGTAGCTGGGACTACAGGCGTGTGCCACCAAGACCAGCTAATTTTTTTTTGTATTTTTAGTAGAGACAGGGTTTCACCATGTTGGCCAGATTGGTCTCGATCTCTTGACCTTGTGATCCACCCACCTCGGCCTCCCAAAGTGCTGGGATTACAGGTGTGAGCCACTGTGCCCGGCCCATAAATGTTATATTTTTAAATAATATATATCAATCTATTTGTCTGCAGTTCATGGATACTAAACTATATTCATTTACTTCTGCATAAAGCCATATCAGTGACTGACCAATACTCTATCAACTAAGTATGAAAAGTAATGTAATAATTTTTAAAAAATTATTAAGAATTTAAACTCTCTTTGGAATTATTTTAGAAGAGCTATCTCTACTTTGTTTTTGCCTAATCTTTTAGCAGAAATCTAATGAAAAGAAAGCTGTTTAATTGTATTTAATATTTTAAAATTCCAATAAGTTTTCAGATTGATAGTTTGCAGCTAAACCCTGCCTTATTTTCTTTTTTTTAGCCATACTAACATTCTCCAATTTCAAATCATGTTAGGGAACCCAGAAAATAAAAGAAGGTTATCCATATTTGTTTTCTATTGCTGGGTAACAAACTACCACAAAATTAGGAGTTATAAAAACACACACTTATTATCTCATGGCTTCTGTGGATAAGCTTAGCTGGCTACTCTCCCACTTAGGGTTTCATAAAGCTAAAATCAAGGTGGAAGCTGGGCTGTGTTCTCATCTGGAGGTTAGAATGGGAAAGAATCAACTTCTACTCTTGCTCAGATCATAAGGCAGAATTAATTTCCTAGTGTCTGTAGAACTGAGGACCTGGGCTTCTTGCTTTCTACCAGCTGAAGGCTTCCTTCACTTCCTAGGGGCTGCCTAGAGTTACCAGAAGCCACACCGCTTCCTAGAGGCTGCCCACAGTTCTTTGCCATTGGACTTTACTAACATGGTGGCTCACTTCATCAAGACAGCAAGGAGAGTCTCTAGAGCAAGTTTGCTAACAGTAGAGTGTTTTATATAATGTGATGTCATCCTGACGTCACATCCACCACCTTTGCCATTTCCATGGCTTAGAAACAAGTCACAGGTCCTAACTCACACTTAAAGGGAGGGGGCGACAAAAAGCAATGACCATCAGGGGAAGAGATTGGGGTGCTACCTGACAGTTTGCCACACTGTCTTCCTAAGAAAACCAAGATCTAGAATTTCTAGTAGAATTTTCTTTTGTTCATCTAAGAATCAATTGATTCTTAATTCTAAGCTTCAAGTGTAACTGCATTTTTATGGGTAAGTTAAACGTATCCATTTTTAAGCCTGTGAAAATATTTTGAAAGAAAATTACTACATTACTCTATGGGATACTTATATATGTATATATAAGTATCTATATAGAAAGAAAATACATTGAGAAAATATGTATTTGTTCACAAATGTATACAAATGAATATTTTGATATATAGACACATTTAAATAAAATGTAAAAAGCACATATATTTTGGGGGCTTTTTAGATTTAAAATACATTGTTGATCACATCTGCTAATATTTCATATTTACAAAGGCAAAGCCACCATCTAAATTAATGGTCGTAATTAGCAGATTGAGTTTTTCACCACAGGCAAATATCTGTCTTTTAGAGTTGTAAATGAGCATTTAAGGGTTGAAGCAGCAGGTAGTATATTCTCTGAGAACAAAATGATTATTTAACATAATTTATAAAGAATGAAATATTCGTACTAATTAATTCTTAAATATAGATTATGTACATGAATTCTTAATATTCCATTTTATTTAAATTTTATTTAATATTAATTTAGCCAGTGAGAAGAAATTGTGAAAGTTTTATTTGGTAATTTTGCTTGATTTCTATTCTGTTTATATAGAGTTTCTGAGTATTATTCTCAAGAATTAGGTGAAAAAGTTTTTAAATTAATTATCATATACAGATTTAGAAACTCACTTTAACATGAAAGATAGCTTTATCTATCTTTCTTTATATTTATCTATAGATCTATATATATCTTTATATCTATATATCTTTATATCTTTATATATCTATATATCTTTATATCTCTCTTTATATTAATCTAAAATATTAATATTTTAATATTTAATGTAATTGACACATTTCCTAACAATTATTTTAATAATTATCTATGGATTATGTTGATAGGTAAAATAATGAGTGAAAAATCAACCCATGGAAAATATTTGACATTTGATATATTATACTGAGAAAACTACCTCTGGGATTGTACCATAGGGATCTTGCTAAGCTGCAATACCTTAGACAAATTAATTAGTTCTATTGACCCTCAGTATAATAGACATAGTAATTATTACCTAACATAGTTATTTGATTTGGAAAACAATATGCAAATATATTTTATTCTGGGAAACCTAAAAATTGTGCCTCCTTTATTCCTGCACCTCACCTTGTAAAACACATAAATTAGTTCACAGGAATTAAAAACTTAAAAACCCAGATTATTATAACTTTTTATTTCAAAATAATTTTAAACACCAAAGACTCTGTAAAGACATTAAACAAACTGCTTATTACATCAGCTAACACTTCATATTTACAGAGATAAAGCCACCATCTAAATTAACAGTAGTATGTAGGGCTGTACGTCTTGTTAAACTGTCTTCTCAGTCTTTCGATACGTTCTATAAATTTTTTAAGGAACGTTTTGTTTTCTGATACAAAAACACATTGCATGGCTCATTCTTCATGGTGCACTCATTCTTATTTTGTTGGAATTGTGTTTAAATGCTAATACCTGGATGCTAGATGTACTCTTTCCAACTTGGGTGAGATCTCACATTCTCAACAATTTGCATGCCTCTCAAATAACAATAAAATGTCCAAATGATAATTACATTTCTAGTTTACATCATTTTTAAAAATTGAAAAATAAATTATAATTGAAACATAGTAAAATCAATTGCAAAAAAAGGTTTAATCGGCCAGGCGCAGTGGCTCACACCTGTAATCCCACCACTTTGAGAGGCCGAGGCAGGTGGATCACAAGGTCAGGAGATCGAGACGATCCTGGCTAACATGGTGAAACCCCGTCTCTACTAAAAATACAAAAAATTAGCCAGGCTTGGTGGCCGGTGCCTGTAGTCCCAGCTACTTGGGAGGCTAAGGCAGGAGAATGGCGGGAACCCGGGAGGCGGAGATTGCAGTGAGCGGAGATCATGCCACTGCACTCCAGCCTGGGTGACAGAGCGAGACTCCGTCTCAAAAAAAAAAAAAAAAGTTTAATCATATAATTTGACCACTTATGTTAACCAATAAATTAAATACAAAAGTAACTCAGAAAATCTTAGTCTTTTGGGCTGCTACAACAAAGTGCAATAGACTGGGTGTTGTATAAACTATAGACATTTATTTCTCATAGTTCTAGAGGCTGGAAGTTCAAGATCAGGGGGCAGGCATAGCCAGGTTCTGGTAAGGGCCTTTTTCACATTGTAGACTGCCAACTTCTTTTTGTATCTTCATATATCCTCAGAAAGACAATGAGCTAGCTCTCTGACCTCTCCTTACAAGGGCACTCATCTCATTCATGAGGACTCCACCCTCATTACCTAATTATCTCTCAAATGCTCTACCTCCAAGTACCAACACACTGAGATTAGGGTTTCAACATATAAATTTGGGGAAGACACAAACATTCAGTTCATTTGCATTATCTTAATGTACTACTAGCTCCATATAAGCTCAAAGGCTGTGAATTACATATATTTTCTTTCTTCCTTTTTTCCTAGCTTTATCTAAATTCAAGGGCACTGTGACCTTTTATTTACGGATTAAATGTGCATTAATCTAAAACAAAATCACTGTGATATGGTTTGTCCAGGTCTGCCACCAAATCTCCAGGTGGAGATAATTGAAGCATGGGGGAAGTTCCCCCCATACTGTTCTTACGGTAGTGAACAAGTCTCATGAGAGCTGATGGTTTTATAAAGGGGAGTTTCCCTGCACACATTGTCTTGCCTACCACCATGAACGACGTGACCCTGCTCCTCTTTCACTTTCTGCCATGATTGTGAGGCCTCCTCAGCCATGTGGAACTGTGAGTCAATTAAACCTCTTTTCTTTATAAATTACCCAGTCTCAGGTATGTCTTTATTAACAGCATGAGAATAGACTAATACACACTGAAATACGGTATTATAGAAATATAGTATTATACTGACCACATGTCTCAGTTTGGGGAGAACAGTCCAGGTTAACTGCCATCCCCTGAACATAAATATTTATGTTGAACTATTTCAACTCTCAGAAGTGCCCCAGCTTGGACAAAACTCATGCAATTGACCAATATCTAATTCACCACCTGTTGTGATATGTTATTGGTACCAACATGCTCTAAAAATGTTCCATTGGTCAGCTCTATTATTCTAATTTTTGATATGCAATTTTTTATAGAAGGTATATATTGTCTTTGTCAATTCCACTTACTAAACTCTCTAAAAAAACCCAATAAACTATTATCTATCATCCTTGTCATGAAAAGAACCCTCTTAACTTATCAGTATCTACGTTAAATTACAGAATTTCACATGATAAAATATTTTTAAACACTTTCAGACAGGAAATACACATTTTAAAATGTGTTATTGGTAATTATTAGAAAAGTATAGGAGTATATCAGCTTGTTTATAATTTTTTAATAAAAATAAAAATGTGAGCCTCTCAAATGTCCATCAATAAAATATTAAGTATTTTAGTACAAAAGAAAATTATACAGCCATTAGCACAATCACATAGTGCTCAAATAATAGATTAAGTAACTTGAAGAGATTTCCACAAAATAACAAAGTGGTTATCTCTTTTTAGAAGAACTATGGGTAATTTTTACATATTTCCTTATGTATTTATTATATTTTTAATACTTACATTTAAGCTGAATGGATTTATAAGCACATATGTATTTATTCAGTCATGAATATAATGCATCTTAACATTTATCTTGTGAAAATTATTTAACCATAGCTCTAAAAATAATATCCTCCAAAAGAAATTTAAAGTCACTTATATTCTTGGTTATTAAAATGTATCTTATCATACTTTTAACAGGAACATGAATAATAGAGGGATTTTATATAACATTGTATTCAATTTTGACATATTTGACATATTTTAGAATATGCTTTCATTTTTATATGCATAATATGCATGAAATATATAAATATGTGTGTCTGTACACATACTTCATAAGTTATATATGTCATTTCTACCAAATGGCACCTTAAATCTTAATGAAATTGGAAAGTTATTTCACTTTTTCGATAAGTGTAGGTAGCGCCCAACACAGTGTGGATGCAAAGTTCTATGCTTATCTATTAAATATGCTCAAAATATCTTTATCTTTGGTTATTTTTAACTATCTGTTTTATCAGTTTTTAATGATGATAAACTTAACTATCCAGCAATTTTGTTTTTTCTTCACAGATTTGTGCCTATAATATTACATAGCAAAGTTTACTTCCTGAGTTTAACAGTTACCAGTGAGTAAAAGCATTCTTTCTTTCGTAATATTGTATACTAAATTATATGCTATGTGACATTATCAGTTACTCCTTATGCTATTTTGATTTATTTTTGGGGGAATAGTGCATTTCACCATTAATTATGGAATTTATCTGTTTGTAACTGCCTACTAAGTTTTTAAGCACCATTTATTATCAGTTCATCTGCAGCCTTTATCATATACTAAATTTCCATACATATCTGAGTTTGTTTCTTGGCTCTCTATTCTATTTCACAATTTCATTTGTCATTCCATGCACCAGTGCCAAATTACTGGAGGTATAGAGAATTTATAGTAATGTCTGGAAAAGTTTGTTCCCGCCTACTTTCTGGTTTCATTATTTTTATTGCTATTCTAACAGTTATTTTTTTCCACATGAACTTTAGTATGACCTAGTCTAATTCCATTAAAAATAGTTGCTATTTTTTGGAAGGTATGAGTTAAAATTTAGAGAAAAACTTAGGGAGTACTAACATCTTTATGACGTTGGATTGCCCTATCTAAAAACAAGAAATATCTGTCCATTTGTTTAAGTCTACTTTAGTGTTTTTCAGAAATGTTTTAAACTTTTCTTTAAATAATCCTATTAATTGTGTGTTAATTATACATCTAAATAACTTACTGAGTTTCAAAAGTTAGTTTCATCAATGATTTTTAAGAGTTTTCCAGGTATATGTTCCTGTCAGCTACAAATATAGTTTTACTTCTTTACCTATTCTTAAGCCTCAGCCATTTCTCTTGATTAATTGCATTGATTAATACCTGCAATAATGTGCTGAATAGAAGCAGATGTTGTGGGCATACTGCCCTAATTCTTGGAAACATTACTACTCTTTCTCATTAAATAAGATGTTACTGACTTTAGAAGATATGTGGGTGTCTGTGCATGCAGGTAAATGTGTGTGTGTAGATATGTCTGTGTGTGTATATACATAATACACATATATATACAAAACATATGTATTACGTATATATACATAATACATATGTGTGTTACATATGCATGTAAGTGTGTATACATGTATACATATACACACGTATATATGTAATACACATAATACATAATACATGTGTGTATATGTACATATGTATATTATGTAATATGTACATAATACATGTGTGTATTTGTGTATATATAATACATGTATACATGTATACACACGTATCTGAACACATATATGCAACACATTAATCCGTGTAAGTGGAAAGTTTTGTTAGATTATAAATTTAAATATTTCTTTTCTACTTTTTTTGTTGTTCTTCAGGAAGTAAATTACTATGAATGTTTTTCTTTCTTTTTCTGCCTCCTATTTCTACTACTTTCCATTTTTACCTTTTCACTTCTTTTTTTAAAGTCCCATTTTTATGCTATCCTGCTAAAGACTGCTATCCTGCCTTTTGTCAATACTCATAATTAAAATTCAATTTATCCTCCTTTGGATATTGTATACATTGTTATTAATTTCTGACATCATTTTGCCTTTTTCTTTTTTGTTCAGTCAACTGTCTTTGTCTTTATTCCTGGGTTTGGTTTTGTTGTTTATTTCTATTCTTAGTTTCTGAATTTATGAATCAAGGTTGTTTCTCATATTCTTAAGTGCTTCTATTAATATATTTATTTCATCTTAATGATCATTATAGTTTTCTGTTTTATAATTATTTTTTCAGGGAGAATTTTCCTCAAATGATAAATGCCAGCAATATTTTTCTTGTTCAGTAAGAAATATCTGTCAGAAGCTTGTTGTAAACACTTGCTTACAGAGATGTCTCTTTGAGAAACAGTTCCATTCACTGAGAGAAAATAGCGCATAATGCATAGGCTTAGGGTTAGGGTCAAGGTTAGGGTTCATCAGTGTTTCTACAACATGCCTAGTTTAATGGTGCTCTTCTCTGTCATTGTTGCAAGGTTCAGTTTCTTACCTTATGTTTGTTTGTTTTGTCAGTGTTAGTGAAAAAAAATTAAACATATTAAAAAGGTGGAATTTTATTTTTATTTTAGGGCTGGCCAACATATAATTTTCATAGCATATTGTCAAGTTTCCGTAAGAAAAAAATTTTTTAAGGTTTCTTATTTAGCCTGATATATTTTCACAGGAAACAGATGCCAAACTTGATAGGGCAATTGAGGCACTCTGTACAAACCTGCAGGTAAATGTCAAGCACACTGACAGGGCATGGCGCAGAGTTCTGGGGCCAGCAGCACAAAAAAACTACACCATCTCTTTTCTAGAAGGACAAAAGGCCAAGTGGTTGCCTGAAACCTGGGGAAGCTGCCAAATAGAGTGGCAGCCAGCAGGAGCTCTGGCCATCCATAGATGGGCACAACTGAAATGGAGAGGTTAATTTGATCAGGTCTGCCTGCCCTGCTTGCTTCTGGTCACTTGCTTTTTGTTATTTTTTTTTTTTCCTTTTTCCATGAAGCTGAAGGCCATGGTCACTGAAGGCTGCACTGATAAACACTAAAACTTAACCTTCCCTGGCTACGTTATGGATAACATTCATAGGTCACCATGGTAATGGTCACTTCAGTTGTTTTTCAGGAACTTGGACCAGCCCCTGTCCAGCTCAAACCAGCTGAGACCATGGACCCTTCAAGTGGACCTGTACAAATGCCAAAGAAATGATCTCTGACTTCAGAAGGCCAAAAACTCACCCTCAGATCACCATTTAAGCCACATACAATGTATCTTCCATATATCAAAGACACTATGAAAAAGTATAAAGATCAATGACAAAGCAAAAAAAATTTTACAACATTTATGACAGCATAATAGTTAATAGAGAGATATTTAAAATATATATATATACAAATCTTGAGAAAGAACACAAAAATAAAATATAATTTTAAAAAAGATGTACATGGATATTTTAAGGGAAATTGAAATACCAATTACTACTAAACTTAAGATAAATTCACCAGTAATTTTTTAAAAAATCAATTAAATACAAGGCTATAGTGAGCTAGCGTTGCCACTTTCTATACATATGTCCTATGAAATACCATGAACCCTGACTATGCTTGCCCAGAACTAACCTGTTACTTGATTTTTCCCATTTTTCTCCACTGCCAATAGCATTTCCCCACTCCTTAAACCACCCCATTTCCCTAACCCATGAGAAGCCTTATCTTCAGGGAGGAGGATGTGAAAATTGTTCTTCCACCTCCTCACTCAGTGGCCTTGCAAATAAATCTTTTCTCTTTTGCAAAACCCATGCCAAAATGATTGATTTACCTTGTGCAGGCAAAACAATCCTGGACCTGGCCAGTAACCCAACCAAACCAGGTGAGCCCACAAGACTGGAGCCTGTTTAGTAAGCGTGCTCCTCCCCTGTCTCATCATACACTCAGTCAATTGGCATATTTTGAGCGCTCACTATAGCCTGGTATTTAATAGATTTTTTAAAAATTACTAGTGAATTTATCCTAACTTTAGTCATAATCGGTATTTCATTTTCCTTTAAAACACCCGTCCATATCTTTTTCCGATTTTATTTTGTTTTTATGTTCTTTCTTAAGATTTGTATGACATGTATATTTTAAATATCTACTATTATTTTCTCACAAATATTGTAATTTCTTTTAGTTTGTCATGGATCTTTATACTTTTTTGTAGTGCCTTTGATATATAGAAGATATATTGTGTGTGACTTAGTATACTAGGGTTTAGTATATTATTTCTTCTGAAGACTATTTCTTCTGGAGAAATCAGAAATACCTTCTTTATTTAGGAGTCTAATACATTTGTAGATTTTATTGTGATATCGACTCAGTACAAATTTTAAAATAGTTCAAAATTTGTTCATGTGTGGTTTGATAAAAATTCTAAGGTGTGTGTGTGTATGTATGTATATGTGTGTGTCTGTTTTGTTAAAAAGGTAAACTGAGGCACAACAAAATTCTAAAGAGTTGCCTTGAGCAAACGTTAATTCACAAGTCAGGTGCACCAAATCAGAAGTGTTTCAGAATCTCCATCAGGAAAACACAAGAGAAAGGACCTTATAGGATTAACAAGGAAGTAAAGCAAAGAAAATATTTGATTCGTTACAGTTATACAGTTGTCTTATTTGGTCTAACCATTGGAAGGTCTCTAGTTATGTTTATTGGTCACTTCTGATTGGTTGCAATTAAGTTATATTTTTCTTTAATATAGGTGCTATGGTCTGAATATGTCCCCCAAAATTCATATGTTGAAAATTTATTCCTTAATGCCACAGTGTTGGGAGGTGGGGAGTAATGGGAGGTGCTTACATCATGAGGGCTCTGCCTTCATGAATGAATTAATGCCTCTATAAAAAGGGCTTTTGAAAGCTGGGCTTGGTGGCTCACGCCTGTAATCCCAGCATTTTGGGAGGCTGAGGCGGGTGGATCACCTGAGGTCAGGAGTTCGAGACCAACTTGGGCAACATGGTGAAACCCCGTCTCTACTGAAAATACAAAAATTACCTGGGCTGGTGGTGCACAGCTGTAGTCCCATGCTACTCAGGAGGCTGAGGCAGGAGAATGGCTTCAACCTGGGAGGCAGAGGTTGCAGTGAGCTGAGATCATGCCATTGCACTTCAGCCTGGGTGACAGAGTGACATACTGTCTTAAAAATTAAATAAATAAATGAATAGGGCTTGCAGGAGTGAGTTTACCCTCTTCCATTCTTTTGCCATGAGGACAAAGCAAGAAGACCCTCACCAGATACCAGATGCTGGCACCTTGATCTTACACTTCCCAGCCTCAGAACTATGAGAAATAAATTTTTGTTCTCTGTTGTGGGAAGTCAGGGACCCCGAATGGAGGGGCCAGCTGGAGCCGTGGCAGAAGAATATAAATTGTGAAGACTTCATGGACATTTATCAGTTCCCAAATAATACTTTTATAATTTCTTATGTCTGTCTTTACTTTAATCTCTTAATCTTCTTATCTTCGTAAGCTGAGGATGTATGTCACTTCGGGACCACTGTGATAATTGTGTTAACTGTACATATTGACTGTAAAACATGTGTGTTTGAACAATATGAAATCAGTACACCTCGAAAAAGAACAGAATAACAGCAATTTTTAGGGAACAAGGGAAGACAACCATAAGGTCTGACTGCCTGCAGGGTCGGGCAAAAAGAGCCATATTTTTCTTCTTGCAGAGAGCCTATAAACAGACTAGCAAGTAGGGAAGATATCGCTAAATTCTTTTCCTAGCAAGGAATATTAATAATTAACACCCTGAGGAAGGAATGCATTCCTGGGGGGCAGTCTATAAACAGCCGCTCTGGGAGTATCTGTCCTAGGTGGTTGAGATAAGGACTGAGATACACCCTGGTCTCCTGCAGTACCCTCAGGCTTATTAGGGTGGGGAAAAAAACTCCACCCTTGTAAATTTGTGGTCAAACCGGTTCTTTGCTCTCGAACTCTGTTTTCTGTTGTTTAAGATGTTTCTCAAGACAGTACGTACACAGCTGAACATAGACCCTTATCAGTAGTTCTGATTTTGCCCTTGTCCTGTTTCCTCAAAAGCATGTTATCTTTGTTCTGCCTTTTGCCCTTTGAAGTGTGTGATCTTTGTGACCTACACCCTGTTCGTACACCCCGCAACTTTTAAAATCCTTAATAAAAACTTGCCGGTTTTGCGGCTCAGGTAGGCATTACGGTCCGACCGATATGTGATGTCACCCCCGGAGGCCCAGCTGTAAAATTCCTCTCTTTGTACTCTTTGTCTTTCTTTCTCAGCTGGCCAACACTTATGGAAAATAGAAAGAACCTATGCTGAAATATTGGGGGCAGCTTCCCCCGATAGTTCTCTATAAGTTACCCAGTCTCAGGTATTCTGTTAGAGCAGCACGAAGGGATTAGGACAATATGCATGTATAATAAATAGCTCAAATTAAGTTTTGATAATATTTATAAATCAAGCAAGGTTAAGATCCCCTATAAGGTCTAACTAGCTTAAATGATTAATTTTTATTTTTCATTTTAAGACACACGGCCTCACTTTGTTGCCCAGGTTGAAATGCAGTTGCTACTCACAAGTGCAATCATAGTGCACTGAAGCCCTAAAGGGATCTCAAGCAATCTGCCTGCCTCAGCCCCCTGGAGTGGCAGGGACTAAAGAATGAGCCACCACATTCAGCTTAATTATCCCAATAATTTTTTAAATAATCCATTACTTTTCATTTTAATTATATGCATCACATTAGAGTCTCTTTAATGACTATGTAAATTGTTTCACTGATCTATTTATGCCAGCTAACTCTTAAAGATTTAATCATTTTTGGCTTCTGATAAGGCAAGTCACTTTGAAGCCTGTTTCTGTTCACTGAGTCCCACGTTTTACACTGAGTTGTTTATTTGGGTCTTTCCATGAGTTTCCCACTCACAGACAATAAATCCAGTAGAGACCCTGTGTTGAGAAAACTGGGGTGGAGAGCAAGAAAACAACAGTTTGCAGAACACTTTAAGAAAACTCAAAAATTTAGCCTGTCCAATTTAGCAACATAAATCCCTCTTTATATTGCATTTATGTAAGTTGGATAAAGTGATCAAATCATCTGTGAACTTCTTTGAATTGTCATTCATAAAGTATAAAAATGGCTTTATTCCTGTCAGAAAAAAACATGTATACACATAATTGTTTGATTTGATATCTGTACTTTCTAGTCAATGTAATACAGTTTTGAATTGGGAGTTAAAGATAATCTCAACCAGGGAGGAAAATTACTACCCAGCTTCAGCTCTGATTCAGAGGAAAGTTAAGAGTTGTTTCCACATTTAAAAAAAAGTAAGTGCTAACATGTCCAAAAGCTATGTCTGCTTTCAGTGATGAACATGTTTTCTTGTTGCACCTTGGAAAACTGGGCTCATGAATGTACATCGCCTCCCTCATTCTCTGGACCACCTGCTAATTTGCTGTAAGCAACAGAATTGATGATACTATTTTTGTTTCTTAACCCACTAAATTACCTCATGCCCCAAATGATCTAATTGGTATTCTGTTCTTCAAAGCATCAGTAGTTGATTTTCATAAGGAAATGAAAATGACAGGCGAAGTTCTTGGCCTGAGCTCCTTGCGGGCAAAGCAGTCATGTGACAGGCTCGCTGTCTACAACCTCTACAGAAGGTGAAGCCTTGCTCAGCATTACCTGATGGGGTCCTATATTAAGGCTTAGAAACCCCAATTTAATTTGATTAACTATTCTGCCGTCAAGTTGTTAGCTGTTGCTCTTCCAACCCCAGACTTCAGAGACCTTTTACAGAGCCTGTTGTAAATAAATGCATTTGACAATCTACAGGATATGGTTTGTCATTCTAATAATATTGACAAAAACAACTGGATTTAAAGATGCAAGTGTCTGGCATGAGGAGTACGGGGACAGCAGAATGAAAAGGAATATTTAAGAATGCAAAAGCCAGTCAGACAGCACAGCTCTGAGCCTGGCAGTGCCCCTGCAGGGGCACTGGTTCACATGCTGATTGTGAGCAAGGAAAATCTCATTTAAACCAAGTGGGAAATTATAGTTACCAAATTGGCAATTACCTCATTCGTATATATATATTTCACTGCTACGTTCCCATCATTGCATGGGTCGCTTCTGACCTTAGGGCTCTTTACAATTCTTGATTTCATTAGTATAAAAAATATGAACTCTGAACACTGTCGGGCGTGACTTCCAGGCAGAAAGATCAACTGTGTGAACCAAGTTGAGTATCTTCAGCAGCCCCTGAGTTGTTGCACTGTGAACTGGGTATACAGACTGCTAATGCTTTGTTAGGAGTTCTTTCAACATGGAAACTACTTGACACATCAGCTTTGAAGCAGTGTGGCGTATGCATGCTCTAGAAAGGTAAAATGCTAAGGTCTGTCCTGCTGAAGAGTCCAGTGGTCACACCAGTTTCACATTACATAGGAACACAGCTTCTTCACAACCTCTGACCATCTCCACCCTCTGAAGTGGTCCATTGGATCTAAAGTCCCAGCATGCTGTGTTATTTGTAACACGCTGAGGGCTCTGCCCCACTTACATTCTTTACCTCTTCTATATGATGCATTAAAATATTTTGGGATCCATAATGAGTCTGATTTGTTAAATGATTAATTTACCCAAATGTTTATGAGCATCTATTACAGGGAATTCTTGGTGACAGGTGGCAGAATTTAAAGGAGAAACACGATAGTCATTGCTTTGCCTCCTCTGAGCTAAATATCCTGCACGGGAGACAGGTGCATTAAATTAGAAATTACAGTAATAATTATTAAAAAGCCAAGAAACAACAGATGCTGGTGAGGCTGTGGAGAAACAGGAGTGCTTTTACATTGTTGGTGGGAATGTAAATTAGTTCAACTATTATGGAAGACCTTGTGACAATTCCTCAAGGATCTAGAACCAGAAACACCATTTGGCCTAGCAATCCCATTACTGGGTATACACTCAAAGGAATATAAATCATTCTGTTATACAGATACATGCACACGTGTGTTTATTGCAACAGTCTTCACAATAGCAAAGACATGGAACCAACCCAAATGCCCATCGATGACAGACTGGATAAAGAAAATGTGGTACACACACCACTCTATGTGTATGATATACACTATGTGTATATCATATGTGGTACCATGCAGCCACAAAAAGGAATGAGATCATGTCCTTTGCAGGGACAAGGATGAAGCTAGAAGCCATCATCCTCAGTAAACTAACACAGGGACAGAAAACCAAACACCACATGTTCTCACTCATAAGTGGAAACTGAACAATAAGAACACATGGACACAGGGAGGGGAACAACACACATTGGGGCCTGTCGGGTGGTGGTAGGGAAGGGAGGGAGAGCATCAGGACAAATAGCTAATGCATGTGGGCCTTAAAACCTAGGTGACAGGATCATAGGTGCAGTAAACCACCATAGCACATGTATACATACGTAACAACCCTGCATGTTCTGCGCATGTATCCCAGAACTTAAAGTAAAAAAGTAAAAAATAAATCGGAATCAAAGTCAATTTTAAAAAATTTAAAAAGAAATTACGGTAATAGTTGATGAGTGCTATCACAGCATTTGAAGGGGCAGTAAGAACATATATGTAGGCCAGGCACGGTGGCTCATGCCCATAATCCCAGCACTTTGGGAGTCCAAGGCAGGTGGATCACGAGGTCAGGAGATCAAGATGATCCTGGCTAACACAGTGAAACCCCATCTCTACTAAAAAACACAAAAAATTAGCTGGACGTGGTGGTGGGAGCCTGTAGTCCCAGCTACTCGGGAAGCTGAGGCAGGAGAATGGCATGAACCTTGTGGGGGGAGCTTGCAGTGAGCCAAGATCACACCATTGAACTTCAGCCTGGGCGACAGAGCGAGACTCCGTCTCAAAAAAAAAAAAAAAAAGAACATATATGTAGCAAGATAGCTTACCCTAGTCAAGTGGGACTAGATAATGCATTTAATAAACAGTTGTTGGGCATCATTAAATGCATAAGATGACATTTAGACTGGTGCCTGAAAGATTATTTGGACTTGGTTCAATGAAAAGATGACAATGTAGGGGCAGGAATGCAGGTCAAGATAGAGAGAAGAACAAGCATGGAAGAAGACCAGAAACCAAAGAGAGCAACGCATTTAGAGAAATTCAGATAAGATCAGGACAGCTGTCAAAAACTAGTGATAAAAGTAGGACTGGAGGCCGAGGCCATGAGAGGTCTTTTAAGCCAAGCTAAAGAATCTGAAATGTACGTTGATATAGCCCAATGGTTACATTGCTCACAAGGTGCCTACTAAATAAGAGTAGACTTTTTTTGTATTATTAACATCAAATTTATACATTTCTGAGCACTAATTGAAGGTGTCTTGTGAAAAACTGTGTCACACAGGTCTTTCTACAGAAATACTCAATAAAGGTCTAATGATTCTAAAACTGAATGATTTTGCCAAATACAAATTATAATGTCATCTCTTTGTAATGATTTTGTAATACACATATTTGCAAATTTCCTTACTGGTCATCTTAGCAAATAGTATTTTATCTTTAAAAACAGTTCTTCAACCTTTATCAAAAGCTTAATTTCAAAAAAAAAAAAGTTAAAGGCACTGAAATAGATGATTGCAAATTTCCAGTGCACTGAAATATAATCATAAGCACATTGAATGGAAACGCTATAAATAAAAATAACTCATCAGGTTGTTTTTCTAACCAGAGGAATGCAGAGTAATTAAACCAAGAAATTAAAATCTGTAAAAATAAAAATGTAATGCTATACATCAGATTTACTGATGATTTGCAAGGAACTCATTGATCTCACGGTTTTGAAAAAGGCTGGTTTGGTCAAATTGCAGTCAATGCCTTGTTTTGCTTATCTCAAGGATTGTCTTTCATTAGCAAATTTACAAAGTACATTTTCATGTCAACTTAAATTGAATAATCCATACAGTTAAAAAGTGTGTGTTTAGCTGTGTGTGTTTCTGGCAAAGAGCTTCACAGGAGTGATTCTCATTAAAACATCTGATAGTATGATCTAATTAAAAATAATCTTCATAGTTACAAAAATACAGGCCAATGCCAATGACAAATATTCGTGCCATTCTACTTAATATTATTGATGAACAATTATAAATGGTTGAAATACACAATGGGTATTTTTTTTCTGTGTGTACATGTAGAAGACAATTCAAAGACAAGTCTTCATATAGAAATAGAGAATCATAAATTGATTGTAATTATCCATGAGAAAATATAAAATTTTTCATACTATTCCAGGTATGCCATGAAATATCTTCTTACAGATTTCTTAGCATGCACCAATAATCAACTTATATTATTTTCTATATGCAAATGATAATTTCATTAATTTAGCCACTTCTCAATATCTCAGTGTTTCTTGACGAATACATACATTTTTATTTTTATTTCGGTGTTTATAGGGAGAGCTGAAAACTGCTGAAAATGTTAATTTTTGAAAATGCCGTCAGGTGTCGCTTAACAACAGAGATATGTTCCGAGAAATGCATCGTTAGGCAATTCTGTTCTTGTGCCAACATCATAAGGTGTACTTACACAAGCACAGTGTCACCTGCTACACTCCTAGGCTGTATGATATAGACCACTGTTCCCAGGCTGCAAGCCTGTACAGCATGCTACTGTACTGAATACTGTTGGCAACTGTAACACAATGGTAAGTATCTGTGTATCTAAACATATCAAAACAGTAAAAATATCGATTTTTTAAATGGTACATCTCTATAGAATTGTTGCCATGAATTGATTGCATGATGTGAAGTTTCTCTGAGTAAAGGTGAATGTCTGGGACATTACTGTACACTACTGTAGACTTCATCAATGCTGTACATTTAGACTACAATAAATTTATTAAAAATAAATTGTGCTACAACATTACAACAGCTATGATGTCACTAGGCAATAGGACTTTTTCAGCTCCATTATAATCTTATGGAACCACCATTATATATGCAGTCCATCATTAGCCCAAATGTCATTATGCAGCACCTGACTGTATACATACACATATACACCTACAGACATACATACACACACACACGCACATACACACACACAAAAGAATACCAATCTATTTCTATGGATCAAACAAAATGAAAACGTTTGTCCTCCTCCTCCACTCCTCTTTTGATTAAAAGAGATGGGCTTCTGTGAAAAACATGAAAAACTGGGAGCAAGGAAAGGAAGTAGCTCTTTCCATATAGCCACTCTCTCTTGGAAGCAGCTGCCCTGTCCCTCCATGCTCTTTCAGAAGAGTAAAGTCGGTTGGGCATGGTCGCTCACACCTATAATCCCAGCACCTTGGGATGCCGAAGCGGGTGGATCACCTGAGGTCAGGAGTTTCAGACCAGCCTGGCCAATATGGTGAAACCCCATCTCTACTAAAAATACAAAAATTAACTAGGTGTGGTGGCATACACCTGTAGTCCCAGCTACTCAGGAGGCTGAGGCAGGAGAATCACTTAAACCTGGGAGGTGGAGGTTGCAGTGAGCCAAGATAGCGCTGCTGCACTACAGCCTGGGAGAAAGAGTGAGACAGAGTGAGACTGTCTCAAAAAAAAAAAAAAAAAGGAAGAGTAAAGCCTAGAGAGGCAAGAAAGAGTAAAGCCCTATATCCTTTCTTGGTGCCATGAAGTCCTGTCCACACTTCTGTGAACAGTCCCTTTATCAAATGCTCTAAGGAGCAGAGAGCACACAATGGTGTTGCTAATATTTTAGATTTACAGATGGGAATATGTTCTGATTGATATTTCTCTAAAAATGTTACATTATCTAATCAGCCTTGCAAATTCATCACATTGAGTGCATAAATTTCCCACCCATATAAAAATCAAGAGTGGATATAAATGACAAAAGTGATGGATTATGCTACATATCTCCTGTTAATCTCTGCAGCAGTGAGCATTAGCAGGAGACAGAGGCAGGAGAAGAGGAGGTTGGTGGCTTAATTTTTGGCTTCTTTCTTGTTGGGTCACTTCAACTGGTCCATCACAAAAGGCCATGTCTCTTTTCCATATGCCTTCATTCCCTGGGTTTCCTTAACTGTAAGGGAGGCAGAGGCTCCCTCACTGTCAATAGATCTGTGGCACTGCATTATTCTTTGTTGGTTTCTCTAAGCCGTCCTCACCCTTTGTAAGTATTTTGCTCATTAACTTTCCCCAATTTTCTTGTTTTTTTTTTTAACTAAAAAATTTATCTGAAGGTAAAAGCATGAAATAGTCATATACTTCAAATATTTTGTCCTAACTTAAAAAACGCAAAAGATTTTTCAGTCTTTCAAAATAGGTTTACTGCCTTTTGTTTTCCATTATCATTCTTGTGTAGAGTTTATTCCCAATACATTATTTCACTGTTTCTGGCTTTTTTTTTTTTTTTTAAGTAAAACGAGAACATAAAAACTCTTGTGAAAAATATACTCATGCAGAATTGTAGATTATTTTTCTTCCTTACTTTTTTATATCTTTAAATCAACAGCAAGACGAGCCTGATCACCATAGTGAGACTCTGTCTGTACAAAATGTATACAATTAGCTGGGTGTGTGGTAGTAGTCCCAGCACCTGTAGTCCCAGCTATTGTGGAGGCAGAGAGGCGAGGATCACTTGAGCCCAGGAGTTGAAGGTTGCAGTGAGCTCTGATCACACCACTGCACTCCAGCCTGTGTAACAGACTAACACCTGTCTCTAAAAAAAGAGAAAAAAATCAACAGCAAAATTTTTAAGTGACTTTCTCTATCAAATTTTTTGAACCCATTCCACTTGGTTTTTATAGAAACAACAATCTTTGCATGAATTTCTTTTCTCTTTATTTTATTTATTTATTTTTGAGATGGAGTCTCATTCTGTCTCGCAGCCTGGAGTACAGTAGCAGGATCTCAGCTCACTGCAACCTCTGTCACCCAGCTTCAAGTGATTCTCCTGCCTCAGCCTCCCGAGTAGCTGGGGCTACATGTGCCTGCTACCAAGCCCAGCTAATTTTTGCATTTTTAGCAGAGACAGGGTCTCACCATGTTGGCCAGGCTTGTCTCGAACTCCTGGCCTCGCCCGCCTTGGCCTCCCAAAGTTCTGGGATTACAGGTGAATTTATTTTCAATTAGCAAAATACAGAATGCAAATACACAATATAATAACATGTCCAACTGGCCTAAACGGGTTTGGGAACAAAAGCCACTGACAAAGATAAGCACACAGCTCTACTGGAAGAAGGAAAAGTGAAAAATGCAGGCAACCAGGCACAGTGGCTCAACATGCTATGGGAATCAACGAATATATTTTACCAAGGAATAGTGAGTATCAGTGAAGTCAGCACATTGGTTAGGCAGAGTTTGGTTGGGAGAGTTACCATTAGGTTGGCGCAAAAGTAATTGCGTTCGCACCAACCTAATAGTAAGTCTCTTAGTTTTGTACCAACCTAATATAATTGTGTTTTTGCCATTACTTTTGCACTAACCTAAGTGTATCCGTGGAAGGGATGAGAGTGCTAAGGAAGAGTGTGTAGAAAATGATCTGAAAGGTCTAGGACAGAGTCACAAGGCATACCAGCATGTCAGAGTTGAATCAAGAGGGAGATCATCTGAGAAACAGGATTAGGGGAACAAGGTCAGGAATGTTGGAGGTTTACCGGGAATTATTTGTTACTTAAAAGAGCATATTTCAAATCCTAATGTAGTTAAGTTCACAAATCATTTTTAGTTATATCGTAGCTTGGCTGCTTTCTGCTGAGATGTAGGGGACTGTTTGCTTCTTGAGAAACAGGGTATTTTGAGATGAGCGCAGGACAGTAAATTAAAGAGTCCTAGCTGTGAATTCTGCCTCTGACTCTGATGTGTCACAATTACTCAGTGTCTCTGAGCCTCGCTTACCTTAATTGTAAATATGAACAGTGAGAATTCATACAGCAGCCATGAAGATCAATATAAGGGGTCTTGCACAAAACTTACTCTTCAAAAGTGCTAAAAAACATGTTCCCTTCTTTCTTCTTCAGTCTATTCTATCTAGGATGCATTGGAAGGCAGCTGAATACCATAAAGAAACTCCCAGCCATTATTTCACAGCATATGTGCGAATTGCTAGCTTTGCTCATATTGTAAGTGGCTCAGTTTAATTTCTCTACAACTGAGGGGAAATGTCCTGCTTCATAGCCCGGAATATATGCTTTGTGATGTCTTGATGGATTGTATTGATTTTATTTCACACCACTTTTGGTCATATTTCTGAATTCAGGTGTTCTTCCATGCCATGCCATTTTAATGGTTCAGTTGAGCGTCTGGTTTTGTGCAATGTAGCCGTCCTGTTGAGATCCAATTCTCCTCAGTAAGACATCTTCCTGTGGGGAGTCATAGCACGAACCTCCACGTCCATAAAAGTATCTTCTATAGCAACAGCACCCCTCCGAAGTGTAATGAAAGGTCCATCATTTCCAGATACCCTAACCAATGCTTCCTCTCACTGTTAAGCTGATTAACAGTATATTGAACGCATATATAGAAAGACATGCACACATATGTTCATTGCAGCACTATTCACAATACCAAACACATGGAGTCAACCTAGATGCCCATAAGTGGTTTTCGACTGCGTAAAGAACATGTGGTACATATACACCATGGAATACTATGCAGCCTTAAAAAAGAATGAAATTGTGTCCTTTGCAGCAACATGGATGGAGCTGGAGGTCACTATGCTAACCAAATTAATGCAGGAACAGAAAACCAAATACTACATGTTCTCACTAATAAGTAGGAGCTAAACACTGAATACAAACGGACACAAAGAAGGGAACAACAAACACCAGGACCTGCTTGAGAGCAGAGGGCGGGAGGAGAGAGAGGATTGAAAAGCAACCTATCGGGAATTATGTTGATTACCTGGGTGACAAAATTATCTATACACCAAACCCCTGTGACACACAATTTGCTCATGTAACAAACCTGCCCATGTACTTCTTGAACCTAAAATAAAAGTTGGAAGGGAAACAATTTTTAAACAGAAAATTTAGTTCTACTAATCTATAGTCTCATTCCATTTTGCATGTATTCTTACACTATCTTGTCAACTTGTTACATTTTTCATGTTATCTATAGGCCATAAGTTACTATCAAGGAGAGATTCATAAAATGTGTTCTTTAATAGCATGCTAGTAAACAGTGTGGGCCCTGAGAATAGGTTAAAATATGAATGTAATGTATTAATAAATCGATAAAATGAATATAATCCTTTACATCATCTAACAGCTAATTTTCGGCACAAACTACAAAAATAGTAGAAGGAAGATACAAAATTGCAATTTTCTTTCTCTCCTATTATCATAAATCTAGAAGTTTTAAAAATAAGTTTCAAAGTAGTATGGGACCAAAATTTTCCAAAGATAAAACCCAAAATAGTTCCAGAGATTCATCTGTTCATGACTTGCTCACAGCGATTTGTGCACCCACCTGACCTGCAGAATTTCAACTATCACATCAGATGAACTTTAGAGTCAGCAATTGTGGAAAAATGCAACTGTAGCCGGCACTGAGAATATGGATTCTCCACATCAAAAACTCAGAGTTCGTTACTGAAATATACCAATGTAGAGTTTTCATATTCAATTACTACTGTTCTTGGCCGGGCTCAGTAGCTCACGCCTGTAATCCCAGTACTTTGGGAGGCCGAGGCGGGAGGATCACGAGGTCAGGAGTTCAAGACCAGCCTGACTGACATGGTGAAACCCCATCTCTACTAAAAATACAAAAATTAGCCAGGGGTGGTGGCACATGCCTGTAATCCCAGCTACTCAAGAGGCTGAAGCAGGAGAATAGCTTGAACCGGGGAGAAAGAGCTTGCAGTGAGCTGAGATCACACCGCTGCACCCCAGCCTGGGTAACAGAGTAAGACTCCGTATCCAAAAAAAAAGATAATTATTACTGTTCTTAAGGAGAAATTGGATAGTGCATGATGATTACTATCATGACAGATTCTGAGATATTGACTCCAAACAGTTTTGAAATTTTTATTTATTAAAATATGTTCAAAATTGCAATTCATATTCAAAAGTTTACTCTTGATGTTCTGAATAGCATTATTAAACTCCATGCCCCAGCTACCCACGTAACAACAAATAGAAAAATAACGATGGCAGCTGTTTTTATCCAAATTTATATTCTTGCACGTGCTGACTTTATTTTTTCATAATAGAAAATATTTTCTCTATAATACATGATAGAATATTATGGGTATTAATTAAAATATTTGACATGACAATAATCTGACTAGATCAATAATATATCTTGGCCAGGCGCGGTGGCTCAAGTCTGTAATCTCAGCACTGTGGGAGGCCGAGGCGGGTGGATCACGAGGTCAGGAGATTGAGGCCATCCTGGCTAACACAGTGAAACCCCATCTCTACTAAAAATACAAAAAATTAGCCGGGCATGGTGGCGAGGCTTGCAGTCCCGAGCTACTCGGGAGGCTGAGGCAGGAGAATGGTGTGAACCCGGGAGGCGGAGCTTGCAGCGAGTCAAGATCATGCCACGGCACTCCAGCCTGGGCGACAGAGCGAGACTCCATCTCAAAAATAAAAATAAAAAAAGAAAGAAAGAAAGAACATATCTGAATTACCATGTTACTACGAAGTTAGTCTTCTTTGACTCTCTAAGCCAAATGATTGCATAAAATAAGGAAAATACATAAAATCCTTTGACAATAGTTCAGCCTTGTTTCCCTCTATTGTACCAAACTTAGAAAGCACATTGATTTCAAAAAAAAAAAAAAAAAGACTCAACACAATTAGTAGGGTAGAAAAAAATTGTAGTAATCACTGTGGACGTCCAGCTTTGAATAGAACTGAAATTTGCTAGGTTTCTAATATGTGCTAAGTACTCTGTATAATTATCTAATGACAATAAATTAGAAGTGAATGTTATAGTCACACTCACTAGGGGAAGAACAGATTTACCTGTTTATCTAAGGTCACACACCTGGCTCATTAAATCCAGGTGGATTAATTCCAAAGTACTTGCATCCTCAAGTATGAAGACACTAAATAGTGACTCAAGTTGGTACAGAGTTGAGCAATGGAGGACAACTCCTCCAATTAGTGTTTAAAGTAAATAATGCAACAACAGCAATATCCTCTGAGGCAAAGATGCATGAAAAGAATTTGAAAATCCCCACTGCCCCTACGATCAACCCAACGGCCCCCTCTCCTCTACTTGATACCCAAGGCCCTGCAGGAAGGATGTTATGCATGTGCAGATTCTCAGATTCTTTTCCCCTTAAAGGCTTCCCCATCACTTTTTCTTTTTTCTTCAGAGTCTCTTTCTGTCATCCAGGCTGGAGCTGGAGTGCAGTAGCACGATCTTGGCTCACTGCAAACTCTGCCTCCTGAGTTCAAGCCTCAGCCTCCCGAGTAGCCAGGACTACAGGCGCATGCCACCACACCCAGCTAATTTTTCTGTATTTTTAATAGAGACGGGGTTTCGCCAGGTTGCCCAGACTGGGCTTGAACTCCTGACCTCAGGTGATCTGCCTGCCTCGGCCTCCCAAAGTGCTGGGATTACAGGCATGAGCCACCATGGCCTGCCTCCCCAGTGCTCATTTTTAAGCTGATTGTAATCTGCAAAATTTGTAGTACAAGTTTCCTGCCTCAAGAATACTAGCATACTGGGTCCTGGAACAGATAAAATAAGCTATTTGGATTTTTCTTCTTTCATTTGTGAAATATAAATAATAAATCTCACACGGAACTCTAAAATGAAGAATCATAAACAGACCATAGTGTCTTTTACAGAAAGAGTCTTTTGGTGCTAAATATTTGTCTCTGCTATTTAACTCGGCTGTACCTATTATAAGCAAATGTAATATTAGCATAAGAAAAAATGGGCAATTAAACATTGCAAATAACTTTTGTGTTATGACTTGCAACAAACTAGTATTTGTAAGAAATTTCATGTAGCCAAAAGGTATAATTTTGAACCAGTATTAATGTAAAATAAATCTTATATAGTACGCTAATTTATTTGCTCACATTATATCACATTAGTAAAATGAATTAATTTGACTTATAGAAAACTTGTTGACATCTTAATAAAATGTATCCCAGAAAATGACGAGGACATTATTAAATATGAAGTACCATTGTCAAGTAACAGTCACTTTAGCATATTGTCACTAAGAGACTGTTCTCTCTTTCTCTAATGGACATTAGAGCTTTATGCTGGTAATGAAAAGGAAATTTGTATAGTATGTCATTCAAAGAATAATATTCTGAAAAACATTTGGAGAATTTTTCAAAATATTTTTACTCTTTTCCATCAGTCAGTTAAATATTTTCAATCTTGTCTCTTGGATTACACATATTATAAATATCCAGAATAATCTTGCATGTGTGTACACAGATGTGTGCAAAATCTTGTTACTTCTAGTCTTTTTGGCTTGAGACACCAAGGTGATTAAAAAACAGGAAAAATACATGCATGAGAAATCTTAATAACAGAAAATAAAATAATCTCCTATATCTCACTAGTTATTCCTTTTATGAGCACAGATTATATGCTCTGCCGTTATCTCCTCCCACCATAAGTATGAGGCCAGAGAGATTCAGTTCTTGACTATCATCTGGGCTTGGATATCGGTCTAGGAACCAGAAACACTGTACTTAGGGTTGTCCACCATCCAGGTTTTTTTGTTTGTTTGTTTGTTTGTTTCTACCAAATAATTCAATCGGAAAATTCAACCAGAATTCTAAACAAAGATCATTTTTTAAAAGAATTACTTAATTACTCTCCAGGTAAACTTCTAAACAAATGCACTGAGTAATTAAATGAAAAGTAGGCAACAATTTACAGGCATATGATGATGGTGGAAATTCATTTTAGGAGCTGGAAGAATCTCTTAGCTCAAGTGACCTGGGTCAGCATTCTTATACTCTGTTGCCATCTTGGCTGACTCCATACGCCATTATACAAGAGCTCACCCTGGTACTTTAGCTCGTATTCATTTGCAACTCTCTTCTGCAACTCCCCTTGCCCACATTTTCCTGCATACTCTTCCACAGACTTTATTTCTCTTGCTTCTTTGCTCAGCTCCTGAAATCTACTATGAATAATGTATACAGGGGACACTGGATACCTTCACTGGTTTTCTGTGCTGAGCTCTCTCCAACACGAAATTTACTACTTTGTTTTCTGGTAGCATCCAAATTACGGTCTGTGCACTTCTTAAAAGCCTGGTCATCTGAACTTTGCCCCTGACTGACAGTCTTTCTGCGTAGTGAAAAGAAACCATTTCCCTTGGTTTCCAGTAGTTCTTGCAGAAAGTCAGGAGTAGGGTCACCCCTCTTTTCCTGCCCTCAAAGGAAAAGAATAACCTTCCAAAAAATCTTTGCTTCTGTGGTGCATTAATTTTTTACACTTTTAAACATCCTCTAGTTGCAGAAATGGGATATCAGAAATTATAGCGGTTAGCAGAAGTGCTGCACTGGTCCTTTGGAAAGTTCACTCCTGAAACATATGGGTATTTGAATTTTACCAAGACATTTGACAAAACCTTTCATTTCAAAATGGTAAAATGGTGAAATGTGGACTTCATACTCTTTAATGACTTTCAATTTTAGTTTTTCTATCATTCATCCAAACTGGTGGATTGATTTCCACCGTGAGTGACATTTATAATTTATGATAGGGGACTCCATCTAGCACAGTCCTATTCAGCATTTTTATTAATGATTTGAATTAGGATAAAGAAAGAATACTTAGAATAGTCAAGAAAACACAAGGAAAACATATCTTAAAGTTTACATTGTGAACTGAGTCTACTAAAACAAATTTGTGAGATGGATTCATGTAAAATATTACAGCTAGTAAGTTATTAGCTATTTCTTCATTTGTGTGGATTTCCAAAATTTTTCATTACATTTAAAAATCAATTCTTGGTGCTAACAGCTGTTGACCAGTGAAATACATTATTCGATGGGTATTTTTGAGAATCAGCTATAGCTCTGAACTGAGGCTGCTTGAGTGTCAATTCTGAACTCAATTCTCACCAGTTATGTGACTTTATTTAAGTTACATAACTTCTCTGTGCCTTTGGGGATAACACTAGTGTTTATCTTATATAATTCCTGAGAGAAAAAATAATAAAATAAATGCACATTATTTGAGCAATGCCTGACAGATGGTATGAGCTCTGTAAGTCCCAGTGATTATGATTATCTTTGCTTATTATCTTTTCTAAATATCTTTGCATCTGGACTATGTTTTCTTCTATATTCTGGCTTAAATTTTATCTTCAATAAAAATGGTGTGGTGAGAGAAATCCTCTGTTAACTGCAACTTCTTTTTAATTTTTATCTGAACGTAGGTTTACGTAGCCACACAGTACTGAAGACTTTGGAAGTTTCCTTAAAAGAGACGGCCCACAGTTCATCACTTTGCAAAGAAATGAACAATTCAAGAAAAAAATTAGATTAAATCCTGAAATTAAATCCCAGATTTTAAAAAATACTAGTAAAAATGGATCCACATGCCTTGCTATTAAGATCTAATATTCTCCCACATATGTAGTAATGAAGATTGGAAAGACATCCCTTAGGCATTCTCATGAAATGATCTGTATAAACAGCTTAAATAGAAAGTGTGATTAAGGCCTCCTCAATAACATCAAAATCACCTCCAACTTAATTCTACTCATTCAAAGAAAGAAATTACTTCATTTCTAAGTGAACACAAGATTCCTTTTTAAAGTAACAATTGGCAAACAATATTATTTGGCTTTGATATGCAATAAACCTAAATGCACTTTGAGGGTTATTAAATCACTGGGATCTTCAATGCCAAGAAGAATAAGAAGATACAATTGCTTCATTTTCTTCATGCTTTTCTCTGTGGACTGAATGTTCTGATCTTATTTACAAAGTGATTTTTGTATTGGAAAGGTAATTTTAAAAATCATGCTTTTAGCAGAAAGGACTGGGAATGAAAGTTAATATAGTAAAAGAAAAAAAATGATCCAGAGTAATACGTTCTATTTCCATTTCACCCATTTCTTGTCCCTCACATGAGTGGAAAAAAAATGGATATTTACATTGAATTTTCGAGAGTTTGACATGTTCTTAACTAAGTATCTTCAATAGAACATTTTCAAAATTCTCTTATAAACATCTCTCTACGAGCATTTTCCCAGGAACAGAAGAGGTCTATTTATAACTAAGTCTGTAAGCTCTGCCAGAAGGAGACGCTTTGCCTCTTGGAGGAAGCCGCTTCACTGAGCACCCAGCAGTCATGAAATCATTCCCCTTCAATACACAAGCTGTGCTCCTGAAGTTTATTAAAAGGTATGTGAAGAACTTTAAATATCTGAAGAACATGGGATATGACTATGTTTATATTATACAAGTACAAGATAAAGATATTTTTGAACGTTGACTTGATTTCTGATCCAAACAAAACGAAACTGAAACAGCCCTTTAAATTATGCACACATCACAATCTTTCCTCAAGCTATCTCGGTATTTCAATCCACCATCAGATGCCTTAAATATTATATACTGCTTCTAACTACTACACCATCATTCATTCCTCTACATTACCACAAGCTGAATTTTTATTTATGTATGATTCTCATCATTCTACTATAACTTCTCTTCAGTAAAATAACACCTCCCAATATAAATCACTTTTTCCAAGGAATGCTTATACGCTGTTGGTGGTAGTGTAAATTAGTTCAATGATTGTGGAAAGCAGTGTGGTGATTCCTCAAAGAGCAAAAAACAGAAGTACCATTTAACCCAAAAATTCCATTACTGGGAATATAACCAAAGGAATATAAATCGTTTTATCATAAAGACACAGGCATGCATCTGTTCATTGCAGCACTATTAATAATAGCAAAGACATGGAGTCAACCTAAATGCCCATCAAGGGTATACCAGATAAAGAAAGTGTGGTACTTACATACCATGGAATACTATACAGCTGTAGAAAATACTGAGATCATGTCCTTTGGAAGGAGCTGGAGGTTATTATCCTTAGCAAACTAAAACAGGAACAGAAAACCAAATACTGCATGTCCTCACTTGTAAGTGCGAGCTAAATGATAAAAACACATGGACACACAGAGGGGAGCAACAGACCCAGGGGCCTACCAGAGGGTGGAGGGTGGCAGGAGAGAGAGGATCAGAAAAAATAACCAATGGGTACTAGACTTAATACCTGGACGATAAAATAATCTGTACAACAAAGCCCTGTGACATGAGTTTACCTATATAACAAACCTGCACATGAGTTTACCTATATAACAAACCTACACTTGTACCCCTGAACCTAAAATAAAAGTTTAAGAAATTACTTTTTCCTCTTCTTCCTCCTTATTCTATTTGTGCATTCAGCAGCCAAACATTGCACTGTTCCTTCTTTGAACATCACCTGCCTTCTGTCTTTCCAATCCTCTTTCACCTCATTTTCAGACTTCCTTCTTGCAGCTTCCCCTAACACTCTTCTTTTCCTAAAGATGTTCTTTTCTCCTATTTTCATCTCACTTCTACCCAATTTTCACTTTTTATATAAATCTTTTCAACAGTGTTCTATAATCAGAAAATGTATATATCTATCTGAAATTTCTTCTGAACTCTAAAAAGGTATTTTAAACTATGTCTAAAGCATCTATAGTTGGTTAGACTTGAGTCAACTAAACTAAACATCTAACCCTCCAAAATCCTTTTCAGTGTTATTTGTTCCTACCTTACTTCATATGATCACTGCTACGTCCAGTTAGAAACCCATACATCATTGTTGAAATCAGTGTTCTCTCACCACTACAAAACATCTACAAATTCTTTAATTCTAATAAGAAGATGGTTTTTATTCTAATCCATTCTCAATATCTCTATCATTGTTCTGGTTCATTATCCCTCACTTGGTCTATCATAAAAACCTCCTTATTAGCTTTATGTTCTCCAAAACTTTGAGGGTTAACAGTCAATACCTCCTTCTCAAACATTTTCTTGCCCACCAATATCATCTGCTATGAAAGTTTATTGGAGTTTTCTTACTTGTGCTAAATAAGATATTGTATCCTTAAATCCTCCTTTAGAATGGAGAAAGGCCAAGTCACTTTGAATACTTGGAATTATATATTATTAACACTTTTTTATATGCTTGTTATTAATGATGTGATGGTGCTGGGAAGTATCATCAAAACTTATCCTTTTGGATACTTGGATATTCACTGATGAGCTTTTGGCCCCTTTCTCACCCTAAGCAGAAACGAGATGGCTTATTACACAGAGGCCTTTAGCTTCTGAGTCTGAAAATCCCACTTCCGAATTCCAGATATGCCACCCTAGTTTAAAGAAGAAATAACAGCTTGGACATTAAAATTTTTTCAACTTCTGTAATCCCAGCACTTTGGGAGGCTGAGGTGGGCAGATCACTTGAGGCCAGGAGTTTGAGACCAGCCTGACCAACGTGGTGAAACCCCGTCTCTACTAAAAATACAATAATTAGCTAGGTGTGGTGGTGTGCACATGTAATCCCAGCTATTCGGGAGGCTGAAGCAAGAGAACTGCTTGAATCTGGGAGGTGGAGGCTGCAATGAGCCAACATCATGCCTCTGCACTCCAGCCTGGGCGACTGAGTGAGAACCTGACTCAAAAAAAAAAAAAAAAAGTTTATCAACTCCAGTCAAATGTGCTTTCACGGGTTGCCCTCCTCCCATCACCATCACCAAATCCCAAAGCTACCCATGGGAAGAGGAAGAGAGCTGACAGAGCAGGGTTTGCAAACCAGCCTTTGAGAAGAGAACAAAAACCATATGGGAAGTACCTTCTTACTCAAGATGGACCAAAAAACACCTAAGGTAATTACACTGGAATTTGAAGGTATTTCTGGAAATAAGAGATGACAATAACTTCTCCTCTAGGCTTTGTTGCACATGAATGGTGGAGCACAGAAACTGTCAAAGAAGTAGAGCTTGAAAGGGGTGTATGAGAAGGGTGAATGGATGTGGGTGGAATCTTCACTAGATGAGCCAAGGGAAAAAAGATGGAGAACCTCTCTGATGTCACAAAGTATGACTGAGGGTGGGAAGTGCTGAAGGGAAACAAGAGCCAGTGCAAGGTAGAATGCTGCAAGTGGTGTGCCTGGCCCCGCTAAGAACAGGAGTCTGCACTGCTAGGGATGAGAGGTCAACTGCACAGCACCATGGACAGCAAATATCATAGCACCATTAACAGCAGAAATGAGTGTAGCATGGAAGCAGAAATCATATGGGACCTAGGAGTGTGTGTTGCATGTGTGTGTCAGAGAAGGAGAAGGAGGGGGACAGAGAAAGGGAGAAAAATAAAATTCTTTGTAGGTTGCTTCCAAAGCTACTCGTAAGTCTTATGGTGATACCAAGCGACCCAGAGGGAGTGTAGTGGACCAGCACTTATACAGAATTTTAAATTTGAATTAACTGAGCTTATATCTTGCACAGGCTGAATATTCTCCTGAAAAAAACACATATTTTCAAAAGGAAGTAACTAGAGTATTAGTGTCAAAAATATGGTAATTTTAGCTAAAGGGAATTATCAGGAGTAACTATAACTCAAAAAGCTATTTTTAAAAAGAGTAATGCATCCTATTAGGGAAAAATTCCTTCCTATACACACTGATAAGACACTAACATTGACTTAATGCTCAAGGTCCCATGTTCCTCTACTTCACTGCCATCCTCTTCCCCACCTCCCACCACCTGTTATAGGAGACCTGACTGGTTACCTATTTCCCTTTCAGCTCATCCCTAGCCCAAGGCTATTGTTCCCCTTTGGCTTCCTTGCCAAAAAGTCTCCCTATCCATTTTGCTGACTCTTTCTTACTAAGCCTATAAGATGCAGATTATTTGTTGATTCTCTGGGGAAGCATCTCAGACCAACCCCAGGTTGAGTCATGCTTTCTCTTAGGGCTCCACTAATACCCTATGCACATTTCTATGGCTGTCCTTGCCAGGCTTCATTAAAGCCTACAGATTCCATGTTGGTTTCCCGCAGGGCTTTGAGCTCCTGTGGACAATTATGGTTCTCCTACATATGAATGAGTCTATTTCACTGAGCATGATGCCTGACATACAATAAATGACCAATAAATATTTAATTCAACAAATGGGTAGAAATAATGTCTATTATCAAAAAGACAAAAGATTAACAATTGTCGGCAAGGATGTGGAAAAAAGAAACCCTGGTAAACCGTTGATAGAAATGTAAATTAGTACATCTATTATGAAAAACAATATAGGGGTTCCCTCAAAAAATTAAAAATAGAAATACCATATGATTCAGCAATCCCATTTCTGGGTATATATTCAAAGGAACTGAAATCAGTATGTCAAGGAGATGTCTGCACTCCCATGTTTATTGCAGCATAATTCATAATAGCCAAGATGTGAAATGAGCCTAAGTGCTCATCAAAGATGAATGAACAAAGAAAATATTATACATACATACATAGACACACACATACACACACAAACACACACACAATGGAATGCTATTCAGCTTTTTAAGAAAAGATCTTGTTATTTATGATAATGCATATGAACCTGGACAGCATATGCTAAGTGAAATAACCAGTCACAGGAAGAGAAATACTGCATGGGTCAGGGTTAGAGTTAGAATTAAGGTCAGGGTTAGGGTTAGGGTTAGGGTTAGCCTGAATACCTACATGCAAAAGAGTGAAATTGGACCATTATCTCACACTTATGGAATCTACATGCAAAAGAGTGAAAATAGACCATTATCTCACACTTGTGGAATCTAAAAAAGTTGAACGAACAGAAACAGAAAGTAGAATGGTAGTTGCCAGGGGCTGGGGAGAGAGAATGAAAAGAAAATGGGGAGACATTAGTTAAAGAGTATAGTTTCAGTTGACAGGATGGAAAAATTCTGTAGATCCATTGTACCAGTATGGTGACTATAGTTAATAATAAGGCAATACATGATTTTAAAATGCTAGGAGATTAAGTCTTCAATGTTCTCAACACTAAAATAATATGAGGTGATAGATATGTTAATTAGATTGATTTAATCATTTTACAATGTGTACATATACCAAAATATCACGTACACTGTAAATATATACAATGTTTTTCAATTACACCTTAATAAACCTGAGGGAAGAAAGGAAATAAAAATAAAATGTTTCTGAATAAATTTAACCAAGGAAGTAAAATATCTATACACTAAAAATAACAAAAAATTGATTAATAAAATTGAAGAAAACACAGATAAACAAAAAGCTATCCCATGTTTATGAACCAAAATAATTGATATTGTTGACATTTTCATACTACCCAAAGCAATCTACAGATTTGATGCAATCTCTATCAAAATTCCAATGGCATAATTCACAGAAATAGAAAAAAAAAATTCATGTGAAATCATAAAAGACCCTGAATAGCCAAAGAAATCTTTATAAAGAAGAACAAAGTTGCTGGTACATCATGCTGCCTGACTTCAAAATACAGTACAAAACTGTAGTAATCAAAATAGTATGGTACTGGCATAAACACAGACACATAGACCAGCGGAACGGAATAGAGAGTGCAGAAATAAATTTAAATTACACATTTGTGGTCAATTTATCTTGGACAAAGATGCCAAAACTACACAATGAGAAAAGGATAGTCTCTTCAGTGAATGGTGGGAAAACGGAATCTCTACATTCAAAAGAATGAAATTGTACCATTATCCCACACAATATACAAAATCAACTCAAAATATATTAAATATTTAAATGTGGGACTTGACATTCTCGCTAGTAGGAGAAAACAGAGATGAAAAGCTCATGACATTGGTGTTGGCAAAGACTTTATGTATATGACCCCAAAGCACAGGAAACAAAAGCAAAAGTAGATAAAACTGTATCAAATTTAAAAGCTTCTGCAGAGCAAAGGAAACAATCAACAGAGTAAGAGACAACCTACAGAATGTATGAGAATATTTACAAGTCAGGGATCTGATGAAGAGTTAATACCCAAAACATATAAGAAACTCAAACAACTCAATAGCAAGAAAACAAACAGTCAGATTAAAAAATGAGCAAAGGATTTGGGAATAGATATTTCTCAAAAGAACACATACAAGTGATCAACAAGCATCTGAAAAATTGTTCAACACCACTAATCATTAGAAAAATGCAAATGAAAACCACAACACGATATCATCTCACACCTTTTAGAATGGCTATTACTGAAAAGATAACCAGTGTGGAGGGAAAGGAGCCCTTCTACACTGCTAGTGGGAATGTCAATTGGTACAGACATTAGAGAAGACAGCATGGATGTGTCTCAAAATTTTAAAAATAGAACTGTCATATGACCCAGCAATCCCACTCCTGGGTATATATGCAAAGGAAATAAATTTGGTATGTCAAAGAGTTATCTCCATTCCTATGTTCACTGCAACATTATTCACAATAGCCAAGACATGAGGATACTGTAAATGTCCATGTACGGATAAATGGATAAAGAAATTGTGATGTATACATATAATGGTATATTAATCAGCCTTAATAAAGAAGAAAATTCTGTCATTTGCAGCATCATGAATGAACCTGGAGGACATTATGTTGAGTGAAGTAAGCCAGGAACAGAAAGACAAATATTGCATGATCTCACTCATACGTGGAATCTAAAAAACCTAAAGTACTAATATATACTATGACATGGATGAAACTCAAATACATTATACTGTGTGAAACAAGTCAGACACTAAAGGTTCAAAGTGTATGATTCATTTAAATGAAATACCCAGAATAGGCAAACCTATACAGACGGAAAGCACTGGCAGTCGCCAGGACTGTGGGGAGGTGGGAATGACAAGTAATAATTGCTTAAATGGTGCAGGGTTTCCTTTTGAGACGATAAAAATAGGAACCAGATAGTGGTGTGGGTTGCACAATATTGTGAATGTACCAAATGCTATTGAATTGTACACTTTAAAATGGCTGAAATGGTGGATTTTATCTAAACAAAGAAAGTTATTTTATCATATGTATGTTTTGTTAATCTTAATTACTCACATAATAATATGTTGTGAACATCTTTCCATGACATTAATCTTATGAAATACTTAAAAATTTAAAATTTTATGATTTTTTTAAAGTGAGCTCATAGAAGCAGAGAGTACTGTGGTAGTTGCCACACTATGGAGGGTGGTAGAAACAGAGGTTTAAAATTTCAGTTTTAAAGCAGAAATAAGTTCTGGAGATCTAATGTACAGCACAGTGACTACATGTAATAAACTGTATTGTATACTCAAAATAAGAGGGTAAGAGAAGATCTTAAATGTTCTCACCACACACACACACACACACACACACACACACACACACACACACAATGGTAACTATGTAAGCTGGTGAATATGTTAATTAGCTTGATTGTGGTAATTATTTCACAATGCATCCATATATCAAAACATCATGTTGTATATTTTAAGTATCTTCACTTTGTAATTGTCAAGCATGCCTCAGTAAATCTGGGAAAAAAACTTAAAAATAGATGGATAAATGAATATTGAATTTTAGTATCCTGATGATAGGATACGAAAATGCATCATCAATGGGATTATGTTTAGCAAACACAAAATACATTTCTCGGACCTCAAAAATTGTCCACCATAGTCTTATTAATATATAATTCTTTATTTTTGCTATTATGACTAGTTCATCAACTTTACACATTGATATTCTTATGGAGTAGTTTACTGCCACACCATGTCACTTAGTTTACAGAAAAACAGTAAGCAAGGTGAAACAACCCATCCCTGAAAGGGTTTGATAAATATTGGCACACTCAGAGCAGAGTTACCATTATAAGATATTACTGGAGGTAGAATAATAGATCCAAATTAAGGGCAACTTCAATTTCTGTACAGCTAGGCTCTAAATCTCAACGATATGTACTGTTATGCCGACTTAGGTGCTATTAGAAGAAGGAGACTGATTTTCAAAGTTTACTCTTACTGCTGAGGGGGGAAAAAAGGCAATGATTTTTTTAATTGTGTGGAAACTTAGGGCAAATTAACTTCATTTATCTCAACAATTTTAGTGAAGGGTTTGTGTCTCAGGCTGCTTTGTAAAGGTAAATAGCAATGTGGATTACATTCAAGACAAAAAACACAAGAGATAACAGACGATCTTCCTCATTATTGAGGCTCATGACTAGAACAGAACATTGGTAACTTACTAAAAATTCCACCAGGTCTTATGTTTAAGGAGCCTTAAATGATTTACCAATTGAAAATGTAACTAATAATGTGAAAGAAAGTGGGAGAAATACTGATTGTAGCCATAAGATTAAATTCCACCTCCAAATGTCTTTTTTCCTTAACTATGTCTTACATAAGTTGCTTTCTCAGACAGCAAAAAAAAAACAAAAACAAAAACAAAAAAAACAGGTCAATTTGGTTAATGCAGGCATCAGAGAGTTTCTTCCATTTATTTATTTATTCACTTATTTATTTATTTATTTATTTTTATTTTTTTAGAGACAGAGTCTTGCTCTGTAGCCAGGCTAGAGTGCAGTGGCTCAATCTCGGCTCACTGCAACCTCCGCCTCCTGGGTTCAAGCAACTCTCCTGCCTCAGCCTCTGAGTAGCTGGGACTACAGGCATGCGCCACCATGCCCAGCTACTTTTTGTATTTTTAGTACAGAGTTTCACCGTGTTGGCCAGGATGGTCTCGATCTCCCGACTTCGTGATCTGCCCGCCTCAACCTCCCAAAGTGCTGGGATTACAGGCGTGAACCACTGTGCTCAGCCTGAGTGTTGATATTTTTAAGGAAAACATGCGTTGGTTCCTTAGTTACGTAGGCAATTGTCTCAAATATTGTATATATTTCCATTTGCCAAGACGTTTGGACACAGCTAGTGCATCTCAAACTGAAGTTGCAGGTCGTTTGCCCTGAGTCTACTGTGGAACCTGAACAGGCACCAAGAGCCAGACAGAACCAAGAACATTTCATTACCAAGAAGAAGGAAGGTATGATAGAGTGCCATACCCAGCATGACTCAGAGAAGAGTTTGTTTCATCCTTGGTACTAAGGTTTAAAAGTACTGGATTGAGTTTTTTTCCCAAACTATTTTCCTAACCATTTAAACAGCACTGTCTTATCATAAATCATGTTGGCTTAGGGCCAGTAACATATGGCCTTTATAGAATTTCCCTTTTGAGTTAGATAAACGCATTATTTTATAGCAATGAAATTTAAGTCATGATTATATCCTATAGAAACATACAGTCTTTAGAGAAAAATGAATAAAAAAGAAAAGATGGATTGGGTATAAAATTCACGGTGAATGCATACACAGTGACTTAGACGTGTTCATTAAATATAATCATAGTATAATTTGTTTCTTAATGAAGTAATAGAGAGAAGCACTGATAAAAGAAAAATGGGTGAGATGAGAGTGGGGATGTTATTCAGGTCATATATGCATAATCAAACAGACAGATCTCATTTGTGCATGAGGGAATGGCAGCTCTGTAACAGAATCATGAACAAAATTACCAAAAGAATATTTTCTTTTTTTTTGCCACTTTCAAGAAATGGCTGGTTCTTTTAATTTCAGCAAAGCAACCATTTGTAAAGTTTGTATTTCTCTTTTGTAGAGAGGCAGAACCATAAAACATAACTCGTCAAACCAATTCAAATGAATTATGTAACAGAAATTGTTAAAAGTGAAGAAATAGGCCGGGTGCAGTGGCTTGTGCCTGTAATCACAGCTACTTGGGAGGCCAAGACGGGAGAATCACTTGAGCCTAGGAGTTTGAATGTAGCTTAGACAACTTAGTAATATTAATACCCCATCTCGGAAGGAAGGAAAGAGGAAGGAAGAAAGGAAACAAGGGAGGAATGGAGGGAGGGGGAGGGGGGAGGGAGGGAGGGAGGGATTTCATCCAAGTGAAGAATAGAGAAGTAAAATACTCTAATATAGTAATATTGGTAAGCTTCAGCACAGTCATAAGGGTAAATAATTTTTATTTTGCTAAAAACAAAATAAAAATCTCTAGGATTGTATCTTAAAAAGGGATATTCGCTTGTTAATTATTTAGAAGTTCTTATGAAAAATGAGTCAGTCTACTTTTAAAAAAAAAAACTTTATTTGACCATCAATGATAGACTGGATAAAGAAAATGTGGCACATATACATTATGGAATACTATGCAGCCATAAAAAAGATGAGTTCATGTCCTTTGCAGAGACATGGATGAAGCTAGAAACCATCATTCTCAGCAAACTAGCACAGGAACAGAAAACCAACACCACATGTTCTCACTCATAAGTGGGAGTTGAACAGTAAGAACACATCAACACAGGGAGAGGAACATCACACACCAGGGCCTGTCAAGGCGTGGGGGGCTAGAGGAGGGAGAGCATTAGGAGAAATACCTAATGTAGATGACGGGTTGATGGGTGCAGCAAACCACCATGGCACTTGTATACCTACGTAACAAAACTGCACATTCTGCACATGCACCCCAGGACTTAAAATATAATTTAAAAGAAGGAAAAAAATTCAAAAAATAATAATCCCAAAATCTCAGTATCCAGATATCATTACTGTTGTTAGTGATACATTTATACACAATGTAAGTACATTTGTAAATAAGATATCATAGTAATGCACTACAAGAAATGACTTCCAACTCTTTTCACTTAATACTATATAATGGCCTTATTTAAAAATACAAATAGATCTATCTGCTTTTTTCCAAATTGCTAGTGATATCAATAGTAATTTATTTAACTACTCTCCTCTTAATGGAACATTTAGATGCGTCTAACATATTGCTACCACTAACTGTATTCTAATAGATATCTTCTTATATGCTTACATTGCATGTGCATTTTAAATTTTGAGAAATTGTCAAATCAGCAATATGTTTGAGAATATTTGTTTCCCACATTTTGTCACCACTGAGAACCTTGAATTACTTTAATCTTTGCAAATTTGATAGGCAAAAAGGTCACTGTTTTCATCAACATTTATTATTAAGGAAATCAACGATCTTTTCAGCTAATTTTAGGGATCCCTCTGACAAATCTTCTATGGATTTGGTCATCATTTTCCTTATTTTGCAAGGTATTTTTATGTGCTATAGATATATGTATTACAGATCATTTATGGGGTACATGAAACTCTATGAGGAAGGGTACTGTTAGAAACGAAATGTATGTGTGTTCCCAAAACCATAGGGCTGAAGCCCCAACCCTGAGTGTGGATGTACTTGGAGTAAGGAAGCCACTAAGGTTAAATGAGATCATACGGGTGAGGCTCTGATCTGATGGAATGAGTGTCCTTATAAGAAGAGACACCAGAGAGCCCTTTCTCTCCCTCCAACTACATGCACAGAGGAAAGGCCATGTGAGAATATAGTGAAATGATGAACATCTGCAAGCCAGGAGGAAGCCCAAACAGGAGACCAAATCAGCCAGAATCTTGATGGTGGACTTTTAGCCTCCAGACCTGTGAGAAAATAAATTTCTGTTGTTTAAATCAACTAGCCTATGATATTTTGTTATGGCAGCTCAAGCAGACTGACAGTTATCATTAATGTCCCTACTTCACAATAAATAAAACACAAAGCCTAAAAAATTAAATAAATACTTCGTCGAGGTCACCCAGCAGTATGTGTTGGATACAAGATCCCACCCCTGAGTTTCTGACTACCAGAAGGCATTCCTATCACCTTGAGCATCAATCTATTATTTTGGACCACTGAGATCTTTGTGGTTCATAATTCAGTCCACTTTTGCTTTTTCCCTAAAATTAGTAAGTTAGTTTTCTGTGTTGCATAACACACTACCACAGACTTAGCAGCTTAAAACTAAACTCCTTTACTGGCTGATAGTTTTTGTAGGTTAAAAGTCCAATCACAGTTTACCAGAGTTCTTTACTTCAGGATCACACCAGCTAAAATCCAGGTATCATCCAGGGCTATGGTCTCATCAGAGGCTCAAATGTGGAAAGATCTGTTTCTAAGCCCTCTCAGGATATTGATGTAATTCAACTCCTTGCAGTGATAGGACTGGGGTTTCTGTTTTCTTTCTTTTTTGTTGTTGTTGTTAAATTTTTCATTTTTTCCAATTTTATTGAAGTACAATTGACATATAAAATTGTATATATTTAAGGCATATATGATGCCTTGATATATATGTATATATTGTGAAATGAGTACCACCATCAACTTAGTTAACACATCCATCACTTTACATAGTTACATGTGCGTGATGAGAAATTTTAAGATCCATTCTCTTAGCACATATCAAGTATAGAACACAGTATTATTAACCATAGTCACTAAACTGTATGTTAGATCCCAGAATTTACCTTCTAACTGAAAACCTGTAGTATTTGACCAACACCTTCCCACTTCCCCCAACTCCTCAGTCCCTGACAACCACCGTTCTACCCTCTGTTTCTATGAGTTTGACTTTTTTGAACCCAACATATAAGAGAAATCTTATGGTATTTATCTTTCTCTGTTTGATTTATTTTACTGAGCAAAATGCCCTTTAGATTCATCCATGTTGTCACAAATGACAGGATTTCCTTCTTTTTGTGGCTGAATAATATTCCAGTGTATGTGTGTGATATTTTCTTTATCCAGTCATCTGCTGACAGACACTTACGTTGTTTCAATGTCTTGGCTATTGTGAATAATGCTGCAATGAACGTGGGAGTGCAACTATCTCTTCGAAATGCTGATTTTGTTTCTTCTGGGTGTATACCCAGAAGTGGGTTTGTTGGATCATATGGTAATTATATTTTTAACTTTTAAAAGAATCTCCACACTGTTTAATATAATGGCTGTATTAATTTATGTTCTCACCAGTGCTGCATAAGGGTTCCCTTTTCTCCATATCCTACTCAAAGCAATCTATAGATTCAATGCAATCTGTTTTTTCTCTGTCAACTAAGGGTACTTCTCACCTTCTTGAAGTCACCATGGTTTCTTGTTACATAGCCCTCTCCATAGATTCTATCACAAAATGGCAGTTTAATTCTTCAAAACCAGTGCTGATGTTTCTGTTCCTATAGAGAACTCAGTTTCCCCTTTGAGGGCCTTCATCTGATTCAGCCAGGCCCACCCAAGAATATTTCCCTTTTTATTAACTCAAAAGAAACTGATGTGAGGCCTTAAAGACATCTGCAAAAATATCCTTTCGTCTTTTCCACATTCTATTGGTCAGAAGTAAGTCACAGGTTCCACCCATGCTTAAGGGGATGATTATACAGGGTGTGAACATGAGGGGGCAGGAATCATGGGGACTGCCCTGGGGTCCACCAACCACAGTGAGAATCATGTGTTTGTCCTTAACTCTAAAATCCATGTTCTTTTCCAGTAACTGCTGACAATCTGTCCTGTGGAATTTTAGGGGCAGAGGAGATGCTGGTCAGCCAGAGGATATAGGGGAAGAAGAGAAAAGGCATAACAAGAGGAAAGAAGAGGCGACTAGAGAGAGTCATATTCATGCCACAGTAAGCAGAAGAGTTATGTTGGAGCGATGGCTTTATATAAGAAGTTTTAGCTCTCTCTTGTCCCATATCCAGCTTACTATGTAAGAAAATTACACAAGTTTTTTTCAATTTCATTTTTTCTTTATGTCAATGAGACACCCAGTTTTTCTTGTCAATGACAGCTCCCTCATGGTGTCCCTCATACTTTGTGCCTCAACTAAAATGACAAATTCCACTCTCCCACATCAATTTGTTTCTTCCTCCCTTATACTTAGGAGAATAGACCTCAGAATTGTAACTCAGAGTTCAGCTGACTCTCTCCTGTCCCTTAAGATTAGTGTGTGTCCCTAAAACTGTACCCTGGGGTAGTAGAGAACCTTCTCCAATGTCTCCACAGTCACTAAGGCCTTCCTTCTTGGGTCCCCTCTGGCTGAAGGCTCCTTTGAGCTTTTCTGGATTCTACTTTCTATCACATCACCTTCTGCCAGTGCCTTTCCACACAGCATTCTGTGGTTACCAAATATAAGGGCTACTTTCAAGACAGAGGTAAAGTTTGAAATATACAGATAGAAGGTGTTTTCACATGACAAAAATGTACACCATTTGTTTCTAAACATGAAGAACCTCTTAAGAGTTTAGTCAGCTTCCCACTACCACTACCACCAGCCCTCACACAATATGATCTCACTGGGTCTTTTTATTTTTTTCATGTCTCTCTCACTTACAGTTTTTCTCTTATTTAGAATCGGAAAGAAAACAATAAAAAGTCATCTGATTTCCTCATACTGAGTAGCTCCCCATGTGATTTGGGTGTTGTGGACACTCATGTCCTGGTGACTGTACCTCCTAGCTCAAGCTGCCAATCACAGTATTTTCCCTAAAATGTTCCCTTCCCAAAATGGAAACCTCATGTTTGTTGTCAAGATAATAAAAGTTGCACATTAGCGGCAGATTTATAATCTTGCTAAATCAGAGGTCCTAGAGGATACTTACTTAATTTGTCTTATTCATTTTGGGAATACCCAGTCCCCTGCCATGAGTCTAACAAGCCTTCAATATGCAGATTGCATTGAGCATTGGAAAGATATATTGAAACTTAGCAAGTTTACATAGAAAATACTATTCAAGCGCAACCTGTGTTTCTTGTTAATTTGCAGGAATTTATGCTTTCTTCTGTTTGCTGGACTTCAGAAACATGAAACTTGAATATTGTATAATAAAATATAGCTCCCTATTATATCAAACTCCACACTCCTAGACCTACCATCTCAAATACACTGCATCGTGCATCTCCAAATACACCATGTATACACCACATTTACCACTCCAACTGTTTTACATGCCATGCCAAACACCACATCCCAACAACACCCACAATGTTCATGTCCATCATGCCCATCACAACATACTGCACCACAGTGCATAATGCACACTATACCACACCCCACCACACACCCATACCCTGTACCTACTATCCCCAACAGAACATATTACACCACCCACACAATAGAACATGGTATACAATGCCACTTCCAATATATCATGTATCACATTGCATCATACCACATAGTACACTGTCCCACAATTACCATCACAATACACCACACCAAACATACACAAACATAAATATGTGGTTCTGGTTCAATCCTGAGTGAAAACAAGGAATGTTAAAAATTTAAAGATGACTCAGTCCTCTATTAGAATGAAACATCACAGAATACTGACCTATATAAAAATTAACATGGACTCCACGGAGAAATATGTATGTCCAGACTTATAAAACACATGAATACTTATAAGGAAAACTGTAGCTATATAGGGAAACCAGAAAACTGGGATGCGAGAAGGAAAAGGAAAGTTGAGTCCCGATAATTTGTGAATGATCCAGAGTGACTCTTAAGATAATGTGTTGTCTGTCCCTCAATCACTTTTCTCTGACCAGACAGAATTTGTCACACAATGTAAATATTAACTTGTTTATTTCCCAGCCTACTCTGTGAGGACACAAATCAACATCCTTGCTTTTTATTTTCTCAGAATATTACATAACACCTGGCACACAGTAGGCTTTCAAACAGTTTTTATTGAATCACTCCCATGAACAGAGGGATTAACTTACTGAAGTTACAAAAGCATAATTTGAAGATACATCTACTCTAAGGAAGTCTCTAAAATTAAATAATATTGTTAGGAGACTTTTCAAGCCCTTGCTCCCTCATTCATTTTCATCCCCTTTCAAATTTCATGGGAAATTTTAGAGCATTCGATTTCAAACAGAGTTGTGTGACAGGTTTCAAATTAAATAAAAGTAGATTTCCCTATGATTTAAAAGTGGAGTAAGTTTCTAATCAATTATGCTTATATTTCGCTTGGCTTGTCCTTTACAGCATAGAATTTCTAATGGTGTATAAAGTTGGGAAAACCATAAACAGTCTCTCTGTCATATGCTATCGTTTTCTTTAATTACAGTCTTATTTGGTTTCTTAATGAAGTAAAAATAAAATCCAATATATAAACGTTATGACATTTAGGGATATATAATTCACGTTCTCATCCTGTGATTGATTTTCCTTGATGAAGAATTAGAGTGGGTTAAGACCTTTAAAACCAAATATATTCTAAGCTTCTCAACACATCAGTTTCCAAATAATTGTATTTTATTTTTTTCAAAGCCATTGAAGTACAGAGCTTTATAGCTCCTGTGAGGCCATCTTTCTGAACGTAGGTATCTTCATGAAAATGCAATTAATGTAATTCATCATGCACTCAAATTTGAAAAAGACTGATCCAAACTGCACATTAACTCTGAAGGCAACCACAGTGATTCTTATTTATCATGAAAATTTTTTTCTATCACCTCATCGTGCTCATTTTTATGAGTGAGCTAATGGAAAATGAGATGGTAAATATTATAAACAAAAATATCTTTAGTACATCCTGAGATTTGCAATGCACGTTGACTAATATTAAATAGTGATTGTAATTATTTTGCTTCAAACAATCATATATTAGAATACAGACTTAAGAAAGGGGCAGAGCAAGACGGCAGAATAGGACTCTCCAGCAATCATCCCCTGACAGAAACATCAATTTTGACAACTATTTACACACAAAAACACCTTCACAAAAGCTAAGAGAACCAGATAACCAGGTAAGAGATCACAGAACCTGGGAATACCACAGAAATAAGAAAAGATGCATTGAAGAGGGTAGAAATAACAGTTTCCATTATCTATGTTGCCTTTTTCCCAACCCAAGGCAGTACAGTGTAGAAAGCGATGACCTCTGCATGAGGGAAAGAGAGGGAAGTGAGCCAAGACTTTGCCTTAGACTCTGACACTGGGCCCACCACAGTAAAAGCCAGCACCAGATAGACCCCCATAGCCCCAGAATACAGGTTGGTACCCATGAACTGAGGCTCCAGATCAGCCCCAGTGCCAAAATTCAGGCCTGTGCAGTGGACTCAATCTCAGTCTACACCACTATGAGGCTGACTTCAGTTGCCCTAGACTATGAACAGCACTCAGTAGCAGGCTGGCCACAGTGGTTCTGAGCTTCAGGCTAGCCTCAGTAGCCTCAGGTTTCATGCCAGCTCCAGTGGCACCAGGCTTCAGATTCATCCCAGCACAAGACTGGCCCTGAGAACATGGGCTTTAGGCCTGTCCCCAGGAATATAACCTATAGGTTCACCCTAGCAGACCCAATCAACCATCCGAGTGAATTCAGGCACCAAGACAGCCAGCCCAAGGGCTCCAGCAGCAAGTCTGCCCATGGACTATGGCAGATGCCCTGCCAGAATCTTGAGATAGGCTGATTATTGAAGTGCTTTCCCAGAAAAAGTAACTCTTCAAAACCAGAATAAGTATCTACCTCTTCATATGTGCTGACATTGACACATAGCCACAAGGATCAAGTATGTTGAGGGAAATATGACATTACCAAACTGACAAAATACAGTGCCAGTGATCAATCTTAAAGAAATGGAGATATATGAACTGCCTGACAAAGAATTTTAATGGCTACTTTAAGGAAGTTCAGGGAACGTCAAGAAAATAGAGAAACAATTCAGCAAAATGTAGAAAATAAGAAATGGCCAAAACAAGAAATTTAACAGAGAGATTGAAATAATTTTAAAAAGCTAAACAGAAAATTTGGAGATGAAAAATACAATGAACAAAATAAAAATGAAATAGAGCACATCGATAGCAAAATTAATGAAGCAGAAAGATTCTGTGAACTTGAAAAACAGATTATTTGAAGGTACACAATGAGAGGAGAAAAAAGAAAAGGAATTAAGAAGCTTATGAGATCTTATGCAACAGCATCAAAAGAACAAATTTGGGGTCACAATATTTCAAGAAAACAAAGAAAAAAAAGGAGTAGAAACCTTGCTTAAAGAAATAATATTAGAAAACTTTCCAAACCTGGAGAAAAGATATACACATCCATGGGCAGGAAGGTCAAAGATCCCCAATTAGATCCAATCCAAACAAGACTACACCAAGACATGTTATAATCAAACTATATAAAATCAAAGACAAAAAGAGGATCCTGAAACACGAGAAAAGAAGCAAGTTACATATAAAGGAGTGTCAATATGACTAGCAGTGGATATCTCAGCAGAAATCTACTGAGAACAGACCAGGAAAGAGCGGGATGATATATTTAAAGTGCTGAAGAAAAAAGAACTGCCAACTAAGAATACTGCACCCAGCAAAGCTTTCCTTCAGAAATGAAGGAGAGATAAAGATTTTCCCAGCCAAATAAAGGCTGAGAGAACTCCTCCCCAAAAGACCTGTCTTACAAGAAATGCCAAAAAAGGTTTTTCACGCTGAAAGAAAAGGATGCTAATTAGTAACATTAAAACATAAAAGTATAAAACTCACTGGTAAAAATAATTACAAAGTCAAATTCAGAATATTCTAATACTGTAATGGTGGTATGTAAATCACTTACATCTTTAGTTTGAAGGTTAAAATAAAAACTATTAAAATAATAACTGCAACAATTTGTTCAGGGGTATGCAATATAAAAAGATATAAATTGTGATATCAAATATATAAATTGTGTGGAGAGTGGTAGAGTAAAAGTATTGAGATTTTTATCTGATCATTAAGTTATCACCCTAAAATAACCAGTTATAACTACACAGTGTTTTATGTAATCCTCATGGTAACCACAAGGCAAAAACCTATAGCAGATACACAAATGAAAAAAGTAAGGAATCAATACCGTTAAAGAAAATCACCTAATTGTAAGGAAAGATAGCAAAAGAGAAAGGAACAAAAAAATCTATAAAACAAACAGGAAACAATTACCAAATTGGCAATAGTGAGTCCTTACTGATCAATAATTACCCAGCATGTAAATGAATTAAATTCTCTAATCAAAAGACAGAGTGGTGGAATGGATTAAAAAAACAAGATCCAAATATCTTCTGCCTACAAGAGACTCACCTTAACTGCTGACACACAGACTGGAAGTGAAAGGATAGAGAAAGATATTTTATGCAAACTAAAACCTAAAGAGAACAAATGTAGTTATACTTATGTCAGATAAAATGGGCTTTAAGTCAAAAACTGTAAAAGAGACAAAGACATTATATTGATTATAAAATGTTAAAGGTATCAATACATCAAGAGGATATAACAATTATAAATATACATGCACCCAATATCAGAATGCCTAAATATGTAAGGCAAATAGTAATACATCTGAAGGGAGAGATAGACTGTAATACAGTAATGGTAGAAGACCTCAATACCCCGTTTTCAGCAATGGACAGATCATCCAGACAGAAAATCAACAAGAAAACCTCAACTTAAGCTACACTTCAGGTCAAATGGTCCTAACAGACATATCTAGAACATTCCATCCAACAGCAGAATACACATTTTCCTCAAGGGCACATGGAACTTTCTCCAGGATAAGTAATATTTTAGGCTGCAAAACAAGTCTTAACAAATTCAACAAGATTGAAATCATATCAAATATATTTCCTGCACAATAGTATGGAACTAGAAAACAATAACAGGAGGAATTTTGAAAAATTTACACATATACGGAAATCAAACAACATGCTCTTAAACAACTGATGGGTCAGAGGAAGAAATTTAAAGGGAAATTTTAAAATATTGTGAGACAGACAAAAATGGGAACACAACATACTAGAAATTATGGGACATAGCAACAGCAGTTCTAAGATGGAAGTTTATTGTAATAAATGCCTACATTAAGGGAAAAAAAAAACTCAGGTAAACAACCTAACTTTACACCACAAGGAACTAGAAAAAGAGGAACAAACTAAGCCCAAAGTTAGCGAAAAGAATTAACTTTCAAAATAGATGAGGAACTCAAATAACTCAACAGAAAATAAGACAACCTGATTTTTTAATGGCAAGGGATCTGACTACACATTTCTCAAAAGACTACATAAAAATGGCTGACACGTAAATAAAAAATTCTGAACATCACTAATCATCAGGGAAATGCAAACCAAAATTCCAGTGAGAGATCAAATCTGTTAGAATGGCTGTTATCAAAGAGATGAAAAATAACAAGTGGCAAAGATGTGGACAAAAGGCAACCCTTGCACACTGTTGGTGGGAATATATATTAGTACAGCAATTAAAAGAAAAACAGTACAGAGATTTCTCAAAAAAAGTTGAAAACAGAACCATATGATCCAGCTATCTTACTTCTGGGTATATATTCAATGTAACTGAAATTACTATTTCAAAGAGATGTCTTCACTCCCACGTTCTTTACAGGATTATTCACAACAGTCAAGATATGGAATCAACTTAAAGTATCCATCAACGGATGAATGGAATTTTAAACTGAGATGTGTGTGTGGGGGCAGGGGGTTGTGGGTATGTGTGTGTATGCATGCATGTATAAAGGAATACTATTCATCCATAGAAGGCAGGGAATTTTGTCTGTTGCAATAACATAGATGAACCTGGAGGACATTATGTTAAGTGAAATAAGCCAGGCACGGAACGGCAAATGCCACATGACTTCACTAATAGACGGAATCTGAACAAGTCAAACTCATAAAAATGGAGAGTAAAAGTTGGTTGCTACAGGCTGGTAGTTGGGGGGACGTGGGATATTTTGACTAAATAATACACAATTTCAGTTAGACAGGAGAAACAAGTTGAAGAAATCTATTGTACATCATCATGACTATAGTTACTATAGTTACTAACAAAATATTGTATACTTGAAAATTTCTAAGACAGTAGGTTTTAAGTGTTCTCACCATACACAAAAAAGATAAGTATGTGAGTGAGGTAATACATATATTAAACGACTTGATTTAGCCATTTCACAATGTGTACATATATTAAGGCATTACATTGTACACCATAAATATTGCAATTTTTACTTGTTAATTTAAAAATAAATTTTAAAAAGTTGAGCTTTTGAAAAGATTAGCAATATTGACAAATCTTTATCAAGAAAGACTAAAAGTAAGAAAAACAGAAAAAGCACAGAAATTGCCAAAGTTAGAAATGAAAGTGGGAGCTTCACCAATTATCTTAGAGAAATTGAAAGGATTTATAAGAAATATTATGAACAGCTTAATGGAAACAAATTAGGTAACTTAGATGAAATGAACAAACTTCAAGAAACTTAAAGTAAAATGAATAAATTATTAAAACTGACTCAGGAAGAAACAGAAAACGTGAATATATCTATAATAACTACAGAAATCAAATTAATAATTAAAAAATCTTCCAACAAGAAAAATATAGGAAGAGATGGCTTCACTGTTTACTTCGATCAAGATTTAAAAACAGAAATAATAGCAATTCTTTATAAAATATTCTAAAAATGAAGAAAAGAACACTTCCCAACTCATTTTATGAAGGCAGTATTACCCTGATACCAAAGCACACAAAGACATCACAAAAATAGAAACTACGTACAGATATTCCTAATAAATATACATGTAAAATACTTCATCAAAATAATAGCAAACAGAATCAACAACATATAAAAAAGAATTGCACACAGTGATCAAGTTGGATTTATTCTAGAAATGAAGGGTTGGTTTTATATCTGAAAACCAATTACTGTAATGCACCATAGTAATAGAGTAAAGAACAAAAAATACCTGATCACTTCAATAGATGCAGAAAAAAAATTTGACAAAATCCAACAGCTATTTATAATGAAAACTCTTGACAAACTATGAATACAAGATAATTTCCTCAACCTGGTCAAGGGAATCTACGAAAAACCTGCAGCTGACATCATACCTCCGCCTCCCAGGTTCAAGCGATTCTCCTGTCTCAGCCTTTCGAGTAGCTGGGATTACAGGTGCCTGCCACCACGCCCAACTAATTTTTGTATTTTTAGTAGAGACAAGGTTTCACCATGTTGGCCAGGCTGGTCTCGAACTCCTGACCTCAGGTGATCCACCCGCCTCGGCCTCCCAAAGTGCTAAGATTGAATTTTCCCCCTAATATGAAGGAGGCAGGGCTGTTCACTCCAACATCATACACACAAATTGACCCAAAATGGATCGCAGCCTAAAAGGAAAGAGCTAAGACTACAAAGTTTTTAAATAAAACACAGAAGAAAAGATAGGAGAAAATATCTATCATTTTGGTTGTATAAAACTTTCTTAGACACAAAGACAAAAGCATCGTCTATAATTTTTTTAAATAAGTTGGACTTTGCCAAAATTAAAAATGTTTGTGTTTTAAAAGACACCATTAAGAAAAAAAAAAAAAAAGACCAGCTTCAGACTAGGAGAAATTATTTGCAAATCATCTCATAAAGGACTCATACCAATAAACTATAAAGAATTCTTAAAACTAAGAAGAAAATAACCTAATTAAAATGGGCAAAAGTATAGATTAGACATTTACCAAAAAAGATATGTGAATGTTTAATAAGCACATAAAAGACAGTCAACATCATTAGTCATTAGGGAAATGTAAGTTGGTACCACAATGTAATAGCACATCACACTGACAAGAATGGCTATAACAAAGAAAGCAGTCAATAACAAATGTTTTAAAAGATTGCGGAGAAAATGGAAATACACGTTTCTGGTGGGGTAATTAAAATGATATTACTGCTTTGGAAAACAGTTTGGTGATTTCTTAAAAATTTAAATATAAATTTATCATATAATCTATCAATTTCACTTCTAGGTATCTATTCAAGACAAATGAAAGCATATGTCTATACAAAGATTTGTAATTGAATGTTTCTAGCAGGATTGTTCATCACAGTCAAAAACTGGAAAAAAAAAACCCACAAGCCCATTTACTAATGAATGGATAAATAAAATGTGGTACATTCATGCAGTAGAATACTATTTAGCAATAACAATTAACTATTCCTGCACGCAAAACATAAACTTCAAAAATATTATGCTAAGTGAAAAAAGCTAGACACAGAAGATCAGAAGATCACACATTATATACTGTATTCCACTCATATAAAATGTCCAGAAAAGAAAATCTATAGAGAAAAAAAAGCAGGTTGCTGTTTGCCTGGGGCTGGCAGTGAAAGTTGAGATTGACTTCAGATAGGCATGAGGAATCTTTTCAGAGAGACAGAAATAATGAAATCGTCATGCTATTGGCAGAACTCTGTAAATTTATTAAAAATTATTGTGTACTTAAAATGGGCAAAATGTATGCTTTGTAAATTAAATGAGCAATTCTATTTAAAAATTGATACGGATAGTAACTTGTAAATCTAGGCATTTTTGTCTTCACAGTCTAAGCTACACTACATGGTTTCTCTAAATATACTAATGTTCATGACAGGTACTTTTATCCTTGGACTATTTAGGGATGTAGTAGAACTGCTTAAAGACTAATTCCTAGCTAATGGCTAGACGTGGTATAATAATTAGAAATCAGACTGAGGCAGGAGAATCGCTTGAACCCGGGAGGCAGATGTTGCAGTGAGCTGAGATCACGTCATTGCACTCCAGCCTGGGTGACAGAGCAAGACTCCATCTCAAAAAGAGAAAGAAGAAAGAAAGAGAGAGAGAGAGAAAGAGAGAGAGAGACAGAAAGAAAGAAAGAAAGAAAGAAAGAAAGAAAGAAAGAAAGAAAGAAAGAAAGAAAGAAATTAAATCAGACTTACAGCAGAACTTTTATTATTAACATAGTCATAAGTCTATATTGGGAAACAATGCCAAGGAAAGAAAAAGTTGGTTGAGATAAGATTACTGATCCAAGATACAATATATAATTTTTGCAAAACACTAACAGCTATTAGAAGCATTTTTTTGCTCAGAGATGCTAATAAACACTGTCAGGTTTTTATCAATAGAAGTATCAATTAGGCATATATTAGAGAATTTGCTAGAATTCTTCTCTGCCTTGGACATTAACCAGGCAAACTCTATTTTATTTCCAGCTTATGCTGAAATATAAATTAGGTCTGATTGAATAACACTAAATTGGAAAGCATAGTTTATAACTTTCAAAATCATATTTAGCCTTCTTAATACGTCCCTAAAGCAAATTCCCTTCAGGGCATATTAAATTTATATGGTATCATATAACAGCTTGTGAAGTGCAAGCAACACATATTAGTAATAGAGAAAAAAGCTAGACACAATATTAAAATCAAGCTACATGAGATATGTTTCTTCTATTTTCAGAAACTAGTATCATTTTTTGTTTATTCAAAGGGTACTGAAATTAGTTAAATGCATATAAGTCAACTGCCGATGTTTATTTGAAAACATGTCCTTTAAAAATAGAAATTCTTATAGGGCATATGTTCCTCAGTCTCTTCATTTTAATATTTTCCTTTATACTTACTCACGTTTAATAACCAAGATACAACAAACCAAAAAATTATGTAGAATACTTGATACTGAAACATTAAATTGAATTCGAATTACTATACCACATTCAATATAGTAGAATTAAAGTATAAATTAGTTTGGTTAAAGATAAACAAAACTGTGTTTCCTATCTCACAATAAGGTTATTTTGAAATAAAAATAGTAAACATTCTCAGTAATGCATATTTATACGAATAAAGTTGATAAACTTGATGTATGTTTAAAATATGGCACAGAATTTTATGAAATTTAACAGACAGTATGTGATAGTAAGCTGTAAAAAAGAGGAAAGTATATTAGATTTTTATCATGTTGGAAGATGACAATAGCATGTCTGGGGACTAGAACTAGGACTTCATTTCAAAAATAATTTCTCTAGATACAATGCCTACATGTTACATTATCTATAATAGAGATTTCACTTATCTTTATTTTTATATTCCACGACTAAGGTGACATGATTTTTCAGAAATTATTATTTTATAGTCCTTTAGGCAAATCTGAGTGAGATGTGTTAAACTATTAAATGTAAAACATTAGACTATCTAGTAATACCTTCTAACTCACCATTTATTCTGATTCTTCTGACAGGCAAATAATAAAATTTCTTTGATGTTATCTTTCAGTATTGGTTGATTACATGCAATGGTTAACCAGATAGGTTTTGCTTTAACAAGGGGAACCATTTCCTTCTGCATGGTAAGGATCTATAATTTGTCTGCAGATAAATCATCAAACAATCTATTGGGGACATTTGTCAGACACTGGTGATAAAACCCTCATATAGTCCTATTGATCTTAGAACTAAAGTGTCCTTGAGACATGCACTTATACCAGATAATACCAGTATACAGAATAAGCATGGTTCTTGAACTAAACAATCAAATAATACCATGCGGTATATAGACAGGTATAATCCTGAGTTGCACATTTATCATAGCTGATATTCTTGCTGCTGCCATTGCTCTGAAGTACAATTACCACATCTATAAAATGGAAAACCTTACAGAAATTCAAAGTTTTCTTCAGGTTCGATATTTAATGATATTTTTAAAAAGATCATTAATCTTTAAGCACATAAAATTAAGTAGACATAAGTCAGAAGTTTGATGAACAGTTACAGGTAGATGAGTTGATGAAAATTTTCATGAGTACCTAAACAACTTTACCTCATGGATTTAAGAATAAGAACTTAAGGCCAGGAGCGGTGGCTCACACCTGTAATCCCAGCACTTTGGAAGGCTGAGGCAGTTAGATCACCTGAGGTCGGGAGTTCGAGACCAGCCTGACCAACATGGTGAAACCCCATCTCTACTAAAAATACAAAATTAGCCAGGCATCGTGGCACATGCCTGTAATCCCAGCTACCTGGGAGGGTGAGGCAGGAGAATCGCTTGAACCTGGGAGGTGGAGGTTGCGGTGAGCTGAGATCGCGCCATTGTATCCGGCCTGGGCAAAAAGAGTGAAATTCCATCTCAAAGAAAAAAAAAAGAATAAGAACTTAAAATAGAATTATACTTGTATACATTTGTTTAAGAAATAATTTTCTAGAATTTCTTTTATAAATTAAGAAAAAATAGGAATTCTGGTTTTGGTAATGCCCAACCTTACTCTGAGAACAACTTTCTAACTAAGAACAACAAGAAAAAGAAAAAAACAAAAACAAGTTTAAAATGTATGTGTGAAGTGTCAAAGAGTTTATGGGCAACAAAAATCAGAGGGTGAAAGTCCAGCATAAGAAACCCACTGAGATGAACTCAGCATTTACGGCCATGTTTATCACAGAAACTGATGCTGATTTCAGAAATGGCTGAGAGGTTGAAAAGATTGACAAGTCTTTTTGACAGGTTTACAAGTTTAAGAGTTCAAAAAATAAAGTTAACTTGCTGTCAAGTAGAAAGGGCTTTGGAAAATCACAAAGTCTATGACTTGAAAACCAAAAGGACCATACCATAGAAGACAGGTAAGCTGGGGATACACTCGTCTTCTCAAGAAGTGATTGCTAACAGCCCTACTTTCCATCGAAAGCAAACTTAAAAGCGCTCTGGGAAAAAAGGTACATTTCTCTAGGGCTCAAATAATTTTGACAATTTCTTATTCACAATATCCAGCACTGAATAAAAATAAAAGTCACTAGAAGCAGATGTTATTAAATGACAAAATCGAGGAAACAACAGAGAACATAACAGATCCAAAAGTCAGGTAATGCAATTATCACGAACTTTAAAATAATTCTTCATATGGATACAGAAGTCAGATTGAGAACGTTATCATGGAACAGTAAGCCATAAAAAGATGCAAATGGAATGTGTTCAATGGAAAAAAATCAATAATTGAAAATAAAAATAACGAACGTGTTTAACAGCAGATTATACATGGCCAAAGAGAAAATTAATTACCTGTAATACAGGAAAGAATAAAATGGCCAAACTAATTAATAGAGGAAAAAAGGGAAAAAACTAAGGCTTATGGGGTGAAAGAAGTTGATATGTTATTGGAGAACTGAAGGTGAGAATAGAAAGAAGAAATAGAAAAAAAGATACTGGCTGAGAATTTTCCAAAAGTGACAAAGGACATCAAACCACAAATTCAAGAAGCTAAAGGAAAGAAAAGATGGATTCAAAAGGAATCACAGGCAGGCCATATTTTAACTTTTGAAAACCAAGTAAAAACAGAAATTTTTTTTTTTTTATTATACTTTAAGTTCTGGGGTACATGTGCTGAACATGCAGTTTTGTTACATAGGTATATGTGCCATGATGGTTTGCTGCACCCATCAACCTGTCATCTACATTAGGTATTTCTCCTAATGCTATCCCTCCCCTAGCCCCCACTCCCCTACAGGCCCCGGTGTGTGATGTTCCCCTCCCTGTGTCCATGTATTCTCATTGTTCAACTCCCACTTAAGAGTGAGAACATGCGGTGTTTGGTTTTCTGTTTTTGTGTTAGTTTGCTGAGAATGATAGTTTCCAGCTTCATCCATGTCCCTGAAAAGGAAAAACTTTAAAGTATCCAGAGGGAATAAAACATAGTACCTTCAAGGAACCAAGAATAAGTCTGGCAATAGACTTCTCAACAGAAATTATGACAGTAAGAAGACATAGAATTAAATCTACAAAATGATGTAAGAAAACAAACGCCAAGAAGGAATTCTGAGTGAAAACACAAAATATTGGGTGAATCTAAATGGACGTAGATGGTATAAAATATTAACAATAAAGTATTATGAAGTTTAAAATATATAATGTGAAGAATTAAAACACCTGAAAACAATAACATATCAAGTTTAGTATATTCTAAGAATATTGTTTTCTCTGGAAAGTAAGAAAAAGTTTTATCTATGTTAACTTTGATAAGTCAGTTACATATGTGGCATGACCTGCATCTTTACGGAAATCACTAAAATCATTTTCAAGGAATGTGTAACATAAAATTATAGAAAGGAAAGGCATAATAAAATATACATTTTAACTTACAGTATGGGAAGAAGAAAAACAGGGAAGGGATAGAAAATTAAGCGGTAATTTAAACTTAAAAATTCAAATAATAATAATAGCATTATGTATGTAGATTGCCAGACTGAATGACAGAACAAATTCCAACTACATCTATTTGAAACAGACACACCTTAAATATAAGAACACAGAAAACAAAACAACAGAAAAATTTACATTATAAATACATTAAACAATAGGAAGCTGGAAAATGCTTTAATGTAACTTGAGGTAAAGAAGAACACTTTATATTGGTAAAAAGTTTGGCTCACAAGAAAGATGGAATAATTCTAAATTTGTATGTAAATAACATGTAAAGAAAAATGTAACTTGCGAAATTATATAACTAAAAGGAAAAATTAAAATCTATCATTAACATGTGATATTTCAATTGATCCTAGTGTCTGTTTTAAAAAGCAAACAAAAACTGGTAATGACATCAAAGAATTCAACAACAGTAAGAAAAAAATAAGATAAATTGATGTAACTTTTACATACTGAATACGATACCTCTAAACTTTGAAATGTATCTATCTTTTCCCATTTCCCAAAAGATTCATTTAAAAAATCATATCTTGAGATATAAAACAATGCCTAAACACTCTGAGAACTGATGATACGTAGTATATAATCCTGTACCATGAGTAATTAGGCTAGAACTTAGTCAAAAATAAATAAAACTAGAAAACTCCCTCTTAACGTAAGAACTTCCTGTTTAAACTATAGATTCAGAGGGAATTATAATTTAAATTGAAACATTTTAAAATAATCTATATGATATTTTTAAAACATGGCCTCATATTCCTTTGTCATCTCTGTCATTAAGAAGTGAGTTCCATATACCTTGCCCTTGAATTTACCTCTATGCTTTACCAATAACAGAAGAAGGAAAACAGGCTATGCCAGTATCCAGCCCCTGTCTCAGGGAACTGGTAGGTTCCGCTTTCTGTTTTCTTTGGACACTCACTCTTGGATTCCAAACACCATGTTGTAAAGCAAGGGGGGAAGCCATTACCAAACCCGTGTAAAGAAGCCAACTTAGAGGGCAGCAAAGGCCCCAGTTTGAGTGAACCATCCTAAAAGTAGAATCTGCCCCCACACAAGCCATCCTGACCAATGCCACACACAGCACAGACAAGATTTCCTTATCAAGTCTGACCAAACAGCAGGCTCATGAGCCAACTAAATGATAAATGCAGAAACCGGAAACAATTTGCTAATGGCACAATATGACTGTTTGAGGAAGCAAGTCTGGAAAAGCGGAAGAGTATGCATTTCACTTGTTCAGCAATTTATTGAACCAGAATCTAAAAAGAAGATCCTGTTTTAGTAGATGGGCTTACAAAACATACTCTCCCATCAATGGCTGAGATGCAAAAATTATGTCTTACACAGTTTGCTTTTTAGCTGAAATACCAAACGTGTGTTTAAGGATGACAGGGTAATTGGAGGCACCTGATTGCTTGCTTTCTTCCAAGAATTCATAGACAGCATTTCTGTGCTATAACCTTCTATGAGCAGGTTGAAGGCCATATAACTCACCTCGAGAACAACCTGAAAGAACAACATAAAAGTTAGAATTCTCAATTTTCTCACATATGCAAGTGAATATGCAATTCAACTCTTCCAAGGGAAAAAAAAAGAGGACTTGGAGAAAAAGAAACCAGAACTGAATAATGTAAGTGAGATACTTTCATAGACTGTAAGCTAAAGTCATTGATCCCATACATAGAAAAAATGTTAAGGACAGCCAGAGAGAAAGGTCAAGTTAACCACAAAGGGAACCCCATCAGACTAACGGCTGACCTCTCAGCAGAAACTCTACAAGCCAAAAGAGAGGGGGGGCCAATATTCAACATTCTTAAAGAAAATAATTTTCAACCCAGAATTTCATATCCTGCCAAACTAAGCTTCATAAGTGAAGGAGAAATAAAATACAGACAAGCAAATGCTGAGAGATTCTGTCACCACCAGGCCTGCCCTACAAGAGCTCCTGAAGGAAGCAATAAACATGGAAAGGAACAACCGGTACCAGCCACTGCAAAAACATGCCAAATTGTAAAGACCATCGAGGCTAGGAAGAAACTGCATCAACTAACAAGCAAAATAAACAGCTAACATCATAATGACAGGATCAAATTCACACATAACAATATTAACTTTAAATGTAAATGGGCTAAATGCTCCAATTAAAAGACACAGACTGGCAAATTGGATAAAGAGTCAAGACCCATCAGTGTGCTGTATTCAGGAAACCCATCTCACGTGCAGAGACACACATAGACTCAAAATAAAGGGATGGAGGAAGATCTATCAAGCAAATGGAAAACAAAAAAAGGCAGGGGTTGCAATCCTAGTCTCTGATAAAACAGACTTTAAACCAACAAAGATCAAAAGACACAAAGAAGGCCATTACATAATGGTAAAGGGATCAATTCAACAAGAAGGGCTAACTCTCCTAAACATATACGCACCCAATACAGGAGCACCCAGATTCATAAAGCAAGTCCTTAGAGACCTACAAAGAGACTTAGACTCCCACACAATAATAATGGGAGACTTTAACACCCCACTGTCAACATTAGACAGATCAAGGAGACAGAAAGTTAACAAGGATATCCAGGAATTGAACTCAGCTCTGCACCAAGCAGACCTAATAGACATCTACAGAACTCTCCACCCCAAATCAACAGAACATACATTCTTCTCAGCAGCACACCTATTCCAAAATTGATCACATAGTTGGAAGTAAAGCACTCCTTAGCAAATGTAAAAGAACAGAAATTATAACAAACTGTCTCTCAAACCACAGTGTAGTCAAACTAGAACTCAGGATTAAGAAACTCACTCAAAACGGCTCAACTACGTGGAAACTGAACAACCTGCTCCTGAATGACTACTGGGTACATAACGAACTGAAGGCAGAAATAAAGATGTTCTTTGAAACCAACGAGAACACAGACACAACATACCAGAATCTCTGGTACACATTCAAAGCAGTGTGTAGAGGGAAATTTATAGCACTAAATGCCCACAAGAGAAAGCAAGAAAGATCTAAAATTGACAACCTAACATCACAATGAAAAGAACTAGAGAAACACATTCAAAAGTGAGCAGAAGGCAAGAAATAACTAAGATCAAAGCAGAACTGAAGGAAATAGAGACACAAAAAACCCTTCAAAAATTAAGTGAATCCAGGAGCTGGTTTTTTGAAAAGATCAACAAAAATGATAGACTGCTAGCAAGACTAATAAAGAAGAAAAGAGAGAAGAATCAAACAGACGCAATAAAAAATGATAAAGGGGATATGACCACCAATCCCACAGAAATACAAACTATCATCAGAGAATACTACAAACACCTCTATGCAAATAAACTAGAAAATCTAGAAGAAATGGGTAAATTCCTCGACACATACACCCTCCCAAGACTAAACCAGGAAGAAGTTGAATCTCTGAATAGATCAATAACAGGCTCTGAAATTGAGGCAATAATTAATAGCTTACAAATCAAAAAAGTCCAGGACAAGATGGATTCACAGCCAAATTCTACCAGAGGTACAAGGAGGAGCTAGTACCATTCCTTCTGAAACTATTCCAATCAATAGAAAAAGAGGGAATCCTCCCTAACTCATTTTATGAGGCCAGCATCATCCTGATGCCAAAGCCTGGCAGAGACACAACAAAAAAAAGAGAATTTTAGACCAATATCCCTCATGAACATTGGTGCAAAAATCCTCAATAAAATACTGGCAAACTGAATCCAGCAGCACATCAAAAAGCTTATCCACCATGATCAAGTGGGCTTCATCCCTGGGATGCAAGGCTGGTTCAACATAAGCAAATCAATATACATAACCCAGCATATAAACAGAACCAATGACAAAAACCACATGATTATCTCAATAAATGCAGAAAAGGCCTTCGACAAAATTCAACAACCCTTCATGATAAAAACTCTCAATAAATTAGGTACTGACGAGACGTATCTCAAAATAATAAGAGCTATCTATGACAAACCCACAGCCAATATCATACTGAATGGGCAAAAACTGGAAGCATTCCCTCTGAAAACTGGCACAAGACAGGGATGCCCTCTCTCACCACTCCTATTCAACATAGTGTTGGAAGTTCTGGCCAGGGCAATCAGGCAGGAGAACGAAATAAAGCATATTCAATTAGGAAAAGTGGAAGTCAACTTGTCCCTGTTTGCAGATGACGTGATGGTATATCTAGAAAACCCCATCGTCTCAGCCCAAAATCTCCTTAAGCTGATAGGCAACTTCAGCAAAGTCTCAGGATACAAAATCAATGTGCAAAAATCACAAGCATTCCTATACACCAATAACAGACAAACAGAGAGCCAAATCATGAGTGAACTGACATTCACAATTGCTTCAAAGAGAATAAAATACCTAGGAATCCAACTTACAAGGGATGGGAAGGACCTCTTCAAGGAGAACTACAAACCACTGCTCAATGAAAGAAAAGAGGATACAAACAAATGGAAGAACATTCCATGCTCATGGGTAGGAAGAATCAATATCGTGAATATGGCCATACTGCCCAAGGTAATTTATAGATTCAATGCCATCCCCATCAAGCTACCAATGACTTTCTTCACAGAATTGGAAAAAACTACTTTAAAGTTCATATGGAACCAAAAAAGAGCCCACATCGCCAAGTCAATCCTAAGCCAAAAGAACAAAGCTGGAGGCATCACGCTACCTGACTTCAAACTATACTACAAAGCTACAGTATACCAAAACAGCATGGTACTGGTACCAAAACAGAGATATAGATCAATGGAACAGAACAGAGCCCTCAGAAATAATGCCACATATCTACAACCAACTGATCTTTGACAAACCTGACAAAAACAAGAAATGGGGAAAGGATTCCCTATTTAATAAATGGTGCTGGGAAAACTGGCTAGCCATATGCAGAAAGCTGAAACTGGATCTGTTCCTTACACTTTATACAAAAATTAATTCAAGATGGATTAAAGACTTAAATGTTAGACTTAAAACCATAAAAACCCTAGAAGAAAACCTAGGCAATACCATTCAGGACACAGGCATGGGCAAGAACTTCATGTCCCAAACTTCAAAAGCAATGGCAACAAAAGCCAAAATTGACAAATGCGATCTAATTAAACTAAAGAGCTTCTGCACAGCCAAAGAAACTACCATCAGAGTGAACAGGCAACATACAGAATGGGAGAAAATTTTTGCAATCTACTCATCTGACAAAGGGCTAATATCCAGAATCTACAATGAACTCAAACAAATTTACAAGAAAAAAACAACCCCATCAACAAGTGGGTAAAGGATATGAACAGACACTTCTCAAAAGAAGACATTTATGCAGCCAACTGACACATGAATAAATGCTCATCATCACTGGCCATCAGAGAAATGCAAACCAAAGCCACAATGAGATACCACCCCACACCAGTTACAATGGCGATCATTCAAAAGTCAGGAAACAACAGGTGCTGGAGAGGATGTGGAGAAATAGGAACACTTTTACACCGTTGGTGGGACTGTAAACTAGTTCAACTATTGTGGAAGTCAGTGTGGCGATTCCTCAGGGATCTAGAACTAGAAATACATTTGACCCAGCCATCCCATTACTGGGTATATACCCAAAGGATTATAAATCATGCTGCTATAAAGACACATGCTTGCGTATGTTTATTGCAGCACTATTCACAATAGCAAAGACTTGGAACCAAGCCAAATGTCCAACAATGATAGACTGGATTAAGAAAATGTGGCACATATACACCATGGAATACTATGCAGCCATAAAAAAGGATGAGTTCATGTCCTTTGTAGGGACATGGATGAAGCTGGAAACCATCATTCTCAGCAAACTATCGCAAGGACAAAAAACCAAACACCACATGTTCTCACTCATAGGTGGGAACTGAACAATGAGAACTCATGGACACAGGAAGGGGAACATCACACACCGGGGACTGTTGTGGGGTGGGGGGAGGGGGAGGGATAGCATTAGGAGATATACCTAATGTTAAATGACGAGTTAATGGGTGCAGCACACCAACATGGCACATGTATACATATGTAACAAACCTGCATGTTTTGCACATGTACCCTAAAACTTAAAGTATAATTAAAAAAATTAAAAATAAATAAAAATAAAAAACAGACAGACATGACTAAAAATCGATAGAAGGAAAACAAGCCCAGATTTGTAATGTCTATCCTAGATTTCCACATTTTAAAGATGGAGTTTGACAGATTATGATAAAAAGTATTCTAAGAATTAAACAGAGAGGCTAGAAAGCAAATGGAAAAGAAAATGGCAATAAGGCAAAGACTTGGATCAGATCCCAGGCCCTCAAAATCAGAAGATGATAAAGATTTTCAGCCGAGTTATACCTCATTACAAACCACTGTGAGTGAAGAATACAGGTATGAAAGAATGAGATGAGAATTCTTCATTACCATTCCAAGGTGAAGAGGTAGGCTGTTCTATCTTAGCAGCAGTAAATTGTTAAATTCTATGTCAATTTCACTATCACAGAGCTCTGCAACATTTCACAACTGCCAATTTGGTCTTCAGCCTATAGAAACCCCCAAATCTCGGTCTAAAACTCTAAATACTTCCAGGATTTGTAATTCTTGATTAGATGTTATTTTTCTCTCTTAAACTGAAAAATGCTTCATGATTTTTAAAATTTCTTCCATTTCCGTTTGACATACTGTTTCTCCCAATATTTTAGGCTGAGAGTAAACGGAATTTATTCTAAATTTTTAAAAAAAATATATAGACACTTCTTGCATCTCGGTTAAGGAAAGGAAGATATGTTGCTTACAGCCGCATGCTATCTATGGATATATTTACTCGGCTTCTCTAGTTGTGATCTCGCCTCACTGCAACCTCCACCACCAGCGTTCAAGTGATTCTCCTGCCTCAGCCCCCTGAGTAGTTGGGATTACAGGCATGAGCCACCATGTCCAGCTAATTTTTTGTATTTTTAGTAGATGGGTTTTGCTATAATGGCTAGGCTGGTCTCAAACTCCTGGCCTCAAGCTATCCACCCGCCTCAACCTCCCAAAGTGAGGGGATTACTCACTTTGTAGGTGAGCATGAGCCAGCGCTGCTGGCCAAATATGTTCTGTTCATCAGTGCTCTTTATTCTTTTTGCTAATCATATTGGTCAATATTTGTAACATGAACGTTCATGTCTTGTAGACCATTCGTTAGAACGCTTGTCCCTGCTTCTCCAATCAGTTGCATGCTTACTAAGAATGCGTGAGGCTGTTTCTTATGTTTTAAGCTAGTTGTGCTTAATATGTCTATGAAGTTTAACTCAATTATAATAAAAATGATAAATATGAGGGAAAGACAATAATTGTTTCTTCTAAGAAAATTAATTTGAATGCTTTGGAAAGGCATATAATTTAAACATGCTTTTGAATTAGACATGAATGAGAGTCCAGGAAAAATTTAGGAACATAATTAAAAAGATTTTGCCAGGTGCAGGTGCTCACACCTGTAATCTCAGCACTTTGGGAAGTTGAGGCAGGAGGATCACTTGAGGTCAGGAGTTTGAGAGCAGCCTGGGTAACAAAGTGAAACTCCGTCTCCACAAAACCTGAAAAATAAATAGTAGCAGGGCACAACAGTACACACCTGTAGTCCCAGGTACTTTGGAGCCTGAGGCAGGAAGATCACTTGAGCAGAGGAGTTCAAAGCTGCAGTGAGCTATGATTATGTCACTGAACTCCAGCCTGAATGACAGAGCAAGACCTCATCTCAAAAAAGAAAGAAACAAACTAACAAAACCTTGCTCCTAGATGGCTACACAGGTTTTTTAATCTTACTTTACACACACACACACACACACACACAGCCATGGAGGGAAGTGGTGGAAAGGGGGAGTGTTGTTTAATGGGAATATAGCTTGAGATTTACAAGATGAAAAATTTGTGGAGATCTGTTTCACAATAATGTGAATATACCTAACACTACTGAACTGTACACTTAAATAAATGCCAAGCTAGTTATCATAGATGATAGAGTTATAAGCATATTTTTCCTAAGAACTGCAATTAAACATTGCCCTTTTAAAAAATTGGTTTCATATCAAAAGATGTACAAAGAAATAATGCACATTCAAGTATTGAGTGAACATTAAACATAAAATTCATAGGAGTGATAATTTTTATGATTTTCCACTTTAACCAAATCAATTTTGTTCAATACGTTGGTGGTGAATATTACTGTATATAAATACTTGTGGTTACTAAATCTAAGAAGGGAGTCTTTCTCAACTTTGGTGTTGGCGTTTTAAAATTATGTTTCTTGGATAGAATCCTAGAGAACCAAGGCAGAGCTTTCAGAGCTGTCATGGTGGGGATGAAGATGGGAGAGGGCATCTAAGAGTTGGGAAGAGGGTATAAGTCAGTGGGTAAAAAAGTATACCTAAGACTCCAGGACCCCAACTCCTGGACTGTAAATTCTTCTCCAATGAAAAACTCACGGATTTCATTAGTTATATGTTGTGTTCCTGCAGAGTTCACAAAACGAAAGCTTCCAAGGATTTTAAGTTAGAGAAATATGGTTTCAGATAGCAAAAGACAAGGAGAAGGAAGTCACTTTTACTGTGTGCTTATTATGTGCCAGGAACTATCCTAGACCTTTAAAAAATGTAGACACTTTTGATTTCATCTTCACAGCAAATTTGAGAGAGAGAGTTATTATTATCTAATTTTATTTACAGAAAATTATGCCTCAAATACATTAATTAATTCAGGCAAAATCACATTGCTTATAATAAAAGTCAGGTATTTTTTCAAATCCCTTTTGTTTCAACTTTACCTAGCAGGTCCCTTTGTCTCACAGATGTCAATTATGTGTTTACATCACAAATTATCACACAGGCATATATATATATAGATATATATGTGTGTGTGTGTGTATATATATATATATACACACACACACACACATATATATATATGAATATGTTTTCTTGGAACACCATATGTCATTAACATTTTATTTTCAAAAAGCATTCAGCATTGGGAAGAAGCAGTAACCCAATTATGACTTTAAATAAATGTGAAAGCAATATTCCGAGGCAGGTTATTCAACGTGTTAACAGAAATATTTTAATGAACTGCCCAGGGAAATTCAGAAGCAGAATCAAAGAGTGATGATACTCTCATTTGGACTTAAGGCTAAGTTGCATTGCATTAAATTTTCAATTCTCAGACTCACATTATAAGGGGACTTAGTGTAAAGAAAAGCACTGAGAAATTTGGACTATGGTACCTTAACATCCCCACCCATGAAAGGTACAAGCCAAGAAGAGCTTGGACCATGTATAATTCTGCACAGTTCATTGTACTTGTTCTGAAACAAATCATCTTGAAGGAGCAAGCTCACACCAAAGTCAGAAGAAAGCATCTATGTTTCTAGCTAGGAAATCGATTATTTCAGCTAAAGGAAACTCAGATATTCATTTCACCAAAATAAATTTACATACAAACAAAGATACCACTCTTTACAATTTAGCTGTCGTATGAGCAAAAAAGTTGATCACTTTCTTTTGACTCCATGAAGATGAAAGGTTGAGAGCAAAAAAAAATGTGTTGGAATTCCTAATACAAGTTCCATGATACTCTGTTGATTCTACTTCAAGTTTTTATAGTCACGCATACAGTTTGGTCATAAAAATTCTCATACACATTATATTTTTAAGAATTAATTATTCAGAGACATAACTCTTGGAATTTAATAAGCTTATGATTTTCTTCTCTTGGACAAATTACAGAATCACATTTCTGCTTCAACCTATCTCCACTTTTCTATCATCTGATAACTCTCAACTCTTGAATAAAATTTGAGGTAACAAACAAACATAAAAGACACAATGCAACAAAAAGTAGTCACATGATCCTTAAATTGCCTTTACTATATTGCTGTGCTATCAAGGGCAAGACTTTTCTTTGTTCTGATACTCGCTGAACAGCAATACAGATATGTGATCTTCACATAACTACGATTCGAAAAAGGGGAGCGGGGAGGACAATCTCAAATCAATTTACATTAAAGCAAAGAATTTTTGGCAATATTGCTTTCCCTTGCAATCTCTGTAGGCACCAACAAAAGCACGACTTGTGGTGGGGGGAGAAGGTGTTTTCTGAAAAAAAAAATAGCTTTTTCAAAGGCTGTTTATTGCTTTAAGTGTTATTTAAAAGCTTTTTAAAAAGCAGCTTTTTTCTTCTCCTTAGGCATCAACAGGGGATAATTGCCTTGACACGCTTTTAAATAACCCTGTTTAAGACACAGAGGAGCATCAAAAGCCTCTGCTTAGAAAACTTTTTACTTAACTGGATTGTGTGAGAGTGGAGCTGGGGTCAGCCATAGAAACTCTCTCTATAAATAATGACACTCTGAATTTTCCTTCAGGATGATTTATCTTATTTTATTTAAATTTTCAGATAGTAAAATGGAATTCTTTGTGTACATGTCTATGAACGTTAACACATGCATAGATTCATGTAACCACCATGATGATCAGGATACAGATAAGTCTATCACCCCAGAAAAAAATCTCTGTGATGTTCCTTTGGAATCACAACCTCCTCCCCTCAAACTCTGGCAACCACTGATCCGTTCATCCTTACACTTTTGTCTCTCAGAATGTCACACAATGAGTAACATGTTTCGTTTGTGACTAGGAAGATGACTGACCTGAGAGCTGAAGTGTGACTTACGATTTTTTTCTGCATAGAAGATGAACGGAGGCAATGAAATCATCTGTGAAATATGAAACTCTTGAACCCTCTGTGGCAGTTGCTCACCCAATGTGCTTTAGAGTCTCTAAGCCAGGTAGTTTGCAGCTTCCAGAAGTATATACTGCAACCTGGGCAAATCAGAATGGATAAGGTCCTTCTACAGAGGGGAACATTCAAATTCTGCAATGGCTGCAAGTTGTGATATCAGGACTAGAAGCACCAACTCCTTTTCTTTTCAATAACTACTGTATTATTAAGTAGGATAAATTCTTGGGTATTTTTGTCACCCCAAAAGTTAACTGGGTCGTTCGTCCTTTACCTACAGCAAGCCAGGGCATGTTATAGCACCACATGGATGTGAAAGAAGAAAATTAAGCAGCCTTCATCTTAAAGCTGAAAACTAAATTTCCATCTCCCTTAAATATAGCTGACCCTAAGGTTTATTAGTTTTACATTTCATTTTGAGAAACTTCAAGAAATTATATACATCTAAATTAAGAAAAGATATTCAACTATTTTTAACATAATGAAAGAGCTGCTCGGGTCAGTTTAATAGTATTTTATGACTTGAAACTATAACTGTTTTGAGGTCTGTTTGAAATGGATCCCAAAAAATTTAAAAGTGTAATAATTTCAACTAGATTGTATGAATTTTAGGATTGTAAAGTGTTTCGCACTTGCTGTTTTAGATTGCGCTAGGGTGAGCAGATGTTCAACAATTTGAAGTCTGTTTAGAATCTTCCTACCTGCTGGGTTTAATTTCAGAAGCAAGCACCGTTCTTGAAGATAGACAAATGTTATTTGTTCTTTTATCCGTGCACCACGTTGCACTAACTTTCATCACTTTGAGCTCTGTTTATGGCAGGTCATTTCTAGTCTACATAAAACCTAATTGTAATCCTTAGAAGGAATGGGTAAATTTTGTTTCTGCATCTGTTAAATGAAATATTAAAAAATCATTTGAGATATACAGAGAGAACATATTTATGTGTTATTCTGAGTTGAGAACAAAAACCCACAGATTTTCCAACTGTATCAAAAGAATACAAAGACCATAAGAAAAGTGTTTATTCACCTTCTTTACAGGCTTGTAAAATATCAAATAAAATTATTTTACATTAATTTTTAATATATTAAATACAAGTATATTCTAATTTTCTATGCTTAGATTTTTAAAATAATTTCTATGGATGCATTCATATTTACAATGACTGATGACAGTTTTTCTCCTCATTGTCCTGATTCTGTTCACTTTATTTTCTGCAGTATTGAATAAGTTCAGCCCTCCAGTACCACATTGAATAGAAGTAATGAGTAATGAGAACAGACCTTCCTGTTTTATTCCCTTCTCAGAATAAAAGCATTCAGCGTTTGAACATTAATGGTTTAGAATTTTGTAGATTCTATCTTATTAAGGAAGTTTCCTTCTATTGATAGTATGCTAAATGTTCTAAACATAAAAGAGTAGGGAACTATCAAATGATTTTTATTCATCCATTGAAGTAAAAATTTGACATTTCTAATTTATCCTGTTAATGTTTGAATTGTATTTATTGATTTAAGAATGTGAAATCAACTTTGCATTCCTGGAACAAACCTCACTTGTTCATGATATGTTATGTTAAATGTTGTGAGATACATATATACACACACACACACACACACACACATATGATTTATTTGATGTATGTATTTGATGGATTTATTTGATTTACAAATATTTTATTTAGAATTTTACATTTATTGTCATGAATATATTGGTCTGTAATTTGCCTTCTTGTAATGTTCTTGTCAGATTTGGGTATCAAGGATATACTAAACTCATAAATTAATTAGGAGTATTTTCTCTTTTTCTCTTTAATGGAATATTTGGCATAGGAATTGCAATATTTCTACATTAAAATGCCATAAAAGCTCACTGGAAAAACTATATGGGAATAAAGTTTTGTTTTGCTTTGTTTTTGAGACAGGGTCTTATTGTGTCACCCATGCTGGAGTGCAGTGGCACAAACAAGGCTCACTTCAGCCTCAGCTTACTGGGATCAAACGATCTTCCCACCTCGGCCTCCCAAGTAGCTGGGACTACAGGTGCACACCACCACACCTGAATAATTATTTTATTTTTTGTGGAGAAAGGATATTGCTATGTTGCCAGGGCTGGTCTCGAACTCCTGGGCTCAAACAATACCCCCAACTTGGCTTCTCAAAGTGTTGAGATTACAGGCATGAGTCACTGCACCCAGTCAGAATGAAGATTTCTTTTTTTTTTTTTTTGGTAAAAGATTTTTACTTAGAGTTTTAATTTCTCTAACAATTACAGGATGTTTGTATTTCCTTTTTGTTCTCATTTTAGCTTTATAAATTATATTTTTCTAGGAAACTTTTAGAATATTCATTTCACTTGAATTCTAAAATTTGTTGCCAAAAGTTATTTATAATATCCACTAATGAAGTCGAAGATTAGTGATGGATGAACAATCTCTTAAGAAACCGGCCCTTTGAAGGATGCCAAGGAACCAAATCTTACAATAGTAAAAACAAAAATCAAATTTTTCTATATAAGACACATGTTTAAGCAACCAAATAGTTGACAAGAGCTTTTTTACATATGTTTGTTGGCTGCATAAATGTCTTCTTTTGAGAAGTGTCTGTTCATATCCTTTGCCCACTTTTTGATGGGGTTGTTTGGTTTTTTCTTGTAAATTTGTTTAAGTTTTTGTAGATTCTAGATATTAGCCCTTTGTCAGATGGGTAGATTGCAAAAATTTTCTCCCATTCTGTAGGTTGTCTATTCACTCTGATGATAGTTTCTTTTGCTGTGCAGAAGCTCTTAGTTTAATTAGATCCCAGTTGTTAATTTTGGTTTTTGTTGCCGTTGCTTTTGGTGTCATGAAGTCCTTGCCCATGCCTATGTCCTGAATGGTATTGCCTAGGTTTTCTTCTAGGGTTTTTATGGTTCTAGGTCTTACATTTAAGTCTTTAATCAATCTTGAGTTAATTTTTGTATAAGGAGTAAGGAAGGGGTCCAGTTTCAGTTTTCTGCATATGGCTAGCCAGTTTTCCCAACACCACTTATTAAACAGGGAATTCTTCCCCCATTGCTTGTTTTTGTCAGGTTTGTCAAAGAGCAGATGGAGGTAGATGTGTGGTGTTATTTCTGAGGACTCTGTTCTGTTCCATTGGTCTATATATCTGTTTTGGTACCAGTACCATGCTGTTTTGTTTACTGTAACTGACAAGAGAGGATTTCTTTTTAAAGAAATATTCTAGTTAATAATTGAAGAAGGAATAATAGAATCAGAATATCACTGTTTTGTATATGGCTGCTAACATCCAAGAGAAAGATGGATACTCGGTACCTTCTAATAGAAGTACACAAGGCCATTGCTATGATTTGGATATGGCTTGTTTGCCTCCACCAAAACTCATGTTGAAATTTGATCCTCAATGTGGCAGTGTTGTGACGTAGGGCCTAGTGGGAGGTGTTTGGGTTGTAAGCACAGATCCCTCTTACGGGGTGTGGTGGTGTTATTGCAGGAGTGAGTGAATTCTCAGGCGAATGGATTAGATCCTGCAAGAGTGGGTTGTTATAAAGCCAGGATGCCTCTCAGGTTTTCCCCTCTTTGCATGTGTCTGCTTTCTCTTTGACATTCTCTGCCATGTTGTAATGTAGCACAAAAACCCTCACCAGGAGCCACGGACATGCCCTTAAACTTCTCAGCCTGCAAAACCAAGAACTAAATAAACCTCTTTTGTTTGTAAATGACCCAGTCTCAGGTATTCTCTTACAGCAACACAAAACAGAATTAGGCAGCCATCTATGAAGTAATTATGCCCCAAATTTACTAACTGAAATCAGATCACACCTGTAGATTTAATTTCCAATTTATAGGAAATGCAGACAACATGGAAACATATTAAACATCACCAGAAAAAGGCACTACTCAAAATCAAGACTATGAAAAATTCTACAGGATAAATGACAGTCTCTTTCCATAGCAAATTGCACAGAAAAGAGACATGGAGACAGATTTTATAGATTAAAAGAGGCTTAAAGACATTTAAACAATTTGCAATACTCGAATCTTATTTAGCTCTCAATGCAGACAGCTTTAAAATGATACACTTAGCCCAATCGTAATTCCAGCATTTGTGTGTGTGTGTGGGTACCAGCAAACTGAATCTAAAGTTTATATGGAAAGGCAAAAGATCCAGTGTAGCCAACACAATATTTAAGAAGAGCAAAATTAGAGGACTGACACTACCTGACTTCAAGACTTACTGTAAAGGTACTGTAATCAAGACAGTGGGACATTAGTAAAAGAAAACACAAACAGATCAATGGAGCAGAATAGACAGCCCAGAAATAGGCCCAAATAAATATAGTTAACTGGTCTTTGACAAAAGAATAAAGGCTCTACAACAGAGAAAAGATAGTCTCTCAACAAATGGTCCTAGAGTGACCGGAAAACTACATGCAAAATAATGAATGTAGACACAGACTACACTCTTCACAAAACTTAACTCAAACTGGATCATAGCCCTAAGTGTAAAACTACCAAAGTATAACATTCCTAAAAATAACATAGGAAAAAGTATAGATGACCTTGGATATGGCAATGACTTTTTAAATACAACACAAAAGGCAAAATCCATGAAAAAAAAAACATGAAAAACTGATATGCTGAACTTTATTAAAATTAAAAACTTGTATTCTACAAAAGACAGTATCAAGAGAATGAAAAGACAAGCCATAGGCTAGGAGAAGATATTTGCAAAAGACTTACCTGATAAAGAACTGTTAGTCAATATATACAAAGAATTATTAAAACTCAACAATAAGAAAAGGACCCACACAATTAAAAAAAATAGACAAAAGACCTGAACAGACACCATACCAACAAAGATATACTGATAGCAAATAAACATATAAAAAGATGCTCCACATCATATGTCATTAGAAAAATGCAAATTAAAACAACAGTGAGCTCTACACGCCTATTAGAATGGCCAAAATCCAGAACCCTGACAACATCCAATGCTGGCCAGGATGCAGAACAGGAATTCTCACACACTGCTGGTAGGAATACAAAACGATACAGCCACTTTGGAAGACAGTTTGGTAGTCTCTTGCAAAACTAAACGTACTCTTACTATATGATCCGGCAACTGCACTGCTTGGTATTTACTCAAAGTTGAAAACTTTCGGACATACAAATCCTGCACATGGATGTCTGTAGGTGCTTTATTCATAATTGCAAAAACCTGGAAGCAACCAGGATAGTCTTCAGCAGGTGAATGAATAAATAAACTATGGTACATCTAGACAATGAAATTTTATTCAGCACTAAAAAGAAATGAACTATTAAAACATGAAAAGACATGGAGGAACCTTAAATGCACATTACTAAGTGAAAGAAACCAATTTGAAAAGGCTACATACTGTATGATTTCAACTGTATAACATTCTGGAAATGGCAAAACTATGGAAACAATAAAAGGTCGATGGTTGACAGGGGTTGGAAGGAGGGAGGGATGAATAGGCAGAACACAGAAGATTTTTAGGTCAGTGAAACTATTCTCTGTGACACTGTAACGGTGGATACATGTCATTATATATTTGTCAAAACTCATAGAATGTACAACACCAAAAGTGAACTCTAATGTAAACTATGGACTTAATGTGATCATTATGGACTTACAGTAAGTTCGTCAGTTGTAAAAAATGTACCACTCTGTTGTTGCAATATGTTGATAGTGAAGGAGGCTGTGCAATGTAGGGGCAGGGTTTACGTAGGTACTTCCAGTAGTTTCTACTCAACGTTGCAGTGAACCTAAAACTGCTCTAAAAAATAAAGGTTATTCAAAACGAAACAAAGGATACATTTGGAGATCTGGGATATTTACTCCTTATTTTATGATATTATGGAATTGTTAATTATTTTCGATTTGGCAATACTGTTGTGCTTGTTTAGAAACCTAAAAGCCATTCCTTAATTGGGAAATAAGACATTTCTCTGTTAGTAACACTGTAAAAGGCTCTGAAATAGTCCCCATCATACTTTATTTATCTGAGTATCTTTTGCTTCTTTAATGTTCAAAGCATCTTTGTGCATGCATATACAAGGAAATGCATATCTTTATGTGTTAGTATTATTTGAGTGGGCATTTAGTTCATTTTAAACAAGAGGAAAAACGTATTGCTGATAATATGCTGCACAAACAAGGAGGCGAAATTGGCAGAAAATACAGACTTAAATAGTACACTTAATAATGTCTTCATTTGTTTTTAAATATGCATTTATTTTCCTGAGGATTCTTTTTATATTTCACATGTTTCAGGTTTCATCATTTTCACAGAATATAAGTACTTATTTCAGTTCTCTGCTGTGATACATATTAAAACTGTGTATATTCATCCTTTCAAGAAGGCATATCCATTTTGTAGGAGGAATAAGTTACTCTGCTTCCATGAATATCTAAACATTGTGATGCCTAATTATAATGCGTCGTGTATTTGTCAAAATCAGAAGGCTTCTTGAGGAGTCAAATATCTAAGAAAATTTCTCTGTATTTGGAGGAGTTCATGTTCTCCTTCTCTTCCCTGGCTATGGAAGACATTGTAGAAGGTTTTAGAATGTTCTCCTGGCAGACGTCATTATTTGTTTCTGCTCCTGTTAACGTCCAGCCTAAAACAATAACTCATCATCTGCATTGTTGCTTAGATATCTATTTTTCCTATCTGAAAGAAAGATGTTTTCTTCTTTTTATGGTAATGTTTATTAAAAAACTAAGGTCAGGATGAGGCTCTGTAATTTGCTGCAGCTGTCATATGCTGTCATAGCCATACAATTTGTAAGTCCTGTGGCTGGTGTTTAGCTGTGATAAAACCCAGTTTTGAAAAATAAGGATATTGAACTCTAACTTTTAACCAGGCTTCAGTGTCAAGGGCCCTAATATACTTATCATCTGAAAACCTATTTTCTCATGTTAAGGTTCCCTAACCTCAATCAGGAGGCGAGAGAAAAACCAAAGCTCAGTGTTTGTGTCAACTCATCTCTCTGTCATGAAACATCTAGTCCAGTATAGGGAACTGAAAGTATTAGCCAATCCAAGCTAAAGTATTAAAATTATAAGTCTGAGTTATTTTCTCATTATGGTAGTTTAACTATCTAGTTTGAAATGGGAGTATTAAAAACCTTCAACTAACTGGTAGGATATAAACAAGGAGAATCTATTTGAAAGTTAGGAACTTTCTCTATTAAGGGGAATTAAAATTCTGTTATTGAAACTTCAAAGATAAAAATGTAATCTCAGGGCCAGGCGCAGTGGCTCACGCCTGTAATCCCAGCAGTTTGGGAGGCCGAGGCGGGCAGATCACGAGGTCAGGAGATCTAGACCAGCCTGACCAACATGGTGAAACCCCGTCTCTACTAAAAATACAAAAATTAGCCAGGTGTGGTGGTGAGTGCCTGTAATCCCAGCTACTTAGGAGGCAGAGGCAGGAGAATCATTTGAACCCAGGAGGCCGAAGTTGTAGTAAGCTGAAATCGCACCACTGCACCCCAGCCTAGGTGACACAGTGAGACTCCGTCTCAAAAAACAAAAAAAAAGTAATCTTAGCATACTACTGAGGTCTACATTAAATGTTACTTAAATACTCATATTCACATAAAAATAGTAATTACTTTTGTAACACATGCAATAATTCCTGACCTAATTTTCTAACCTATGCCCATGCTTGTCAACCTTCACCTCACCTCAGTTTCAAGTCTATCATTTTACATGCCATTCTACGTATCTTAAAAACATTTGTCACTGGGGTTCTCTTCCTGAAACACACTTCTTCCAGATTATCACATTATGCTCCTTCTCAACATTTAGACTGCAACCCTATGATCACCTTTCAAAAACATTTTATTCTATTAAAAACAGTTCCCTCCCACCCCCATAGTTATTCTTTTAATGTGCTGTTTTGTTTACCTAAGTATATTGATAATTTTCACAAATGATTTAATCTACTTACTATATATGTATTTTAAGCTCAAAAACACAAAATATGAATTTCAGGGCAGCAAAGGCCCAGTATATTTGGTGTTTTCCCCCCAACTCAGAATCCTTCACACTGACAGAAAAATCAGAAAAATAGTAAATACAAAATAAATGTTTTAAATGAGTAAAATAATTTACAAACATAGTACAGAAGACTGAATGAAGGTCACATTACAAAATTTAAGTTTTTTTTAACTTTGTCAAAGAAAAATTAAAGTTTTAGCTGACAGATCTTGGATGGTGAGAGTCTGTGAGAAGAGCGAGTTAAAGGGCCAATAATAACACCTCTTAAAAGTGGGCATCAAGGGGCAGGACTTCTGGAATGGAAGGGTAAAGCTCTGCAATACCTAGTCCAGGAAAGTCACCAAACAGGTGACAAAACAACAACAACAACTAAAACAAAAAGTCACCGGGTGGAATGGGGCAGTAAGAATCCAGAGATGTGATATGTTACCTAACTTGTCCAATTTTCAAAAGAAAATTACATGATAATGCAAACAGACAGAAAAATGTGAGCCACACTCTGGAAAGTATCAATCCACACAAACACCCTGAGGAAACACAGAGCACAAAGGTTGCAATCAGACAAAGGCTACAAAGAAGCTATTATAAAAATGTACGAAGAATAAAAGGAAATCATGTTTTAAAGAATGAAAGTGTAGTTAAATAATTCAGTAAATACAGAACATCAATAAAGAGAAATGGTTTATCCTGCAATCCCAGCACTTTGGGAGGCCGAGGTGGGCAGATCATTTGAGGTCAGGAGTTTGAAACCAGTCTGGCCAACATGGTGAAACCCCATCTCTACTAAAAATACAAAAATTAGCCAGGCATGGTGACACATGCCTGTAATCCCAGCTACTCGGGAGGCTGTGGCTGCAGAATTGCTTGAGCCCAGGAGGTGGAGGTTGCAGTGAGCAGAGATCACACCACTGCACTCCAGCCTGGGTGACAGAGTGAGATTACATTTCTTAAAAGAAAGAAAAGAGAGGAGGAGAGAGAGAGAGAGAGAAATGGTTTAACAAAGAATGAAATGGAAGCTCTGAAGTTGTACATTGCAACAAATGAAATTTTTAAGAAATTATTAAAGTGTATCAACAGCAAATTTAAACTGTCAGAAGAAAGAATTGGTGAACTTGAAGAGATATCATTATAAATTACGCCTCTGAAGAGCAAAAGAAAAAAAAAGAAAAACAGAGTCTCAGACACCCATGCGACACAATAAATCATGCCAACATATGCATAATGGGAGTAGCAGAGGAAGAATAGAAAAAGGGAAAGAAAAAATATTTAAAGAAATAATGGCCAAAACCTTCCTAAATCTTATTTAAAACATGAATATACACATCCCAAAGTTTAACAAATTCTCAAGTAGAATAAAAACAAAAGAGATCCATATCAGCCGGGCGCAGTGGCTCATGCCTGTAATCCCAGTACTTTGGGAGGCCAAGGTGGGCAGATCACGAGGTCAGGAGATTGAGACCATCCTGGCTAACACGGTGAAACCCTGTCTCTATTAAAAATACAAAAAATATTAGCTGGGCGTGGTGGCAGTTGCCTGTACTCCCAGCTACTTGGGAGTCTGAGGCAGGAGAATGGCATGAACCCGGGAGGCAGAGCTTGCAGTGAGTCGAGATTGCACCACTGCAGTCCAGCCTGGGGACAGAGTGAGACTCCGTCTCAAAAACAAAAAAAAAAAGAGAGAGAGAGAGAGAGATCCATACCTATCATATTTGTGGGTTGAATTTGAATTTGTGTCCCCAAAAGTATGTTAAAGGCCTAACCCCTTATACTACTAAATATGACCTTATTTGGAAATAGAATCTTTTAAGATCATCAAGTTAAAGTGAGACCATAATCAATTAGGGTCAGCCCTAATCCAATGACTGATGTCTTTATGAGAGAAATTTGGACACAGAAAAACAGACCATATGATGGACACAGAGGTAAAGCTTCAAGTCAAGGAATTCCAAGGACTGCCAGCAGCCACAAGAAACTTGGAAGAAGCAATGAAGGCACCTCCTAGAGCTTTCAAGATGACACCTTGGTTTCAGACTTTTGGCCTCCAGTCCTATGAGGCAATGCATTTCTGTTATTTTAAGCCACTCAGTTTGTTATAGCAGCACTAAACAAGGAATACTATAGTTACACTGTGTCACCAGAAAAAAACTCAAAAGCAACAAGAGAAAAACTATTTGTCATGTATAAACAGAGAGAAGAACAAGATTAACAGCTGACTTCCCAGCAGACACAGTGGAGGCCTGGTAGTCATGGAATGATGTATTTTAAGTGCTGGAGGGAAAAAAAATCTTGTCAACCAACAATGCTATAACCTAAAAAACTGTCCTTCAGAAGTGAAGGTGAAATACAGACATCCCTAGATAAACAAAGACTGGGAGTATTTGTTGCTAGCAAAGCAGCTTCATAGGAAATACTAAAGGAAATGACAGCAGGCAGTAACCCAAATACAGGAACGTAAATAAATATAGGAACCTAAGCCAAATAAGCAGAAGGTGTTAAATAAGAAAGATTGAAGCAGAAATGTATAAAATAGAAAACAAAAAAATAGAAAAAATCAATAAAAACAAAAGTCCTTTATAAAGAGAAACAAATTTGATACATCTTTATGCATTCTCAAAGCTGTTTCTTGAAGGACAAAAAAAAAGTTAGTTACTACAATGTTCCACGGTCTTCTAAAGACCACAGTACATAAACAAAGCACACTGTAACTGTTGTGTTAAAACTACATGCAGTGGGGGGTGACAACTGGAGGGAAAAAATGTTCAAAAGCCTCCTTCAAGGGTCAAAAAAGACTGAGAAGTACTGAACTAACTTAAATGAAACAATCTCATGGAAGATGCAAATTACCAAATTAGAAATGAAAGAAAGAACATCGCCACTAATCCTGCAAAAATTGAGAAGATTCTAAGTGAATACTAGGAACAACTTTTTAACAAATTTCACAATTTGTATTTAATATAAAAATTCTTAGAAAAACACAAACTTTTAAAAAGTGACTCAAGGAGAAAATCTGAATAGGCCTGTAACAAGCACTTGGATTAGTAATTGACAATATTCTTAAAACGAAAATATCAGGTTCCACAGCTCCACTGGTGTATTATATCAAATATTTAAAGAAGAGGTAACACCAGTCCTTCACCAACACTTCCACAAAATCAAAAAGATCATTCTCAAACTATTTTACGAGGTTGAGATTACCCTGACACCAATGCCAGACAACATGTCGCACCTAAACTCTTTATGAATATAGATATGAAAACTCACAACAAAACATTAGTAAATAGAGTTCAACAACTTATAAAATGGAGCTTAAGGTTGGTTTAACATCCAAAAATCAGTTAATGAGAGAATAAAGGACGAAAACCACGCGATCGCCTCAATAAACTGAGAAAATGGTTTTCAAAACGTTCATGTTTAAAATTTTCCAGTAAACTAGACATAAAATCAAACTTCCTCAACCTGAGAAAAGGTATCAATGGACAACATATAGCTAACGTCATACTCATGAAAACCTGAATGCTTTGTCCCTAAGATCAAAGACAAAACAAGAACATCTGTTCCCACCTCTTCTATTCCACATTGACAGAACAGTCTAGCCCGTGAAATAGACAAGTGAAACAAATAAAACATCCAGAATTGAAAACTGTCTTTAGCTACAGGTAAAGTGCTGTCATGTAGAAAACCCAGTACTAGCTATAAAAACAAAAATGAAAACCGAAACCAAATAAGTTTAGTCGGATAAAAGATGCAAGATCAATGTAAAAAATAATTGTATTACTATAAACTAGTACAATTGGAAATTGAAATTAAAACAACATTAATTTTGAAACATTTGAAAGTAAATATGACAAAAGAGGTGTGTGAACTCTGAAAATTTGAGACAGGTCTCAGTTAATTTATAATGACCCAGTCTCAGGAAATCCTGATGACATAAACCCAAAGTCACCCCAGAGGGATGACTTTGAATGGAATGGAAGGCAGGTTTTGCCCTGGGCAGTTCCCAGCTTGACTTTTCCCTTTAGCTTAGTAACTTGGGGGCCCAAGATTTTTCTTTCCCATGTGCAAGGACTGTATGCTAAAAACTGCAAAATATTGTTGAAAGAAATTAAAGAAAAATAATTTGACAGATGTATGCTCTATATGAATTAGAAAACCTGGTATTATTGAGACTCAATTCCCTCCAAACATCTATAGATTTAACAAAAAATCCCACAGTTTTTTTGTACAAATTCATAAGCTAATTCTGAAAATCATATGGGAATGCCACAGACCTAGAACAGCCAATCTCACTTTGTAAAAGAAAAAAGTTGGAGGATTGAACACTGCCTGAATTGAAGACCTATTATAAAGCTACAAGAAGGCAATATGGTGTTGGTATAAAGACAGACAAATAGATTAATTGAATAGAGAAGACAAACCAAAAATAGACCCAAACATATAGGAAAATATTGATTTAACAAAGGTGAAAAAGCAATTCAATTGAAAAAAATCATCTTTTCAACAAATGGAGATATAGTAAAATTTAGTATCTACATGCAAGAAAAAGAAAAACTTCAATCCATGTCTCACGCTGTACACCAAATTAACTAAAGCTGTATCATATAAATATAAAAGAAAAATCCATAAAAGTACAAAGATAAATTGTAATTCATGAAAACTAGAACTTTTACTCATGGAATAATACTATTAGGAAAATGAAAAGACAAGCCACGTATAAGGAGAAAATAGTTACAAACTATATACTTAATAAAGGATTTGTGTCTAGATTGTAATCTAGATTGTATTATATAAAGAACCATCAAACATCAGTAATAATAAAACCAAAAAGTGGCAAAATTTTTAGATACAATGCCAGAGAAAATGTATAATCCCATGAAAATGTAGTCAACATCGTTAGTCATTGGGATAACCCAGATTAAACCATTGCACACCTATTAGAATAACTAAAATTAAAAAGACTCACCATACCAATTACTAGAGAGGATATGGAGAAACTGGAACTCTAATATACTGCTGTTGGAAAAATAAAATGACACCACCAATTTGGAAAACTCTGGCAGTTTCATAAGGGGTTAAATCTATATCTACTATGTGATTCAGGCATTCCATTTCTGTGTTTTGGGTTTGTTTTTTTCCCAGAGAAAGAAAGGACTGATCCATGTTAAGATTTGACTTGAAAGCTTATATAAGTTTTATGTGAATAACCTAGAACTGAAAACAACCCAATGTTGATCAACAGGTGGATGATGATAAAATATGGGTATATCCCTACAATGGAATATTGCTGAGCATTTTGAAGTATGAACTACTGATACATACAACATGGATGAATATCAAAATAATCACAGAAAGTGAAAGAAGCCATACAAAAATAAGAGTACTTACAGTATGCTTCCTTCACATAAAGTTCTAGAAGAGTGGTTGGCAAACTTTTTTGGTAAAGGAAAAGATAGTAAATATTTTAGGCTCTGCAAGTCATGGCATCTGTCTTACTTATACTCTGCTGTCGCAGTGTGAAAGCAACCATAGATGATAGTTAGACAAATGAGTGTGGCTGTGTTCCAGTAAAATTTCATTTACAGAAACAGGTGGTTGGACTAGATTGGACCAACAGGCCATTGTTTGCTGATCATTGTTCTAAAAAAATGTGAACTAATTTACCAGGACATAAAACAGATGAGTGGGTGTGGAGATGGGAAGAGGGGAGGAAGGAGGAATTTCAAAGGGGCATGAGGAAACTTTTAGGGGTTATAGAAATACTAATTATCTTGATTATTGCGATTGTTTCACAGGTGCATACATATATTAAAATCTAATAAATTGTGAATTTTAAATATGTGTAGCTAATTATAAGTCAATTATACCCAAATAAAGCTATTAAAAATCAATTAATGCATTTTACCACATTAACAGAATAAATTAGAAAAACCGTATTACCATATTAACAGATGCAAAAAAAAAAGTAGTGTTTTTTTTAACTTGACATCCTCTCATGGTATACGACATCTAAAAAAACGTTTGACAAATAGCAAATATTCAATAAAAGCAGTTATTAATATGGGAGGCAGGGGCATAACAGAAAAGTATAATGGAATAACACTGGATTTTGAAGCAAGCAGGCTATTGTGAAAGTCCAAACTAAGCTATTTGATGTGTAAATAGTTAACTTATTGGCCTGGTTACCACAACCAATAAAATAGTTACATAAAGTGTGTTGTAGAACTCCTGACTTTCAGTGGCTGGCTGTTATTATTGTGGTTTTCTAAATTTAACATTTCAAAAATCCACACAGATCCTGACAAGCTATGCCCAGTAGACTTACCAATAATTAATAATAATGAGTTGGTTACAATTTTAAACTATTTATTATGTCAACTTTCAATTATACACTAAAGTAGAGAGAATATGATGATGAATTTTCAAGCATTCAAACACAGCTTTCATAGTAATTATTTTGCCATTCTTTATCATCTGTCCTCTTTTTTCAGCTGGACTATGTCCAAATAAATTCCAGACATTATAGCATTTACCTGTAAATACTTCAGTATTTCTGTGATGGATGTTTTTAACGAAAAACTTTTAAATGTGAAACTTTATATTCATTTGCTAAAGGGCTTCAAAATACCACAGACTGGTGGCTTAAACAACCGAAATTTATTTTCTCACAATTTTGGAGACTAGAAGTCTGCAATCACGGTGTCCGTTCTTCTGAGGCTTCTTTGCTTGGTTTATAAATGGCCGTCTGCTCCCTGTGTCCTTCCGTGATCTTCCATCTGTGTGTGTCTGTGTCCTAATCTTCTATTCTCATAAGGACACCAGTCAGATTGAATTACAACCCACTCTAATGACCTGATTTTAACTTAACTATCTCTCTTTACAGAACCTGTCTCTAAATATAGTGGCATTCTGAGGTACTGGAGAGTGGAGCTTCAACATATGAATTTTGGGGGCCACATTCAGTATATAACAGACAATAGAATGATAGAGAATTGTGATGGACATGGAAATAGTTGGCTCTTACCTTTCCGTACAGCCACCAACTCCTGCACCTTCAGATCGCCATAGTGTTTATACCAAAGCCACACTCTGAGTGCTCTCAGCCGATGACTAGGCACAGTGGGGACCCCAGAGCCAGGCCATTTCTGCCCTATATGGATCTCCTCTAACGGGCAATAATTGCTATGGGTCTCCTCAATGTCCTGGTTGAGACCTTCCCGGAGCTTCACCACAGCGTGAGGCTCCTCCTAACATCCACCCTTCCTTCCTTTTTTCCCCTTTCTCTTTTCAAAAGTGTAAGATCTAGTTGGGCACAGTGGCTCACCCCTATAATTCCAGCAATTTGGGAGGCCGAGGTGGGCGGATCACCTGAGGTCAGGAGTTCGAGACCAGCCTGGCCAACATGGTGAAACCCCGTCTCTAGTAAAAATACAAAAATTAGTTAGGCGCTTGTAATCCCAACTACTCGGGAGGCTGAGGTAGGAGAATTTCCTGAACCCGGGAGGCAGAGGTTCTAAAGAAGTGCTAAAACAATAAAACAAAAAAACAAGCAAACAAACAAAAAACAACCATACACACAAAGAAGCAGGTATATCAAAGGGAACATAACTTGTTCCCAAAGCTGGGATACCTTGAGCAACAAAATAAAGTTGTATTGGATTATCACACAAGGTGAAAAATAAATATGTATGAGTCCTGATTGATACAAATACATGATCAAATAAGTAAATAAATAGAGGAGGAGGAAGAAATCTCCTGAGCAGAAGAATTTCAAATAATTTATATAGATACTGTACATTCAAGGAGACGGAGTATAACTTCCCACTCCTGAAATATGGGCTATGCACAGTGACTTTCTTCCAAAGAGTATAATATGGAATGGAGAGCAGGGGGATGAGTAACTTTACAGTGGAGAAACTGGCAAACACTACCTTAAGCAGGTGACCAACATCAAGAGTGATGTCATGTTGATACAGTATATACCCTTGATATGATGTGATATAAATAGCACTTTGCTTCTAAGATAATCCTCCCAAAAATTCATAACCTCAGTCTAACCATAAGAAAAATACCAGAGCAATCACAAATAAGGGACATTCTACAGAATATCTGATTAGTGTTCTCAGGACGATCAAGTTCTTTAAAAACAAGGAAAGTCTGCGCAACTGTCACAACCAAGAGGATCTGAAGGAAACAGGAGAAATCAATGTAATGTGATGTCCTGGATCATATCCTGGAGCAGACAAAGGACATTCAATAAAGACTAAGAAAATCTGAATGAAATGTGGACTTTAAATAATGTGTAAATATTGGTTTATTACTTATAATAATTGTACCACACCAATGTAAGGTGTTAATAATAGGGGAAACTAGGTATGGCATATGTAGAAACTCTCTGTACTGTTTCACAATTTTTCTGTAAACCTTAAACTGTTCTAAAATAAAAAGTGTATTTAAAATAAAAAATCTATACATCAAAATGCCATGTGGAACATGATTGCAACAGCTAATATTTATTTGGCACTTTCTAAGCTATAAAGCACTTTCTACTGCATTAACTCATTGAATGATAAATCCATTACCTTCCAGGACTTTATGATGAGATCATGTTATGAAGCCTGCCTTAAAAAGCACATTAATAAAACATGTAACTGTCATTATTTCAATAAAATCATGTTCTGCACAGAAAAAAAAAATGAATCATAAAGGACCTGAATTTACCAGCACAGCTTTTAATTTCTGGCAAATTTCACATCTTTGCTCTGTGTGTCAAACCTGTTCTGAGCATGTTGGGTTTCTGTTTTTCAGATCTCCAGTGATGTTAACAGCAGTTGTGAATTCTTAATGAAATTCATCATGCATTTGCAACAAATTGCTCACCTCTCCCAACCCCAGAGAGCAATGTGGAAGTAGAAGAAAAGGAGCTGGCAATGAATTATCTCCCTCCTCACCAGAGCAAAAGAGGGTTATTGACAGACGGGCGCCTGCCAGAGATTCAACAGACACTCTGCGGTCTCAGAACCATTCCTCTCCATATGCACCTTTTTGCCCATCCTTCTTTCTCCCCAGTCTCTCTCCCTGTCATACCACTTCTCCCCTCCTTCCCTTTCTTTTGTTCCTGTGTCATTTTCTCCTCTCCTCTTCACTGCTTCAGGCCAATCAGGAAAACTCAGAAAAATCCCACATCTTTCTGAGGTCTGCCTGTTGTCCTCAGGAAAAAAAAAAAAAAAAAGGTGGCTAACTCTAGCTTAGAGTTTTAAAATATATACACCTGATCCCACAAATGCTCTAAAGCACTTAATCACTTTTACAAAGCAAATTTCTCATTTCCTTATTTTATTTCCCCTTGAACATATAAGAATCAGGCAGGAATCAAATACAAGGGCAATGTTAAAGTAGGGGATGACCTCTACCAAAAATGCAATTGAGCCTTTTGATGGGTGTTTGAGGCAAATGACGGTATGTTTCTTGATGATAACTCAGCATAAAGCATAATATATAAACTTAAAAGAAAATCCTCACACAAGTTCCAAATCCTCTTGATCATAAGATAATAAGGCGGTTCAAGGTGTAGAAGCTGTCTACACTTGTCACACGCTGGCTGAGTGACCTTAGACTGTCACAGCTTCCATTTCCTTCTTTGTAATATAAGAATATTAACAGCTGCACCCCAAGGGATCACGAAATGCAAAGACAATAATATTTTTAGAGTACACTGTAAGCATTTAATGAATGTTAGGGGAGAAAAAATTATCCCCTAATATTTATTTGGGATTTGAATAACATATGTTACATTGACCCTTGTTTCCAGATCCACAATGCATAAAAACAACAAAAATTCATCTTGATCTCAGGATAGCACGTTAGATTTTCTATTCTGGTTTTTTTGTTTGTTTGTTTTTGTTTTTGTTTTTGTTTTTGTTTTGAGATGGAGTTTCGCTCTTATTGCCCAGACTGGAACGCAATGGTGTGATCTCAGCTCACCACAACTTCCGCCTCCTGGGTTCAAGCGATTCTTCTGCCTCAGCCTCCCAAGTAGCTGGGATTACAGGCATGTGCCACCATGCCTGGCTAATTTTGTATTTTTAGTAGAGATGGGGTTTCTCCATGTTGGCCAGGCTGGTCTCGAACTCCCGACCTCAGGTGATCTGCCCACCTCGGCCTCCCAAAGTGCTGGGATTACAGGCATGAGCCACTATGCCCAGCCATATGAGGAAATTTTTTTAAACCTATTCTGACCAGGTCATGAATTGACAACATCGCAAATTCCTGTTTTTCCTATAAGCAGGTTGACTCTGGTGTATTACACAATCCTTCAAGTTTTGCCCCAACTAGGTTGTGAATCCTTAACTGATGATGTTGCCCCCAGACCCAGAATTCTCTGTCAAAAATAAAACCCTCAAATAAAAATGTCACCAGTGAGTTCCACCGTGTAGTGTCTCATCCTAACATCCATATTTATTTCTAATTAACTGCATGAAAGCTATTCCAAATTTTGTAATTTCAAATGTTGCCACAATCTGTGGTGTTGTGAATGCAGTTCTTTGGGTGGCTCTGCTAGCTGCAATTGAATTTTCTTGGTGGTGGCCACCCCACCACCAAGAAAAAATTTAGAAAAGATCTTTGCCATGTTTCAAAGCATTTAGTTTGGATTCTGCTACAGAGTTCAAGTTGTTTCAAGCTGTGTGTGCCGATTAAGCAAACACAATTCAGTGGTGGCCAAGAACTATAATCAAAATTGCCATACATCTTTTCTTTTCTCAAGGAATTAAAGTTTGGATCAAGAGTACTAATGACAGGATTAGGTAGGATGTTTACAAAAATACAAGAAAGGGGAGCATAGAATTTTTTAAGACAACGGGCTAGCCCTCCTTTGCCTTGCTTTTACACATTAGATATTAATCTTAGAGCATTTTAGATGCTCCACTTCAGAGAAGTAAGAATATTTTCATACTCTTTTACCCTAGAATGGCACCTCATAGGAGAGGAAATGAAAATTCTATCAGCAAAGTTCATTCTTTCTCAGGCAGAAGAGGAAAAAACTCTTCCTAAAGCTAATTGGCACGATGACAAAATTTGCGCATGATATTTTTAAAATCATTTTTTGGTAGTATGGGATAAATACTCAGATTGAGACTTGAACTTGTGATAAATAACATATTAGTTGTCTTCCCTTTTATTTTTCTCTAACATGCAAGCAATTGTTAAGAGGCATTTCTTACACCAGCAAGTGAGATGATACCAACACTGTGCCCTACTTCTTAATATGAAGACAATTTGTTAGGTAGGATTTATCACTCTTCAGGAAACACTCAAACTTCACAGCCTTCACTAAATGACAAGCACGTGGTGTATGAGATCTACAACTCAGCTCATAGGCACAGCTTCCTTAAAGCATGGAACTGAAATGACACAGAAACCAATTGGTTCATGGAGAAGCCTTAAGCAAGTCAACAAACTGAAAGCTGGAAACAAGGTCACAGTAAAAGTCACTCTAAAACAGAGCTCCAAATTCAATGGGGATGTGGCTTTTTGACCTGCTACCAACAAAGATTGAAATGTTATTCGTTTTCCCCACATTCTTATGTAAATTTAATTTTCATGAACTTGTTGACTTGCTAACCCTGGAGACTGGTGATGTCTCTATTAATCTATAGAATTAGTCTTAACGGTAAACTCTTCAAACAAGCTCTTTTTTATTCTCTTAACGCCTCTGTTTCCATGTAAAATACCATTTTGTGCCCTCCTTGAACTGTATTTACTGGTAGAAAATGGAGAGAAATATGAATGTTTCATACTTGCTCCCTTACCCTCGAAGGAATGAATGAACGATCCTTGAAAGCCACATAATTACTCCCAGAACATGTGGTGAAAACAACAGCAAATCTAAATGTCTATTTTCTTCTCTTAAAATAAGGACAAAGAAACTACCCAATGTATGTAGAAATAGGCAGGAAACAAGGAACCAAAAGTGATTGAAAGAGTTATAATGTAAGAATGTCTTGAGCTTGGCTTGGTTATTTTTCACTTCTATAAAATTGGGTATTACATTTTTAAAATGTTTTTGGAGTTTTTAAAATGTCATGGAATAAGGCAGTAACTGCTATTAGTTCTCATTAAACTTTCTTCAATTCACATATGGATTTGTGGAAGAAATTGATTTTTGCTATCAGTTATGTTGGACCAACTCTCCCGCTGAGGAAAACTGAAATAGCTAGATACATTTTTTAAAGTCTATTGAAGGCATCAGAGAGCTATCAAATCAGTAAGGACTTGAAGGGTCAAGAATCCAAGGAGAAAAGAAGAGCAGAGAATTGAATATGATATTTAGAAGTGCTTTTACCCCAAGGCATTTTCTAATTCCCAAGCAGTGACCAAGAGGTAAAAAAACCTAGCAAAAAGTAGTAGCTACTAATTTGTCTTAGTGTGGGTTTCTCTGGAAGCAGACCCTGGGAGAAAGACCCCACTGCAAGTAATTCATTTGGGAGATACAAGGAATATCGAGACGAGAGAGAAGTGGAAACAGATATGGGGTTGGAAAGCAGTAATAAGGAGTACTCTATTAAGCAAGATCCAGAGGACAGATACAGTTTAACCCTGGAGTAAGTCTGGAAAATGGTATAAAGCACATACTTCAGACATATCCCATCCAAAGGTTAAGGGTAGTGAAGTATTTGTATACCCCTTCCTGTTAAGCACTGATCAAGGAATATTCCTTGGGGTGTTAGCTAATTCCAAAGCACTTCCAGTCTTCTATGGATACAGGCAGAGTAGTCTTCTAGACTGAATCAAGCATGAAGACACAGATACTGGAAGGCACTGAGTATCTGGAACACCCCTATATGGTAAGCTCTGGGGTGCCTGAGAGAGTATTGACAGAGTGCACTACAGCTAACCCTTTGTAATTCTCAAAACCACTCACTTCCCAAGTTAAGTCTGCTCCATCCTGTCATCCTTTCTTTAAGGTTAAAATTTTTTTTAAAATCAACATATACAATAGGAGTTTTAGTGAAGGACACTCCACATTGCAGTTTCATCCAAAAGTTGGAAATAATATCCTTCTACTATTCAATCAAGACACTCCTTATAATTAGCCACTCTTTTGATGATCTGGGGTGAATCAGATCTTTATCCTTGAGGGCTCTGAGCCCCTGGTTACCATGCTCTTGTCAGACCATGCTTTCTGCTACTACGCAATTCTGCTTAATCACTAGATACGGAAACACAATGAACCTCCCTGCCTTCATTATGTAGCAGCAACTGTATATCTTCATGATAACAATGATTAATTTCCACTGACAGGGTAGTAACTTTCAGTGTCTTTGTACTCCTCTGTGAGAAACCGGAATGACTGGGAGAAAGCTGTAATTTTGGCTTTTGTGGAGTTCTTACTGTGTAGCCTGGCAGGACCATCTCTCTCCTAGGAAATGAAGCACAAGTTCCTCAACCGAGTCATTGGGAATAACAGTGAAAGGCACTGCCCCCACTTCCACCCTTGGTCCTAGACTCTAGAGGTCACCATGGCACTTTCGGGGGCCTGTGGGGTCACCACTATTTTCGTAATAATGTTAGGATGTTATTTGCCTTTATTGTTGTGTTAACAATTGCACAGATGCAATAATGTTTGGTACTGTTGCTTGGTTAAATTTATGGTAGTTCCTTATAATCTTCCACAATGTATCTGGTATTTTTAAGATCCAAACTACTTAACTGAATGGGGATATCATAGGGACCACCAAACCTCCATTCTTTCAGTCTATGGGGTGGCACTAAATCTGCCACTTCCCTCAGATGCATTATGGCTTCTCATTTAGTATCTTGACAAGGGAGGAATTTCAGGGGCTTCCACTGGTCTTTTCCTAGCACTTTGGTTCTCTCTCCATAAGTCAGGTAAACAATGTGAGACTTCTGCCAAATGATAAATATACATATCTTGATTGTGTAATGAGTGATCAAAGGATTTCCCTGGGTGCACGGATGAAAACATCAGATTCATTGTGAGACAGACTTGGGACAGGACTCCATTGATCACCTAACCTCCATAATTCCCTTTGCTTGCAAGGTAACTTTTTAGTCTCCTGGGATTAAAGTAATCTCAGACCCTGAGATGAGGATTTGGGCACAGTGGGGTTTTGGGAGAAGATAAAGGAACACTAACATGCATGAAGTAATGCAGAGAACAGAAGATACATTATGAAGCTAGCTAACCCCATGGGGGAATTTCAGGGAGGAAAAAAAAAGTAAAACACACAATCCAAGCTTATTCCACCCAAGGGTAGGGGAACTGTTGTATTTATACAATATTGACCCCTTATCCATGAGAGAGAGTTTCCAAGATCCCCAGTGGATGCCTGAAACTGTAGATAATACTAAATCCTATATATACGATGTTTTTCCTATACATACATCCCTATGATAAAGTTTAATTTATAAGTTAGGCAGAGTAAGACGTTAAAAACAGTACTTAATATAATAAAACAATTTTAACAATATGCCAGCATCACTACTCTTGTGCTTTGAGGTCATTAGTAAGTAAAATAAGGGTTACTTGAACACAAGCACTGCAATACTGTGACACTGGATCTGACAGCCAAGATGGCTACTCAGCGACTAACAGTCAGGTAGTGTCTACAGCATGGATACACTGAACAAAGGGATGATTCACATCCTGGATGGGCCAGAGCAGGACAATGCAAGATTTCATCATGGTACTCAAAATAGTGTGCAATTTAAAGCTCATAAATTGCTTATCCATGACTAAGACCCCAAAAGCAAATGCAACAAAACAAAAATAAATAAATGGGACCTAATGAAATGAAAAAGCTTCTCCACAGCAAAAGAAATAATCATCAGAGAATGGGACAACTCCACAAATCAGGTAAGCAATGTGAGATTTCCCCCAAATGATAAATATATATATCTTGATTGTGTGATGGGTAACCAGAGGATTTCCCTGGGTGCACGGATGCAAACATCAGATTCATTGTGAGACAGACTTGGGACAGGACTCCACTGATCACCTGACCCAAAGAATGGGAGAAAATATTTGCAAACTATGCATCTGACAAAGGACTAATATCTAGAATCTAAATCTACAAAGAACTCAAACAAATCAGCAAGAAAAACTTAATGCCGTCAAAAAGTGGACAAGTGACATAAATAGACATTTCTCAAAAGAAGATACACTAATGACAGAAAAATATAAAAAGTGCTCGACATCACTAATCATCAGGGAAATGCAAATTAAAACCACAATAAAATACCACTTTACTCTTGCAAGAATAGCCATGATTTAAAAGTCAAAAAACAGATGTTGGCATGGATATGGTGAAAAGAAAATGCTTATATACTGCTGGGGAGAATGTAAATTAATACAACTTCTATGGAAAACAGTATGGAGATTTGTTAAAGAATTAAAGGTAGATCTACCATTCCATCTAGCAATCCCACTACTGGGTATCTACCCAAAGGAAAATAAGTCATTCTATCTAAAAGAAACCTGCACATGTATGTTTTTTGCAGCACAATTTACAAATGCAAAGATATGGAACCAACCTAAGTGGTCATCAACCAATGAGTGGATAAAGAAAATATGGTATATATATATATCTATATCTATATATAGATATGCACCATGCAATACTACTCGGCCATAAGAAAGAATGAAAAAATGCCTTTTGCAGCATCTTGGATGGAGCTGGAGGCCAATTATTCTAAGTGAAGTAACTCAGGAATGGAAAACTAAATTCCATATGTTCTCACTTATAAGTGGGAGCTAAGCTATATGTATGCAAAGATATATAGAGTGGTATAATGTACTACGGAGATGCAGAAAGGGGAGCACTGGGAGATAAAGGATAAAATCTACATATTAGGTACAATGTACACAAGTGGGGTGATGATACACTAAAAATATCAGGCTTTACCACAATGCATTTCATCCATGTAACCAAAAATCACTTGTACCCCAAAAGCTATGGAAATACACAAAATGACTGCAGGTAACTGGAACCCCAGAGAGTGAAACCACATGTATGAGAAGACTACTTACACCTATAAGAATCACTCATTAGTTAAGAAATATTGGAGATTTTTAATTCCTGAGCATTTTTAGCACTAACATATAAACAGGTAGAGCAGCCTTCCAGAAAAATCGATTAGACACATATCTGTAAATTCAGTTCATTATTAGAGCAACGTTTGAGAGTTTTAGGTAAACCCCTGATAACACCAGCTACAGAATTTGAGAAGACTAGCAGAGCTTTCCAATTTTCAGGAAACTGGGAAATGCAACACCCATAAAGGTGTAAATTTTAAAATCAGCTAGTGAAAAAAAGACCCTCTACCCTCAAAGGAACAACAATAAAGTCAATAGTTAACACTTGAAGAGAAACTATGGAAGCCAAAAATCAATAAAATGGCATCATCAAAGTGCTGAAGGAAATTATTTCAACCTAAGAGAAAACATCCTTCAAAACCAAACTGAAATGAAGAGTTTCAGATAAATAGAAAATTTGTCCACAGCAGACAAAAACATTTTAAGTGCTAAAAGTACTACATGTTCAAAAATATTAGTAAGATTAGATACAATATGAAATATAACAATAATTCAGTTGAATATAAATGTATAAAATACCACCTAAAAGAAAGTTTATGAGAGGCAAAATAAAACAAAGTTCAACAATAAGATACATGTACCTTAAATATAAGGATAAAGAGGATTTCAAAGTAAAAGAATAAAATGCCATATAATACAAACACTAACCCAAACCATACATACAGTTACAGAAATGGAAGAAAAAGAAAACTTCAAGTCACGAAGATTACTATAGGAAAAAAATGCGATATTCTACTGTGATTAAATAATTTATCTATCAGAAAGATATATGTACCTCATGAAACGGTATATGAAATTCATAAGCAAAATAGCAGATTTTAACACATTGCTCTAGGTAACTAATAAAACAAGCAGGAAATAATATCTGTAAGGATAGAGAAGTTTTGAAGAAAAAAATTTAAAAATTCTGACCCATTGACATGTCTAACAATGTCCTTAACAACTAGAGAACACACATTTCTCACAGGATGACATGAAGCATTTTTCAAAATTGATAATATACTGTGCCATAAAGCAAGTATAGACAAATCTCCAAGGATCAAAGCAATTGCATGTGTATTCTCTGACCAAGTGAAATTGTTAAAAAAAAAATAAAAACTATTTTAAGTAAAAAAAACTCCAATATTTGAGTCAAAATTAGTGTGGTTGTAATAAAAGTTTCTTAAGAATTAATTGCATAGAAAGATAATAAACATAAATCATATTGAAACTTTCAGGAAACATTTAAAGATATTCTAGGATAGAAATATATAGCCCTCAAGGCATATTTAACAAACAAATAAATGCTCGTTCTTCATGATCTATGTATCCATCTCAGTAAGTTACCCAGTCAAAGTAAAAGAAAGAAAATAGTAAAATCAAGATCAGAAATTAAGGAAATACCAAAAAAGCACACACTAGAAAAACATTTAAAACTATGGATATTGAAAAGACTAATAAAACTGTTAACTCCATGGGAAGGCCTTTGAGAGAGAGAGAAAATCCAAAGAAACAACATCAAGAATTTAAAAATGTACAAGATGTTAAAAAAAAAAAAAGAGAACAGCTTTATATCAATAAATATGAAGAGTTGAGAGGTGGAGGAAGATGGCTGAATACAAGCTTCCATAGATCATAGATTGCCCCCCCACCCACAGGAGCCCCAAAGTTAATAACTATCTGCACACACAAATACGATGTACCTTCGTAAGAACAAAAACATCAGGTGAGTGGTCATAGTACCTGGTTTTAACTTCATATCACAGAAAAAGGCAGTGAAAAGGGTAAGAAAAACAGTCTTTATGTTACCTTCCATTATCCCCTGGCAGCAGCCATACGGTGTGGAGATGGAATATGTGTGTTTGGGGGAAAGAGTACAGTGATCGTGGGACTTTGTATTGGATCTCAGTGCTGCCCTGTCACAGCAGAAAGCCACATCAGGCAGAACTCAGTAAACCTTCACAAAGGGAGCATTTAGACCAGCCCCAGCCAGAAAGGACTCATCTATCGCAGCAGTCAGAACCTAAGTTCCGGCAAGCTCACCACAGTGGGTTAAAGTGCCCAGGGTTCCTAAATAAGCTTTTAAGGCAGTCTAGACCACAGGGACTGCAATTCCAGAGGAAGCCCTGGTGCTGTGCTGCATGTGGAGCTAGTAGACTTAGGGGATGCATGACCTAGTGAGACACCAGCTGGAGTAACAAAGTAGCAAAGGGAGTGCTTGTGCCACTTCTCTCTCAACCCCAGTACCATGCTGGTTTCAGGTCTGACCGAGCGTGGTCCCAGTTTTGGTGGCCACAGGGGTGCTTATGTTGCTCCTCCCCCAGTTCCAGGCAGTTCAACAGGAGAGAGAGAGATAAAGACAGAGAGACTCCATCTTGGGGGGAGAAAGTAAGGGAAGAGGACAAGAGTCTCTGCCTGGTAATCCAGAGAATTCTTCTGGATCTTGTCCAAGACAACCAAGGTGGTACCTCTATGAGTCTGCAAGAGCCACAGCATTACTGGACTTGGGATGCCCCCCTAATGCAGATATGGTTGCAGTGACCAAAAGCTTAGATCAAAACACCAAAGTCACTTTGTTTGTACTTTGAAAGCCTTTCCAAAACGGACAGGTACAAACAAGACCAGACTGCAAATACTACAATAAATACCTAACTCTCCAATGCCCAGATACCAGTGAACATCCATTAGCATCAAAACCAACCAGAAAACATGACCTCTCCAAATGAACTAAATAAGGCACCAGAGACCAATCCCAGAGAAACAGAGATATGTGACATTCAGACAGAAAATTCAAAATAGCTGTGTTGAGGAAACTCAAAGAAATTTAAGATAACACAGAGAAGAAATTCAGAATCCAGAATCCTGTCAGATAAATTTAACAAAGAGATGGAAATAATTAAAAAGAATCAAGCAGAAATTCTAGAGTTGAAAAATGCAATTGGCGTACTGAATAATGTATCAGAGTTTCTTAATAGCAGAATTTATCAAACAGAAAAAAGAATTAGCTTGAAAATAGGTAGTTTGAAAATACACAGTCAGAGAAGATAAAAGAAAAAAAATAAAAACAAATGAGGCACACCTACAAGACTTAGAAATAGCCTCAAAAGGGCAAATCTAAGAGTTACTGGCGTTAAGGCGGGGGGCAGAGAGAGACGTAGGGATAGAAAGTTTGATCAAAAGGATAATAACAAAGAACTTCCCAAACCTAGAAAAAGAAATCAATATTCAACTACAAGAAGGTTATAGAAAACCGAGCAGATTTAACCCAAAGCAGACTACTTCAAAACATTAAATAATCAAACTCCCAATATTAAGGATAAAGAAAGGATCTTAAAAGAAGCGAATGAATTGAAACAAATAACTTACAACAGAGCTCTAATACCTTTGGCAGCATACTTCATAGTGGAAACCTCAGAGGCCAGGACATACTCAAAGTGGCATGACATACTCAAAGTGCTGAGGGAAAAAGCTTTTATCCTAGAATAGCATATTCAGCAGAAATATCCTTTACACATGAAGGATACATAAAGACTTCCCCAGACAAACCAAAGATAAGGGATTTCATCAACACCAGACATGTCCCACAGGAGATGCAAAAGTATGTTCTTCAATCTCAAAGAAAGGGATATTAATGAGTGATAAGAAATCACTGAAGGTGTGAAACTCACTAGCAACAATAAGCACACAGAAAAACACAGACTATTATAAAACTATAATTCTGATGTGTAAACTACTCTTGAATAGAAAGACTAAAAGATGAACAAATCAGAAATAATAGCTACAATATAGACACTATAATAAGATACAGATAGAAACAAAAAGTTAAAAAGTGGGGGGACAAAGTGAAAGTGTAGAGTTTTTATTCATTTTCTCTTTCCTTGTTTGTTGGTTAGTTTGTTTCTTTATACAATCAGTCTTGTCATCAGTTAAAATAATGGGTTATAAGATATTATTTACAAGCCTCGTGGTAACTTCAAAACTAAAAACATACAATAAACACAGAAAAAATAAAAAGCAAGAAATTAAAACATACCTCCAGAGAAAATCACCTTTCCTAAAAGGAAGATAGGAAAAAAGAAAGAGAAGATCACAAAACAATCAGAAAATGAGTAACAAAATGGCAGGAGGAGTTAATCTTTACCTATCAGTAATAGTGAAAGTAAATTGACTAAAGTCTTCCAGTCAAAATACATAGAGTGACTGAATTTTTTTAAGAGATCCAATGACCTGTAGCCCAAAAGAAACACACTTCACTTATAAAGACACAAATAGTTTGAAAACAAAAGGATGAAAAAAGATATTCCATGTTTACGGAAACCAAAAAAGAGCAGGTGTAGCTATATTTACATCAGACAAAATAGATTCCAAGACAAAAACTATGGAAAGAGACAAAAAGGTCATTATGTAATGACAAAAGGGTAAATTCAGCAACAGGATATAACAATTGTAAAGATATATGCACCTGACACTGGAGCACACAGATATCTAAAGCACATATTGTCAGAGCTAAAAAGAGAGATAGACTCCCCAGTACAATAATACCTGGAGAATTCAAAACCCCTATTTCAGCATTGAACAGATCTTGCAGACAGAAAATCAACAAAGAAACTTCAGACCTAATCTGCACTATAGACCAATGGGCCTAACCGATACTTACTGAACATTTCATCCAATGGCTACAGAACACACATTATTTTCCTCAACACATGGATCATTCTCAAGGATAAAATTCAACATCCCTTAATGATTAAAACACTCAAAAAACGGGGTATAGAAGCAACATACCTCAACATAATAAAAGTTATATATGAAAGATCCAGAGCTGGTATCATACTGAATGGGGAAAAAACTGAAAACCTCTCATCTAAGATCTGAAACATGACAAGGATGCCCACTATCACCACTGTTACTCAACACAGTACTGAAACTCCTATATAGAGCAATCAGACAACAGGAAGAAATAAAGGGCATCCAAATTGGAAAGGAGGAAGTGAAATTATCCTTGCTCACAGATAATATGATCTTATAGTTGGAAAAAACTAAAGACTCCACTAAGGAACTATTAAAACTGATAAACAAATTCAGTAACGCAGAAGGATACAAAATCAGCATGCAAAAATCATTCTACATGCCAACTAAACAACCTGAAAAAGAAACCAAAACATAATGCCATTTACAATAGCCACACAGGAAATTAAATACCTAGGAATTAGCCAAAGAAATGAAAGATTTCTATAATGAATACCATAAAATACTGATGGAGGAAATTGAAGAGGACACCAAAAAATGAAAGATATTTTATGTTCATGTATTGAAAGAATCAATATTGTTAAAATGACCATACTATCCAAAGCAACCTATGCAACCAATGTAATTCCTATCAAAATACCAATGACATTCTTCACAGAAATAGAAAAAATCCTAAAATTTATATGGAACACAAAAGATCCAGAATAGCCCAAGCTATCGGGAGCAAAGAGAACAAAGCTGGAGGAATCACATTACCTGACTTCAAATTATACTACAGAGCTATAGTAACCAAAACAGCATGGTACTGGCATAAAAACAGACACATAGGCCAGCGGAACAGACTAGAGAACCAAGAAACAAATCTATATACCTTGAGAGAACTCATTTTCAACAAAGGTGCCAAGATATATACTGGGGAAATGATAGTCTCTTCAATAAATAATTCCAGGAAAACTTGATATCCATATGCAGAAGAATTAAACTAGACCCCTATCTCTTGCCATATAAAAAAACGAAATAGAAATGGATTACATACTTAAATCTAAGACTTAAAACTATGAAACCAGTAAAAGAAGACATTTGGGAAACTCTTCAGGACATTGGACTAGACAAAGATTTATTAAGTAATACCCCACAAGCACAGGCAACCAAAGCAAAAATGGATAAACGGGATAATATCAAGTTAAAAGCCTTCTGTAAAGCAAAGGAAACAATCAACAAAGTGAAGAGACAACGGACAAAATGGGAGAAAATGTTTGCAAACTACCCATCTGACAAAGGATTAATAACCAGAATATATAAGTAACTCAAACAATTCAATAGGAAAAAAATCTAATAATCTCATTTAAAAATGGGCAAAAGTTCTGAATAGATATTTCTCAAAAGTAGACATATAAAAGACAGGTATATGAAAAGGTTCTTAACATTAGTGATCATCAGAGAAATGCAAACCAAAACTACAATTAGATATCGTGTCACACCTGTTAAAATGACTTTTATCCAAAAGTCAAGCAATAACAAATGCTGGTAAGAATATTCAGATAAGGAAACCCTTGTACACTGTTGATGGTAGTGTAAATTAGCACAATCACGACGGAGAACAATTTGGAGGTTCCTCAAAAAAACTAAAAATATAGCTACTATATGATCCAACAATCCCACTTCTAGGTATAGACCCAAAGGAAAGGAAATCAGTATATCAAAGAGATATCTGTACTCCCCTGTTTACCGCAGCACTGTTCACAATAGCCAGTATTAGGAAACAGCCTAAGTTTCAACAACCTAAGTCCATCAACAAAAGAACGGATAAAGCTAAGCCTAAGTCCACCAACAAAAGAATGGATAAAGAAAAAGTGGTATATATACACAACAGTGCAGTATTCAGCCATAAAAAAGAATGATATTCTGTTGTTTGCAACAACATGAATGAAACTAGAGCTCACAAAGTTAAGCAAAATAAGCCAGGTGCAGAAACACAAACTTCGTGTGTTCGCACTTATCTGTAGGATCTAAAAATTAAAACAATTGAACTCACGAAGATAGAGAATATTATGATAGTTTACTAGAGGCTGGGAAGGGTAGCTGGTGAGTGGGAGACAGTGGGGATGGTTAATAAAAATAAAAATATTTTTAAAATATGTAAATTTAGATTAAATGAAGAGGTTGCTAGTGAAACAAAACTTACCAAAAGTTACATAAGAATAAATAAACAATACGAACTTTCCTATGGCTATTAAAAATTACACGTCTAATAGAAATCTTTAAATAGAAAAAACTCCAGGGTGAGTTATTTTCATAACTGAATCATTTGAAATATTTAAGAAAGATTTAACATCAATATTACTAAAACTATTCCAGAGAAAAGAAAAAGTGGTGGAAATTTCCAATTCAATTTATGAGACCAGCATAACTATCATATCAAAATCTGGCAAAAACATGAATTTACGTACAAAATCCTATAAAAAATATTGGCAAAATAATGCAGAAATAGACACAAGTTTGATTAATTCCAGGACTCCAACATTGATTTTAGCATCTAAAAATACATCAATGTTATTCATCATATTATCAGAATAAAGGATAAAAATATAAGATCACCTTGCGTTTCAAAGAAAGCATATGATAATATACAACATTCTATAATGCTTTCATGATGAAATCTCTTATGATACTAAGGTTTTCTTAAGCTATCTAAACACACACACACAATCTTTATATAAAAATATATTAGGTAGTGAAATATGAAAATACTTGTTCATGACATTAGAAATGGGCATTAAAAGGTCCACACTCCATTTCTGTTCAACATTTTCCATGGGATGCAAGTCAAATAAGACAAATAAGGCAAGAAAAAGAATTAAGATTACCATAATTTCAAGGAAGAAATAAAAATTTCCTTTAAGGTAACACGTATATAAAACATACATATCAAATCAAAAGACAATATTTCAGACTTAATAAATGATTTCAGAAATCTTGCTTAGTCACTATAAAATCAATTATATTTTCATTTAGAGGCAACAATAAGAAAAATATTCCTAACAAAACAATTTGCAATAGCATCAAAAACATCAAATATCTAGATATAAATCTAATAATTGTACAAAATTATCAAAATAAAATTTAAAAGATCAAAGATAATGAAGGGTTTGGTTTGTCCATGGATAAAAGGATTTGATATTGTAATGACTTATTTTTTCTTAAACTGATCTATAGGTTTTCTGTATTCCCAATCAAAATCCATAATATTTGTTTTTCAAACCTGACAGAAGCGTTTCCTAAAATTTATATAAAGATGAGAGTGGCTAAGAAGAGCCAAGACAATCTTTAAAAGCCACACAAAGTTGGGGAGTGATAGCGAAGATAGCCAACTAGATGCAGCCAGAACGAACATCTTCCACCAGGAGCTGTTGGGAAGACTGGCACACTCTAAGCAGACTTCAGAGGGAAGGCACTAAGAGTGGATGGAGGGAGGATGCAGACTCTGGGCTGAAGGAAGAGGAAGCTGGGAACACTGAGCGGGATTACAGAGCACCAGGACTCATTTCTGGCCCCCAGCAACTCCTAGGAAAGGGATGAGTTGAATAGGTAAGGAGCAGCCCACTCCTGCCACAGACCGTTGGAATCCAGGCAGCAGGAAACCCTGTGATTTCCACAGACACTGGAGCTGGCCAGGAGAGCTGCTTAGAGAGGTGATAGGAACAGGATTCCAGCCTGTGCAGAGCCCAGATGCTTTCGCACAGGAACTTCTGCAGTGGACCACAGCCAGGAACGCCCATCCCCTAAAGCTCACCATGTTCTCCTAGGAGGCTTCGGCCATAGGAGAACTGCTGGACCTAGACAGAGCAAGATAGCCTTGCCCATCAGACAGAGCTATCCAATCTGAGTGACCCCCTGTTTGCTGGCATCTCCCGGGGCCCCAGCCTGGCTGTGCCCACTGACAGCACAGCATTGGATGCCCAAGCAAGGTGCTTCCCAGAGCCCTCATCATAGCTCCTTGGCCTGCAGACTGCGCCTGGCCATCAGAGAGCTCCAGCAGACCAGCCCTCAGGGATGTGCCCCAGCTCACCTGCACCCTCCTCCCACCACAGCCTCCCCAGAACCCCTTTGCCAGCACACACACATGCAGGTGGACCTCGCCTCCCCTCCCCCAATTTGTATGGGCAACTAAACTTGACAACCAACCTCACATCGTTCAAACAATAAAAATAAAATGTGAAAGAATAAATGTAAAAGATAAATAAAGCCTCTAGAACTTAACATGGGAGATTATCTTCATGACATTAAAACAGGCCTAACACAACACTTGACCAAATGGACCAAACAGACATCTACAGAACTCTCCACCCAAAAATAATAGAATATACATTCTCATCTGCACATGGCTCATACTCTAAAATCGACCACAGAATCGGCCATAAAACAACCCTCAGCAAGTTAAAAAAAAACCTGAAATCATGCCAGACACACTCTTGGGCCAGCGTGCAATAACATAAATCAATACTAAGAAAATCACTCAAAACCATAAAATTACATGGAAATTACACAACCTGCTCCTAAGTAACTTTTGGGTAAACAATGACAATAAGGCAGAAATCAAGAAATTATTTAAAACTAATAAGAACAAAGATACAACACACCAGAATCTCTGGGTTACAGCTAAAGCAGTGTAAAGAGGGAAGTTTATAGAACTAAATGTAAAGTTTTCTTATAATAAGTTTTCTTATAAAGTAATTGTAAAGGCAAAGTTTTCTTTTTTTTTTTTCTTTTTGAGACAGAGTTTCGCTCTTGTCACCCAGGCTGAAGTGCAATGGTGCGATCTGGGCTCACTGCAACATCCACCTCCTGGGTTCAAGTGATTCTCCTGCCTCAGCCTCCTGAGTAGCTTGGATTACAAGTGTATGCCACCACGCCCGGCTAATTTTTATAATTTTAGTAGAGACAGGGTTTCACCATCTTGACCAGCCTAGTCTCCAACTTCTGACCTCAGGTGATCCACCTGCCTCAGCCTCCCAAAGTGCTGGGATTACAGGCATGAGCCACTGCGCCCGGCCAGGCAAAGTTTTCTTATAGAGTAATTGCAAATAAATAAAAGTATCAATAATTATACTATATTAAAATAAAGTATCCTCATCAGGAGAGACTATGAGGAGAACAAAAATGTATGCCACAGATCTATTACTTGATCCAGCAACCTCATTACTGGGTATGTACCCAAAGGAATATAAATCATTCTACCATAAAGACACATGCATGTCTATGTTCGTCACGGCACTATTCACAATAGGAAAGACATGGAATCAACCTAGATGCCCATTAATGGTGGACTAAATAAACAAAATGTGATACATGCACAGCATGAAATACTACACAACTGTAAAAAATAAGGAAATCATGTCATTGAAGCAACATAGATGCAGCTGGAGGCCATTATCCCAAGTGAATTAACACAGGGACAGAAAATCATATACTGCACGTTCTCACTTACAAATGACAGCTAAACATTGAAAACACATGAACACTAAGAAGGGAACAATGGACATCAAGGCCTACTTGACAGTGGAGCGTGGTAAGAGGCCGAGGATTTAAAAATTACCTATCGGGTACTATGCTCATTACCTGGGTGACAAAATAATCTGTACACCAAATCCCCGCAACATACAATTTACTCATGTGACAAACTCACACCTGTACCCCGAACCTAAAATAAAAGTTGGAAGAAAATAAATGTATGCCACAAAGGAGAATATATTAACAACATATTTAATAAATAAAAGGCCCATATTCAGCATATACAAAGAACATACGCCAACCAATATGTAAAAGACAGAAAAGCAATAGTAAGTGGCCAACGACACAATAGCAAATGACCAAGGGTCCTTTGTGACCTATTCTCAAAAGGGGAGAATCTGTAGTCAATAAACATATGAGAAGGGGATCAGCCTCATTAACCAACAGAAAAAAATGTAAACTAATTCCACAAAGATTTACAATCACATATATATCAATATGGCACAAATAAAAAAGGGTGAAAACACTAAGCACTAGTAAAGATGAGGAAAACCTAAAACTCACTCTTTCCACTTTGGGAAACTTTGGTACCATCCACTAAAAATGCACATGTACTTGCTCTGTGGCTTCTCAACAATCACAAAACTACATAGAAGCTGACAAGGTTTGATCTGTGTTCCCACCCAAATCTCATGTTGAATTGTAATCCCCAGTTTTGAAGGTGGGGCCTGGTGGGAGGTGATTGGGTCGTGAAGGTCGGTTTCCCATGAATGGTTTATCACCATCCCTCTTCGTACTGTTCTCATGACACTGAATGGGTTCTCAGGAGATCTAGCTGTTTAAAAGTGTTTAGCACCTCCTCCTCTCGCTCTTGCTCCCACTCCGGCCATGTGATGTGTGTGCTCCCCCTGCACCTTCTGCCATGACTGTAAGTTTCCTGAGGCCTCCCCAGAAGCTGAGCAGATGCAAGCACCATGCTTCCTATACAGCCTGCAAAACCATGAGTCAATTAAACCTCTTTTCTTTATAAATTACCCAGTCTCAAGTATTTATTTATTTATAGCAGTACAAAAATGGACTAACGCAAAAGCCCAACAAAAATGCAAACATATATTGACTAAAAGGTTTGTGTAACATTGTAACAGCATTATTTTATTTTAAATAATATTAAGAAATTAATGCTAATATATTTTTTATTTCAATAGCTTTAGGGGTACAAGTGGTTTTGGTTACATGGATGAGTTGTTTAGTGGTGAAGTCTGGGATTTTAATGTACTGTATGTTGAGTACTGTATGTTGTACCCAATAGGTAGTTTTACATCCCTCACCTCCCTCTCACCCTCATTCTTTCTGTCTCTGATATTCATTATAACACTCTATATGCCTTTGCATATCCATAGCTTAGCTCCCACTTATAAATGAGAACATACAATGTTTAGTTTTCCATTCCTGAGTTATTTTACTTAACATAATGCTGTCCAGTTCCAAATAAGTTGCCACAAAAAACACTGTTTGATCCTTTTTATGGCTGAGTAGTATTCCATGGGGGAGTGTTTGTGTGTGTGTATGTGTGTGTGTGTGTGCTGTATACATACATTCATACACCACATTTTCTTTATCCACTCATCAGTTGATGGGCACTTAGGTTGGCTCCGTATCTTTGTAATTGTGAATGCTGCTGCAATAAACATACATGTGCAGCTGTCTGTTTGATCTAATGACTTCTTTTTCCCTGGATAGATACCCAGTAGTGGGATTGCTGGATTGAATGGTACATTTACTTTTAGTTATTTGAGAAATCTTCATATGTAACAGCATCATTTAAATAGCTACAAACAAGAAACAATGCAAGTGTAAATAAAAATCAGTGAAATTCATAAAAATAAATGATTATCTCTAAAGCAACAGAATGGAAAAGGAGTACACACATAACTTTGAACAGAAGAAGCCAGACACATAACAGTACATACAGTATGACTGCATTCAGGCAAAACTACTTTATAAATAAGAAACTAGCTTCCTTTGGAAGGAGTGTGTAGTGACATGGAGGGGACACAAGGAGGACATTTGTGAAAATTCTTCAAGGTCTATACTTATTATTGTGTACTTTTCTCAACATATGTTATAACCAAAAAATTATTTTAAAATATGAATTGAGAATAAAAATTATGTTAAAGTTAAAACATGTCCAAATTAATTACAAAAGAAAATAGAGGATAATTAGTGTTAGAACTACAAGGTCAATTTAATCTCTTGACTCATTTTTTAAATGATTAAAACAAAGTTTTGAAAATTCTGAAAAACTATATTAAGAAATGAAATAGCACATATTAAATGCAAATAAATTGGAATATCAATTCAATATATCCACAGGGCATCCTAGATTCAATGAAAAAATCTCAACTAGAGAATTTTATTATTAGAAATAGAAAGTTTGTGTGCCTCATAGACTGTAAATTTGCATTAACGGACTTAGACTAATTTGCCTTATCACCAATTGGAAGTACCACCAGCCCTTAAGATAATTTCAATGCCAATCAAATGCTATTGTTTACCCAGAGCTGCACATTCTTCACTTTTCCTAGTTGCCACAAATGGCAGCCAGGTCGCCTGATCATTTGCATTGAAACCCCCAGTGCTACCTTTGACACTGCTGTCTCTCCTCTATTGATCCTTTTGCCTTATTAGCTTTCACATCTATCACAATCTTTACATTCCAGTGACCAACCTCTCATTTAAGGCTACAATTACCCTCTCGTAGAATGCAGCAAATAGTCTTTTCACTTCTAGTCTCCTGAAGTCAGCCAAGGCTTTGCAAACTATTAGTCTTTTTATACTAAGTGGACAGCACTACTCATGTTATTCTTCATATCAAAAACCTTAATTGGTTTCTGCTGTCTAGAGAATGAACCTTGGTATCCTTAGCTTAACCTGCAAGGCCATTCAAAATCTATCGCTGAACTAATTTCCAACAATCACACTGTATTCCAGTAATGCAGCAGGAATGACAGCACCTCACTTTTCTGCCTGTTTCTTTGATTATATTACTCCCCTCATCCGAAATAGGTTTTTTCCCATTTTTCTGCAATTCTAACTCTTCTACAACGTTTAAAACTCAATTTGCCATGAAGTGTTTTTGCTACTGAGTGACATCATGGAATAAGAACTTGTTTAAATGGTTTTCAAAATTGATCAGGTTTTTGAATTACCTGGAGGAACTTTTAAAATTAGCCAATACTGGGGTCATATCTGGAGAGAATGTAATAGGGTACAGGTTAAGTTACTAAAGTCTATGAATCATAAAGAAATCTGTGGCCACCAGCCCAACACCTGCCTGGCTAATTTTGGGAACCTAATGGACTAAGATCTGCGGACCCAGAATACAGCAGGACTGTACTAGTCTGTTTTTACACTGCTGATAAAGACTGGGACGAAAAAGATGTCTAACTGGACTTACAGCTCCACATCACTGGAGAGGCCTCAGAAACATGGCAGGAGGTGAAACGCACTTTCTTTTTTTTTTTTTTGAGACGGAGTCTCGCTCTGTCACCCAGGCTGGAGTGCGGTGGTGCGATCTCGGCTCACTGCAACTTCCACCTCCCAGGTTCAAGCGATTCTCCTGCCTCAGCCTCCTGAGTAGCTGGGACTACAGGTGCCTGCCACCATGTTCAGCTAATTTTTTGTATTTTTAGTAAAGACAGGGTTTCACCATGTTAGCCAGGATGGTCTCGATCTCCTGACCTTGTGATCTGCCCACCTCAGCCTCCCAAAGTACTGTGATTACAGGTGAGAGCCACTGTGCCCAGCCAAAAGGCATTTCTTACATGGCAGCAGCAAGAGAAAATGAGGAAGAAGCAAAAGCAGAAACCACTGATAAACCCATCAGATCTCATGAGACTTATTCATTATCATGCGAATAGAACAGGAAAGACCAGACCCCATGATTCAATTACGTCCCACTGGGTCCCTCCCACAATACATGGGAATTCTGGGAGATACAATTCAAGTTGAGATTTGGGTGGGGACACAGCCAAACCATATCAAGGACTAAGTAGGAAACTAAAGTTATATCATGTTAGACTCCCCACATACATAGACAACCATGACCCCAAAATGAAGATTGAAGCAAAAGCGAATTGTTAACATCCACTTCTAATATGGTTGTGAAAGCTCCTACCAAACTGAGTATAGGATAGACAGCATTTATAAACTCTGGAGAAATTATCAAAACACAAACTTAATAAAGGGAGAAGACTGGAGAAAAAACTGAGCAGCTTTTGGAGCGGAGTCATTTGGAAGAAGGGAAGAGCATACATCCAAAAACATTACAGTGAAATGGGTAAAAAATAAAAACCAAAGAGAAAATATTAAAAGCAGTAAAAATGCAAACAGAAATAAAGATTTTTACATATAGGAAACAGTAATTTTAATGTCACTGACTTCTCATCAGGAACCACTGAGAACAGAGAACACATAACATCTTTAAAATGCTGAAACACAGCAAAGCAAACAACAACAAAAACCTATTCTCCCAGAATTCTATATCCTGTGAAAAAATTTTTTCATGAATATAGGTGGGCTTCCAGCTTCTATGCAAGATGCAGAAAGCCGGTAAAAGTATCACTCCTGCCCTAATGACAAGAAAAAGCAAGATAATCTACAAAAGTATAACGTTTCTTGAACACATCAAAAAGCCAAGGTAATAGGACAACGAACTACTCTGATATCAAAGGAAAGACAGAGCTCCAGCACTGACTTGATACCTGCAGCAGGAGGAAGATGAGATCTTCATGGGAAAGGATAAAAAGAATTCATCTCGCTAAATTTTTAATGAATTGCAAAAGGCTCAGTGTGAGCTAGTGTAAAAGAATAGAAACCCTGGAAGTCACAGACGCAGGGGACTTTGCATGCACTTACAGGCTCTTCTCCACAGACTTCACCAGGCACATAGGACAGAGTGGAGGCAGGAAGAAGGCTGGAGAAGGGTCCCCTCGGTGTTGTAGGCCAGGAGGAGGGCCATGGCAAGCCCTGCAGAAAGACACTAAGCACCACCTGAGGCCCTCTTCCCAGGTAATGAAAAGCATAGGCCAGGTGGAAGAGGGTGATGAACCCTAAACCACAGGACAGAAAACAAGATCCACTGTGGCTGGGAAACCACAGAAAGGGAAAAGAAAAATAATTTCATTTCCTTGAAGAAGGAGCAGGAACTCATCCTGCACTCAGGCCATGAGATGTCTTCCCATACAATGGGGGCGTGGCAAGATCGTTGAGAAAACCCAACCCCTGAGAACCAGGGACACAAAATCTGTATAAAACTAAAGCCTGGACCTGGACAACAAAGAATCCCCTTGCATCCCAAACCTAGCTAGTGTGCAGCAAGTAACAATCAAAAGCAATCTACCATGGGGGCAAAGACACAAGCATAGAAATAGACTGTCTCTGAGGTTATCTGATGTATCTATTCATGCTTTAAATTACTGTGAGATCCATTATTTACATAACGAACTAGATAACTAAATAAGAATAACGTGTGTCACACTATTTCAGATAGATACACACATAAGTAGATAGATTAGATAGATAGATAGATAGATAGATAGATAGATAGATAGATAGATAG
>NW_026652281.1:14232679-14299913 GCF_009828535.3 Hylobates moloch
TAGATAGATAGATAGATAGATAGATAGATAGATAGATAGATAGATAGATAGGCAATATAAAATATATTAGAAGCAAACACAGGAAGCTAGTAAACTACATCACTTTATTCATCACATTAGTTTATTCATTACTACAATATCTGAATTATTTCAGTATTTCTATTTCAAATATTTAGTAAAACCTAAAATTATTATTTTGATGTTGGTAAAGGTGTGGAAAGCTACTATTCTCAAGAATGGTAAATTTTAGAGAAATATAATCTTTTTGGAAAACCGTTTGCTAGTGTACATCAGGAGTGCTGGAAAAGTCCATTTTTCTCTTTTTTTGGCATAAATTTTAATCATAGACATATATCCTAAGAAAATAATCTGAAATATGAAAAAGATTATGTGCTCAAATATATTTAACTAAGTACTCTGCTGAATTTTTAAAATGTAATCATAATTTTCTATTCCAGAATAATTCAATTTTTATGGCACCTCCACTTAATGGACATGATATAGCCATTAGAAATTACTGTTATAAAGACAACACAGCAACATGGACATTGAATGTAATGTGATGATGTTAATTGCAACGTGGAGATTAAAAGAGGCAATGCTGCGAAACTGTGCATAGGCAAAGGGCCAAACCTACTAAATTTGTGTTCTGGAAAATTTATTTCTCTCAGCTTCAATTTTTATATCTCTGAAATGAATGTAGTAACACATATATTACAGATTTTTTTTACTAGAACTGAATGAGAAAATAACTGGAATGTACAATTTAGCTGAGTGCTCAGTATTATTATTAGATAATAGGCAAATGAAATCTTATATAGATGTAAATGACACTGGGAGGAAACAAACTAATAAATATGAATAGTTTCATTGCTGATATTACTGAAATTTTTTTCTATATTTCCCATTTTTCTCACGTTTTAGATTATTATGTTATCATAATTTTTAAAAGATTATTTGAGAAAGTGTTTCTCAAATATATTTGAGATATTTTCTTTATATTTGAAATATTTCTGTTCAGGACAAATATCTGCCCTGGAAATATTGTTAAAAATATTTGGAACTTTCCTTCAGTCTCTTTTCAAATGTTAGTATTGTGAAAAATAAAAATTACTTCTATATTCTACTTAACATGAACTTTCGTTGCCTATAAATGTGGCTCTCTATGAAATTCTCTCTTACTGACATTCTTAATGCTTTTGGAGAAAAAGCTTTATATTCAATGAACACATCCACATGTACAAACTTCCTCTGGGAAAATCCATGCTCCAGTCATCTGAAAATTGATAGAAAGACTCTATCAAATGCAGCTGTGGACCATGTTCCCAAGTGAGAGACTTAGCTCATTTTGGAGCCAAAGATTTGTGGGGCCCCCAGATAACTCCCTGACACACCTGTGATTGATGACACTGCCCTACATCTGGGGAGTGTGACTTTATTCAAATACCTCCCTGCACTGCTGACAACACCCAAATCTATACTGTTCCAAATGAAGGCTTGAAGAAGCAATTTTCAGGTGAACTGAAGAAGAAAATCATATGTTTTCACCGAGGGAGGTAGCAAATTTATGAAAACAATATGGGTGAAATGACAGGTTTGTGGAATGATTTTGGTACATCTGCTGTGTGCGCTCTCTCTTGGCAGGGACCGGGAGGACAAAATGAGAAAAGAAAAATAAGAAAAACTCAATACTTACCCATAAAACTGAAACTGTTGTAAATAGAAATTTGTAATAGAGTTATGGATGTGCATTTGTGTGTGTTTATGTATGTGTACATACATATTTCCACCCCAAAATCAAGGAGGAAAATCACTTCATTATTATTTGAGTTCAAAATTGACACTGAAGACAGTGTTCTTAACCATACATGATTGCAGCTTCAAAAAAAGCACCTACGAAAGTCTTACTTGATAAAAATAAACTTTACATGTTGACTTTTAAAATGTCCTAGGAATTTCATCAAATGGATGAATCGCTAGGCTTTTTTTTTTTTTCCAAAATGATTTCAGCTGGTAAAACATTCTGTTATATAGACAGTCTGTCTCTTTGGGTCCTTCTCCTTCTGTCTAGGCATTCAAATTAATAGGTTTAGAAAAAAAATTAATAATGCTACCTTACTTATCTTTTCTGGCAATGCTGTTTTTCTAATTTACTACTACCATCTCCTCTCTCCCTTAAAAACCATTCTATGGATGTGCCACACATATTAAATGTTTGATGATACTATAGTATTTCTTAGGACTGAATGTCTGCAGTTGGGGTTGCATTTTATAGTAAGAACTTGCTCCAGTCTCTCTACACACATAATCCAACCAGCAAAATTAAATTACAGGGGAGGATTTTGTTCTATCACCTTCTTCTACAAGTCATGGGACAATCAAGTTGATGTTTTGCAGTAGAAAAAAGTGTTCTGTCATAACCTGGTGTAGCATTTAAGGGCAAATTAGCAGTAACTTAAAAGCCAGGACTGAAAATGTGGTCTATTTGGCCTCTTGATTTTATTTCTATTTATTTACACAAAAATCCACAAATTGTACAAAAAGAGGTATAAGAAGGAACAGTACATATGTTCAACACAGTGAATCATTGGAGGCACTTCAAATATCCATTAATTGGGGAGCAAATTGATATGCTATTATTCAACCATTCTGTGAAATTCTATGCAATTATTAAGAAAAATAAGCTCAGGTGTCTGACATTGAAAAATCTATGAGATTTAAGAAAAGCAAAATTATGTGGTAAAATATGTACATTAATACAGTTGTGTAAAATAAATATGATATTGTTTATGTATTCATGTGCAAGTTTAAATGCACAGAAAAGATGTCAGGAAGGGTGTACACAACAGTTCACAGCGGTAGAGGTTACCCCAGGGAAGTAAGCAGGAATGTATGTGCATCTGTGTATGTGTATGAGAATTATTTATTCTATATTTTCCCATATTTTTTTTTGCTTTAATGGAAATGCATTCCTTTCATTTTATGTAATTGAAAATAAAATGTTACATGTTTCAAATGAGAGGCACTTTATAAATCCAAGAAACTACTAAACAGCAGTATATAAATGGTATCAAACAGAATGTGAAAAATTACTGTGTTTTAAAATTCAATAACAGGTTTTCAGATAATACAGAGATCATTTGCAGTGTAAAATTTATACTTTCTAAGTTCAAAGCTCTGAAGGCATTGGAAATAATTTAAAATTAAATAGAAACAATAAAAATTCCTGGCATCTAGCATAATACCTGGCACACAATAATCATTTGTTGAATGCCAGTAATTGTCATGAGACCCTAGATAGGCTACATCTCTGAAGCTAAGTTCTCTTATTTGTCAAATAAATTGGTTTTTCTAAATTATTTCGGATTCCACTAAGATATTTTAAAAACTTCTTTAATGGATCATATAAGTTTTATGCAAGTATACTAATTTTAATTTGTAAGAGATTATCTGAGACTTTCAATTTTCAAAAATATCCATCTCATGACTTACAGAAGTAAGGATAAAGTTATTTGATTGCTTGTAATATTTAATTTGGAAAACATGAGCACAGGATGTATGCCTCCTACTGATAAAGTATTTAATTTTGCTGACAAGGCATTAATTTCAGTCTCAATAGCTTAGAAAACAATTCTCACAGCTGCCATTAGAAGTAGGCCCAGGAATTACCACTCTAGAATTGATTCCAGTTTTAATAAGGCAAACAACGACAGTAAGTCAGTAGAAAACTTGAAAATCTATTGGTTTATATTAAATATTAAGAGGAATAAATGCTTCTCGAAAGAAAAATATTCCTTTGAAAACAGAATAGGTTTGTTAAAGACCATAGCAATAACTATGGCAAGGTTTAGGATTATATATGAGAATCTACCAAAGGAAAGCAAAATGGTATACAAGGTAATTGCTAAATGTGTGCATCGTACCTGATTTAAAAAAATAGAAATAAGTTGTAACTGCAAGAAAGTAATAACTGCACATTGCTTTTTTAAAAATAACATCAGAGGAAAGTAAACAAATGAAAGTAATGTAAATATATAAAATGCATATCCCACCTGCTATGGTCTGAAACAAAATCCATATGCAGAATCCTAATCACCAAAGTGATGGCATTAGCAGGTGAGATCTTTGGGAGGTAATTAGGTCATGAGAGTGGGACCCTTAAAAATGGGTTTGAGGCAGGAGAATGGACTCTTGATATGGTTTGGCTGTGTCCTCACCCAAATCTTATCTTGAATTGTAGTTCCCATAATCCCCACATGTTGCGTGAGGAACCTGGTGGGAGGCAATTTAATCATGGCGGCAATTTCCCCCATGCTATTCTCATGATAGTGAGTAAGTTCTCATGAGATCTGATGGTTTTATGAGGGGCTTCCCCCTTTGCTCAATTCTCATTCTTCTCCTTCCTCTGCCATGTGAAGAAGGATGTGTTTGCTTACCCTTCCACCATGATTGTAAGTTCTCTGAGGCCTCCCTTGCCCTGCAGAACTGTGAGTCAATTAAACCTCCTTCCTTTATACATTACTCAGTCTCGGGTACTTCTTCATGGCAGCGTGAGAACACACTAGTACAGCGCTAGAGGCAGGAACCCTAAGGCAAATTTCACACTGACTTCCTAGACTAAATCAAGAGGAAAACCCCAAAATTCCATGCCCAAGTAACAAAAGGATCAGAGGCTACTCACTTTGCAAACCTCTCCGCTTTCTGCCTCATAGAAGAGAAATGGAAACTACCTCTGACTGGTCCCCTCCTACAACCAATCAGACTGGTCATGGGCCTAGTCTTCATAGGGATGTCACTTTGTAACTTTACTTCAGCCCTCTGATTGGTCCCCTCCAGCAACCAATCAGAATGGCCATGGGCCAATCCTTCATTTACACAAGGGGTAAACCAAGTAACCAATGAGAAACCTCTAGAGGGTATTTAAACCCCAGAAAATTCTGTAACCAGGGCTCTTGAACCACTTGCTCAAACCTGCTCCACTCTATGGAGTGTACTTTTGTTTCAAAAAAAATCTGTTTTCGTTGCTTCATTCTCTCATTGCTGTATTTTGTCCAGTTCTTTCTTCAAAATATCAAGAATCCGGATGACATATAGTCAAGACCCTCCACCAGTAGCATATTTTGCTGAGCCAGCCAGGAGGTAAGCCCGAAGTTTGTGATTTATTTTTCTTCTCTTTTTGTTTTTCCTTTTTTCTCTCTGCTCCATACAGGGGAACCCTTTTCTTTCTCTTTCTCTCTCTTTTTTCCTTTCCAACTCAGGACCCTTGGTGGACAGCACCTAAACATGGAGGCAACTGCAGGTTTCTCCCCAGGGCCACTCTCCTGAGAAACTGAAAGGTTTCTGTGTGGAAGTACCTAACCACCACTGCCCGGTTCAGGTGAGGGATCTGAGTCCTTCTCCTTTTTTTTTCTTTTTTAGTCTTTCAGTGGCCATTTTCTAGTAGCTCCTTGGTAATTGAGGGCAACTGGCTGGGGCCACTCTCCAGTGTTACCTGAAGGCCATGGAGTGAATGGGGTAGCTGCCCTGCCCAGAATGGGGAAGGACTCTTCTATCTTTCATAGTTACAGTCCCTTGTCCCTACATGTGATACAATTGGCAGAGGCAGCTCATCCAGGGCAAACTCACACACGTATCAGGTAACTTAAATTCTTTTTTCTTATGCTAAATTATTATTTGGAGTTAGCCTGTAATAACAAAAGATAACGTCTCTGAGGAGTTTTGAACTCCCTTGTCCTACTCAATCTATTTGACTGGCTAAGGACAAGAGAAACCCACCTAACCCCCTAGCTATGTAGAGAAGGTTATAGAGAAAAGAGATTTTTATATAAGAAAGAACCCCGTATGATGAATTTTTGTCCTAAAGTAAAATGACCGGTTGTTTAAAAAAAGGGATGTTTAGGACACATCATAAAGCCCAAACATATCGTAGATGGTCTGTGTAAGTCACGAAAAAGATTCATGAAGGGAAGATATATTTTTTAAATTCTGTACAATTTAATGTGGATTTCTTGCCTAAGATTAAAGGGTTTAAGAATTAAGTGGGATAGGAAAAATCCAAAGGTTTGAACAAGTTTTGGGTTTGTGAAAATTAATTGTGGAAGGGATTCTCTGTGTAAACATATTGGCTAAAGTTGGTAAGAAAATGTGGCCTTATCAAAATGATAAGAATGCTAGAAGTCAAGACCTTCATCCAGGGTCAAGAAAGAAAGCTCACAGTAGGTCATCAGTGGTGGAGAGAGGCATTCCAAAGTGGTGCTGGCACCCATCTAACGTCAGAGACATCTGACACACTAAGATGGGCCCTAAAGGCGGACACCCCTGGGGACCCCAACCAGGGCCCAGAGTTTTTCTAGGGGGATGCCCCACGCAAAATTTGGGTCACCTAATAAACCCTACACTTTTCAAAGTCTTTTTTTCTTTTCTAGACCACTATGGGCAACTCTCCATCCATTCTACCTGATTCTCCACTTGGCTACATTCTCAACCATTGGAATCAGTTTGACCCTGATAATCTAAGGAAAAAACATCTGACTTCTTATTGTAATGCTGTTTGGCCACATTACCAGATAGGAAGCCAGGAACAATAGGTGGTCAATGGTAGCCTTAATTATGACATCATCCTTCAGTTACATCTATTTTGCAAAAGTCAGGGTAAATGGTCAGAAATCCCAAATGTACAGGCCTTCATAGTCCTATACCAAAATCCAACAATCTGCAAAACTCCCAGAACCTGCCCCACAAAGGAAGGTCCTAAGGCAGAACTAGATATTGTAGGTGACCCACTTTTACAAGGGCCACCTCTCTCTCAGGGGGAATGGCAACCACCCCCATATAACCCACTTGCCAAGTGCTTGTGAGACTAAAACCCAAGAGCAAACACTAGGGACCCTGCTAAGCTCCCTTTATACTCATAGGGGAACAACCTACTCAACTCTCCCTCCAGCCCTTAAGGAAGTAGTAGGAGCTAAGGGGCCTGTCTGAGTGCAGGCCCCCTTCTCTATAACTGACATACAACAATATAAAGAAAATCTAGGAAGCTATTTTGAGAACCCCAAGATATTTGCAGATGGGTTCCAAACTTAGATTTGTTCTCTAGGTTCATCCATGATGTTACAAATGGTAGGATCTCATTTTTTAAGGCTGAATAATATTCCATTGTATGTATATATCACATTTTCTTTATTCATTCATCTGCTGATGGACATTTGGGTTGTTTCTATGTCTTGGCTTTTGTGAATAACACTGCAACTAACATGGAAGTGCAGATATCTCTTCAAGGTCCTGATTTCAATTCTTTTGTATATATACCAAGAAGTGGGATAGCTGGATAATATGGTAGTTCTATTTTTAGTTTTATAAAACAGAAAAACACGAAGAGCAAAAAAAAATCTAACTGTTGGGAATAAAGTATTTCAAAGGTAGCTAAAATGAGAACACTCATGAGCATGTATATGAGACACACTCTCAAGTAGATAATCCATGTCATACAAGAAGGAAATAAAATAGTCGAAAATTTTCAAAGCAATAATTTATAGAAAATTGATTTGCAGTATGTGAAGACATACCTTTACTTTATTTGGTGAATAAAGAAAATTAAAACCATAACTTTGCAATCATATTCTGTAATTAAAAATCATTTAATACCAAATGAAATCAGGCAAAGGGATCTTGTGAAGTGTTAATAATAAAAGTATTATGTATTAGTTTCTTTGTTTCTATTGGAATTCTCACGGGCCCATAAGGCTTCATTCCAAAAAAAGAATCGGGATAAACAAACATTAATTTTTAAAAATAGTGTCTGGACGAAAATGAAAAAAAAAAATGTCGGAAAAAGAATATATAAAATTCAGGAAGTCACAAAAGCTTTCTCAAACATATAGCTACCCTCAGGCACTTCCAAACTGATGGAAACGAAATATCCTGCACCCTACCTGTGAACCTGTTCAAAGAAAATGACTCCACATAAAATCATTAATACTATAAGGTAGAGAAACTATACAGTAGAATTAAATATAGAACTTTAAGTCTCTGACCTAACATCTTTTACCGTATCTTTCTTCCACAGTCTTTAGAAGAATAAAACTTCCAAAACAACGACAGTTCAGAATACCTTTCTGAATTGTCTATGTAGTGCCAACTCAACTCATCATCTGGAGACAAAAGAGAGGTGGACACAAAAGCTTTGACGAGCAGTGATAGGACATAAATTAAAGCAGATTCTACAAGAAGAGCTTCTGAAGTGTATTCCAACAATTTTGAAGAAATTGTTCTTGTGCCCAGGAATAATCTTATTGAAGGTGAAGTTTACCTCTCTCTGACAGCGCTTCATAAAAATGAAACATTTTGTTTTCAAGTAGATCCAAAACAAGATGGTGAGATTTAGGCTGAGGCTGCAAAAGTGACTATAATAGACCTCAAAGAGAAAGCATGTATTACACTGTTTTCTTTCACCTAAATTCTCTATTATTCCAAAAATGTCTTAAAGAGTGTCTCTTACAGTCTTGCAAACAGTTTCAGCAATGACTAAACTTCTGCTTTGCCAAATAAGCTTGGATGGTTGTATGAAAAGCATGCAGAAAATAACCAAGCCACTAGCAATATTCTGACCCTGGCAGCATTCTTTTTAAATTATTAGCATGTCGTCTTGTTACTTCATTTGTTACTATTATATTGGTCGGTAGAAAAAAACTGCTATTTTTTCTTCTTGTTTCTTTTTTGAATTCTTTTCTTACAAAAAAATACAAAAAAAAAAAAGATGCTTCCATGAAATGTGAAAGTTAAAATTAATTAAAATCCATGAAAATGAATTAAAACCACACCCACCTTTATTAACTTCATGCTTACTTTTCTATCTTTTACTTAGGTTAATAAATGTTTTTTAAAATCTATTGGGAGGAGAGAGGCATCCCTGCCTTTGCGAACTAGAAAGTATCTGAGCATATTATGTTCAGAAAAATAGAAGATGCTTCATCTCAACCCCCATAAATAAACTTTCTTCCAAAAATGTTGATTATGAACAGATTTTCCATTAGGTAATTAAGTGACAATGAAAAGACCTATAAGGGTATGAAATTAGTTCTTCACTTAAGACTCTCAAGAATGTTTTTACTTCACCGACTTATTTAAACGTTGCAGAAGATATTCTGTTTTAAAAATAGTAATATTTAGCAAATTTGTAGTCACTGGCATTATGAGGGTCTTCAAGCAATTTGCATTTGGTTTTATCATTACTCATTTCTTCATCCTTTTCCACAATGTTATGTTAGTTTTGTATTGCTGCTGTAATCAATTACTGCAAACTTAGTGACTTAAAAAAACACAAATTTATTATCCTACATTTCTACAGATCACAAGTTTTAAAAGACTCTGTCTTAGTTTGTTTGTGCGGCTATAACAGATTACCTGAGACTGGCTAATTTATAAAGAACAGAAATTTATTTTCTCATCATTCTGGAGACTGGGAAAGTCCAAGATCAAGGCACCAGTAGGTTCAGCTGTCTGGTGAGGGCTTTTTTCCACTTCCAAGATGCTGCATCCTCTGGAGGGAAGGAATGCTGTACCCTCACATAATGAAAGGAATGGAAGGATGATAAGGGGACCGAACTCCCTCCCATCAAGTTCCTTTATAATAGCATTAATCTATTCATGAGGGCATATGACCTAAATATCTCCCAAAGAACTTTACCTCCCAACACTGTTGCATTGGGGATTCCGTCTCTAATACACTAATTTAGGGGTATACATTCAGACCATAAACAAAGATGCTAAAATCAAAGTGTCTGCAGAGCTGCATTTCTTTCTGGAGGATCTAGTGAAGAATCAATTTCCTTAACTTTTCTAGCTTTAAAAGCCACCTGCATTCCTCGACTGGGTGTTCCTTTCCTCCATCTTCAAAGCCAGCAATGTCTGCCTGAGCCCATCACATGCCATCACCTCTTTGGTTCTCTCTTCAGACTCCCTCTTCTATTGTAAAGGACGCTTATTATTATAATCCAGGATAATCTATTTCTTTTAAGATTAGCTGATTAGCAACCTCAATTCCATCTGCAACCTTAATCCCCCTTTGCCATGTAATTTAACATGGGCATTACTAAAAGAAAGAGAAAACCATTCCTAGATCAAAATTGCCATTCTAGGCCAGGCGTGGTGGCTCATGCCTGTAATTCCAGCACATTGGGAGGCTAAGGCCGGCTGATGACTTGAGATCAGAAGTTCAAGACCAGCCTGACCAACATGGTGAAACCCCATCTCTTAAAAGTACAAAAATTAGCCAGATATGGTGGCATGCGCCTGTAATCCCAGCCACTCGGGAGACTGAAGCAGGAGAACTGCCGGAACCTGGGAGCTGGAGGTTGCAGTGAGCCAAGATCGTGCCACTGCACTCTAGCCTGGGCAACAAATGGAGACTTCATCTCAAAAAAAAAAAAAAAAAAAAAAAAAATGCTATTCTATAGGTCATTAGTTCTAAGAGTAAGGTTTATATAGGATTCCCAACAGGGTTAGAATGGCTAACTCAATAATAAGCAGACAACTTCCTAATTCTTATATAACTTTAGAAGTCCTGATTCTTTCTAAAGAGAGTAAACACTGGTTAAAATAGAAAGATGTTTTGTGCACTAAGTATGATAAAAGTTTGAGGTATGCTAATTTGCAAGTACAGTAGTCATGGGGCAAAAGTTAATTCTTTTACACAACAAAATTCTAAGAACTTTTAATTCCCTTGCCAAATGAAGATATCAATACAGAAATAAATAGATATGAAGTGGGCTGGTGCTAAATGATGTAAAGAGATAAGTAGAATCACTATTACCAGCAAGAAAGAGGGGAAGTGTGGAAGAAAATACATGATTAGTGAGGACTATTTAAACCCAAAGTCCATAAGGTTATGACTCTGCAGTGCAGAAATTCTACATAATTGGTGAATATACCCGGTCCTGAGGTGGAGGCCAGGCATTATTTTCCCTATTGAGTCTGCTTTTGTTCTACTCTGAGCAAAATTCTGCAAATGCCATTTCCTGTCTTGTCCCTCTTCTACTTCTACCATAACTCCTTTTTTCTAAACCTCTGCCATCTCAGCCCCATCCCACCATCCAGGATTTTTAGTCACATCCTGAAAGAATGGTGCAAAATTGTGTGTGTGTGTGTGTGTATACACACACATATATGTTTTTGTATATATGTATATAAACTTTTTATATATACATATACATAAACTTTGATATATATACATATATGTAAGTTTATATAAAAGTTTATATAACATTTTTTATAAAAAACTTGTATGTTTATATATGTATCTATATCAAAGTTCATGTATATGTATATATATATAAAGTAAAAGTTGACCTAGTGATATAAAATTTGACAATAATAAATAGAAATTTTAACTCACATCTCTTAGTGGCTGAGAAAATAAGCAAAATTAATCAATAAAAATAGAGAAAATTTAAAGGCCATAATTGACCAAACTGACCTACTTGATATTTGTGAATTGTTCTACCTACCAACTGTAGAAAACACATTTTTTTAACTGTGCCTAGAATGTTTACCAAAGTAGATGATATGCTGAAAGAAACAGCAGGCTTCCACAAATTTCAATGGATTCTGATTATATATAATATGTTCTCTGACCAAAGTGAAAAAAATAGGAACAAATAACAGAAAGGTAGCTAGAAAGTTTTCAAGTACATAAAAATTAAACCGGCTGGGCGCAGTGGCTCACACCTATAATCCCAGCACTTTGGAAGGCTGAGGTGGATGGATCACGAGGTCAGGAGATCGAGACCATCCTGGCTAACACGGTGAAACCCCATCTCTACTAAAAATACAAAAAGTTAGCCAGGCGTGGTGGTGGGCACCTGTAGTCCCAGCTACTTGGGAGGCTGAAGCAGGAGAATGGAGCGAACCCGGAAGGCGGAGCTTGCAATGAGCCAAGATCGCACCACTGCACTCCAGCCGGGGTGAGAGAGTGAGACTCTGCCTCAAAAAAAAAAAAAAAAAAATTAAACCATGTACTTTGAGATATAATTTCCATATGATGGTGTGCACAAATCTTCTGTGTGCCACACACTGAATTTTTGCATGTGCACACATCTGTGCAATTGTCCAAATCAAAATACTAAATGTGTTCATCACCCCGGCGTGCTACTTCCAAATCAACACCTTTCCCCAGGAAAACTTTTCTTACTTCAAACAAAATGCACTTATTTTTCTTTTGTTAAATTATATATATATATATATGTATATATAAAATCATGAGGTAGGTACCATTTTTGTGTATGGTTTATTTTGCGCAATATTAAGTCTTTAACTATACTGTGATACGTATACAGAGTTTGGCTTTTTTCAGTTCCTATGTCATATTCTGTTGAATGACTATCAAAATTTATATTTCGTATCTTTTTCAAGGGACATTTGCATTACTTCCAGTTTGAGTACATTATGAATAAAATGGCTATGAACATTTTTGTACATATTCTTTGGGGAATAGGCAAATTAATTTTTCTTGAGTGTATACCTAGGAGTGGAATTGCTGGTCTACATTAGCTTCAGTAGATAATGTCAAACAGTTTTTCGAAGGGGTTAAATCATTTTACACTCCAACGAGGAATATGAAAGCCCCGGTTGTTCTTTTTGTCAACACTTGATAATCCCCGTCTTTTAAATTATACTCATTTTTTAAATTAAATCTCATCATAGTTTCAATTTGCATTCCTCTGATGAGTAATTACATTGAACGTCTTTTCCTGTGCTTATTGACTATTTGGATATGTTTGCTTTTTTGCTTTTCCCTCATAGTTTTGTAGGCATTGATAAGACTGTCATCTGGTGTTGAATTCTTTCCATTTTTATATGTCTGAAAATATCTCTATTTTGTTCTCATTTTTGAAAGATATTTTCACTGGTAATGGGATTCTATGTTGATACATTATTTTCTTTGAGTTCTTTCAAGGTGTTATACTCTCTCTTGCATTGTTGCCAATGACAAATCTACTGTTATCTTTGTTCTTCTGTAATTGCCTACCGTTTTATTTTTAATTTTTTTGGCATGTGTTAAGTGACATGAGGCTAGTGTTAAGGTATTCTCCTAAATATTTTGAGCAATTTGATTATAATATGTCCAGTGTAGTTCACTGAGCTTCTTGGATCTGAAGGTTTATCATTTTAAGTTTAGAAAGCTTTTAGTGATTGTTTCTTCAAATATTTCTTCTGTCCCTACTCTTTTCTTTTTCAGATTCTCCAATGATATGTGTATTAGGCTTCTTAAAGTTGTCCCACAGCTCACTGATGCTCTTTGCAGTTTTTACTTTAATTCTTCTCTCCATGTTTCATTTTAGATAGTTTCAAATTCAACAATCTCTTATTCTCAAAATCAAATCTCCCACCAATCCAACCCATTGCATGTTTTTTACTGCAGACATTGTGGCTCACATCTCTAAAATTCACTTAGGTCTTTTTATGTCCCATATGTTTCTTCTTCATCTTTGACTATAGTAACAATAACTATTTTAATGTCCTTGTCTGCTAGCTCTAGTATCTATACCAGTTTTGGGTTAATTTCCATTAGTTATTCTCTTCATTATGTTTTATCTATTTTTACATGTCTGGAATTCATTTGATTGGATGTCAGACATTATGAGTTTTATCTTATTGGATATTGTATATTTCTGTATTCCTATAAGTCTTCTTGAGTTTTGTTTTGGGATGCAGTTAGGTTACTTGGAAACATTTTGATTGTCGTATCTTGCTTTTGTGATCTGTTGGGAAGGGCCAGAGCAGTGTTCCACATAAGGCTAGTTATTCCCCAATGCTGGGGCAAGATCTTCTGGAATTCCATATTCAATATCTTGAGAGTTACAAGCTGTTCTAATCTGGCTAGTGGCAACAGACACTATTTTTGACCCTGTTTAAAAACTGAATACTGCCTCCTCAAATCCATTCCAATGATTATTTCCCTGACCTTGACTGGTTTTCTCATAAACGTGCTGAGAGATAAACTGCTGAACACTAGAAGGGGACTAATCTCTGATGTTCTCTTTCTGTGCATCTCTCTCTCTCTCTCTCTCTCTCTCTCTGTCTCTGTCTCTCACGTTCTCTCTCTGTAATATTCTCCTCCAATACTCTTTCGACAACTTTAGCTGCCTTTAGTCTCCCTGGACTCATCTCCTCACTCAGGGAGTTCACTTCACCTGGTTTTCCCTCTGCATTATTCTCTCAAATATCCCTCAGGGCAGTAAGTTGAACAATCGTAGGGTTCACCTTTTTTGTTTTTCATGTCTGAAGAATCGCTGTCTGCTTTTACCTCATACCTAGTGTCTTGAAAAACCATGTTTCATATATTCTGTTACTTTTGTGGTTGTATCATGTGAAAGGATATATCCCATTGAGATGGGATACTTCCCTTGATTCCTTTGTGGGACTCAGGAAGGGGTGGCTCACCTAAGCCCACAGCCCACAAACCCCTTGTGGTAGTGGGAGTGCGCAGGTGAGCCTGTGCAGAGGATGGGATGAGCACTTCCGGGTGCTAGCAGGAGTAGAATGCTGCATGGTCCCACGGCAGCATCTAGGGGCTACCTGTGACTCCCAGAGTGCCAGAGGGCATGCGTCATAGTACGCTCCTTTACCTCTGCCATCCATGGACAGTTTAAGCATTAAACAGCTCAGTGGGGGATCAGGGTGACAGCCTCTTGCACCCACACCCGGGTCCTTGTCAGGCGTCCAGGAGGAATGCGGTCACGTGAACAAATCGGAGGGTGGTGAATGTGGAGGATTTTACTGGGTGATGAAAGTGACTCTCAGAAGGATGGGGAGCTAGAAAGGGAATGGAGTGGAAAGGTGGTCTTCCCCTGAAGTTTGCCCATCTCCGCCAAACCTCTCTCCAACCATACTCTCCAATGTTCAGTTGCTTCTCCTCCTCTCCACGTTCAGATTCTTCTCTCCTTCTCTCATGCTGCTCTGCTGCTCTGCTGCCCTTCTGCCAGTGGAACCTGGGGTTTTTATGGGTACAGGATGAGGGGTGGGGCAGGCGACAGTGGTTTTGGAAAAGGCAACATTTGGGCAGGAAAACAGGAATGCATGTTCTCATTTAGGGCCATGGGTCCAAGCTTGAGGATGGAGCCCTCACCAGGGACCCTGCCCTTTTCTGCCTAGTATCTCCCTGCCTCCTGTTCATATCACTATCCCTATTACTGCATCTGCCACAGAGGCAAAGTCCTTGACATTTCATTTTAATTTTATTCTTTTATTTTTAACATAGAACATTTCACAATTTTAATGCAGCTTATCTATGATACTTTTATGGTCTCTTGATTTTATATAGTAAAAAGTCCATCCTACCCCCAAATCCCCCATAAATATTTTTCAGCTATTATTGTATTATTTTATGTTTTTGAATTTAATTGCTGTGGGATTTGTTTTGGTAAATTAGATGCGATGTGTATTTTCTTTTTTCAGAAAGTTAATCGATCGTCCCTCTGCTAAGACATTCCACTTCTATTATTTATTAGTGGTTTATAACTGCCAGCATTTGATTTCATACTATTTATTCTGGCACATTGAGTTGTCTGTCCCTTACTAAACCCATGCCACATTGTTTTAATAATTAATTTTTCAAAGTATGTTTTAAAATTGATGATGTCTATTACATGTAATTCTTTTCTTGGAAAACCTTGGTTAATATAGGCTTAAAATGATTTGGAAGCCCTCACCTCACCCCTGAAACAGACACAAAGAGATATACAGAAAAGCCAAATAAATATGTGTGTGTGTGTGTGTGTGTGTGTGTGTGTGTGTGTGTGTGTAAACAGAAACACCTGTCTGCATTTTGATTGTAATTACATTGAAAGTATAGGTAAACACAAACACATGTATTTTTATTGTAATTCCACTAAAAGTGTAAGTTTGAGGATAAGTAAAAACTCATGTTCATTTTGACCATTTCTCTCTACAAATATAGTACTCTTTCATTGTTTTCACGTCCTCCTTTTGTGATTCATGGCCATTTTACTCTACTGTGTCATTCGTTCTGACAGTTCAATGCATTGATGCATTGATTTTGTATATAAAACAAAGTCAACTATAACCTACAGCCAGTTTTTTCAAATTAATTGCAATTCTTGTTTATAATTTCTTTCATGTTATTAGAAGAATTTCTCAAAATGTTATATAATACATATGAATTTTTAATTTTTTTACTATAATAGGAAGTCTTTTAGTTTAGGGGTCAAAAATTAGATGCTTATATAAGGAAATAATAGGTATTATAAAATAAGAGCTATATTACTGGCAAAGAGTTTCATAAGAAGGCCTTTTCTTCAAACATATGGCCATTATTTTATATCTTTCCAACTTAGACATGAAAGGATTGAGAAATATGTTTCTGTTATACATAAAGTGACAGTGTAAGAACAATTATAAATGACCAACAAAGGTTGGTCTTAGTGTGACTGAGCACAGCAAGCTGAGGACATGCCCCTCTAAATGGACTCACAGCTATCATTAGGATCCAGCCCAATGTTTTGGAAATGTCACCCCAAGAGTGACAGAGCTACCAATTTTTCAAAGAGATCTGAAAATTTGGGGTTTTTTATGAAAATATTAGACCTTTTAGTATTGTCTCTGGTACAAAAAAAAAAAAAGCAACAACAAAATAAAGCAAACAAACCTCAGTGCAAATTAAACAAAGCATATCTGTGCTCTTGATGTGACTTGCATGGCAATGGATTGCCACCTCTGCTCTGCTCTAGGATTTAGGATGACAGCATCAGTTTTCCTCATTTTTCGTTCTAATGTAGTAGCATTTAATATATTTGCTCATTTTAATGTTTCCTTTGAGAGTTTAATTGAATTTAGCCATAGTAAACTTCTTTTTAATACACTACTAATATCTAATATTTTCTTTAGAATTTGTAATATATGCATAACCATATGAGAAATTGGGCTGTAGAACAGGATATATATATTGACTAATTGGCTATATATGTGTGCTACTATATATTTATCCTGGTACTCTTTAATACTGTTCCAGAAAAGACTTCTGCAAGCTTCTATTTAGAATGTGAAGCTTGACTAAATGACTATAATATTTACACTCAGAGAAGCTTGCAGAAATCTTTTCTGGAACAGTATTAAAGAGCACCAGGATAACAAAAGCTAACATTAAGCTCCTTTGGCGTGCTTGACATGACACTGAATGTTATAGGTACTATCTCATATACTGGGGCAAAATACTGCTCCTCAGACCTGGAATTTAAAACTGAGTTGAGCTTCACATTGTTCCTAATTATTGCTTTACTATCAATCCATGGATCCTAAAGGAGCTACAGGCATATCTTTCTTGTTTTCTTACCATTTACACGTGTTAACGTTATACATCAGGCTACTTACAGTGCTGACTGTCAATAAAACAATAAAATGTGATGGGTGCAACCATAAACATGAATGTTTCCTGAGTTATGATCAACAAATAGAATTATCAAGCTATTATGAAACATTGTTCCTTTATTAATAATTTTGAAAGGAAAAGGACTTTTTATTTGACTTGAAGGATCATTTTCATATTTATTTGGCTTGAAGGATTATTTCCAAAGACCTTGCTGTCTTAAGAAAAATGCATTGAAATTTCAAAATCTTTCTTTTGAAAAATATGCATTAAAATAGTGGTTCTTAAATTTGTGCATTCATTAGAATCTCCTGGTAGGCTTGTGAACACACAGGTTTGCTGGGCCCCACCCTGGAGTTTTTGAATCAGTAGATCTCGGGTGGGGCTCCATAATTTGCATTTCTAATGAGTTCCCAGCAGATGCTGAAGCTGCTAGTCCCAGCACCGAACTTTGAGAGCCACTGTATTAAACAAAGGAACAATCCCACCTGGGAGTTACCTAATCTCTAGTATCTGAGTAATTCTTTTCCTCTACTATGCAACACTGAATTAGTTTAATATGAATGAGATTTCTTCCACATGAAAAGCTTGCGAACACTTAATTGGGTATTTTCCGTAAAACGTTTGTTGGTACTGATCCAGAATCCTGAAACCTTCATGTGTGTCTTTCTCTTGGCTGCTCAGGGACCTGCCATGCTTAAATACAACAGTGGTCCACAATCCTCCTTCAAAGTTCTAGAAAGTCCCAGAAGGTGAATTTTATTGTGGTGTTTGGCCTTCTGAATCTGTTCGCATCATTGCATTTTATGCTGCTCCCTATTCCCAAGAACACTAAGTCTCATTAAAGCAGGAAAACATTGCAATTGAAACCACCAAAGAAGCCAAGGGTATCCAAGAGACGCTAATATTTGTCTTCTCCCTCTTTTTCTGATGTTTACTGTATCTAACTTACAACAGGGAATAAATGCAAACAAAACTCTTACTAAGAGCAACAATAAGTTGGGAAGAAAATCAAGTAGGACAGAAGGCACGGAGTCATGAGTTAGGCTGGCATTCTGTGCAGCAGAACAGAAAGGGATGGGTCCCCCTAGAGATGCCTATGACAGGACATGTGTTGTGCAAGAAAGTGTACAGGACCAGACCAGGAATCAGAGAGAACAATCAACAAAGCTGCTCCCAGATCACTAGAGGGTTTCAATTATAACAGGACCACGAAGAATTAAATAACTTCTAGAAATCTGCTGTACAACATTGTACCTGCAGTCAACAATACTATATTGCACTAAAAAAAATTTGTTAAGAGGGTAGATCTCATGTTAACTGTTCTTGCCAAAATAAAGTTTATATATACATATATATGTATATATATGTATATATATGTATATATGTATATATATATGTGTGTATATATATATATATACACACACACATACACACACACACACACACACATTTTCTTAAAAAGATGAGGTCAGGCACGGTGGCTCATGCCTATAATCCCAGCACTTTGGGACGCCAAGGCAGGTGGCTTACCTGAGGTCAGGAGTTAGAGACCAGCCTGGCCAACATGGTGAAACCCCATCTCTACTAAAAATACAAAAATTAGCCAGGCGTGGTGGCATATGCCTGTAGTCGCAGCTACTCGGGAGGCTGAGGCAGGGGAATCGTTTGAACCCAGGAGATGAAGGTTGCAGAGAGCCAAGATCCGGCCACTGCACGCCAGCCTGGATGATAAAGTGAGACTCTGTCTCAAAAATTAATTAATTAATTAAAATTTAAAAAGGATGAGACATCAGAACAAAACATAAATTCTGTTTTGTAGGTAGGTTCTTGCCAAGTCAGGTGTAATTGTTTCATTCATACAGGTTTGCATTCTGTAGGTCTGAGAGTGTGCAGAAATCATAAACAGTGAGGAAGGAAGATAGGAAACCATGTGAATTTGATTGTTTTGGGGAGACCCTGTGAGGAGGATGTATGTGACTAAATGTCTGTATTATAATGTGGACCCTCTGCATATGCACACACCTGTAACTGCATTATCACAGCCAAGTTGTCTTGCTATTCAGCACCTTTTAAACAATGCAGATCCTTACATATTATTGATTACCTCAGTTTCCCCATCTTGCTGTGGTGCTTTTTTTAGGTACTTGATCAGATACAACTATATCTCACATGATTAATACTCACTTTGATTTGCTTGGAGTAAATTACTGTCAAATCGTGTGTGTATCTACAACATTTGAATGAGAGATGAGAAAATATTTTCAAAGTAAAATAGATAAAAGAATATTATGATCATTTTACTTACCACTACAACTCTATTACGTAAAGAAATTGGAAACTATGGTTCCCGGAGGGCCCAGGAGGTCTCCAGGTGTCGGTGAGACCCCCTAACCCCACCCTGTTTCCAGGTTCTTGACACTGTCATGAGAAAGAATTCAAGGATGAATCAAAGCAAAGCAAAAGCCAAAAGGGTTTTATTGCAAAACAGAAGTACACCCTCGAGAGGGGCATGTGGGGGTACTCCAGAGAGCAAGTCATGCCTGACAGAGTTCGGGTTTCTATTTTTATGGGTTTTTCTAATTAAGGAGTAGAATAATCATGAGGTTTTAGGGGAAACAGCAGAAATTTCTTGGAATTGAGGTGTCACCCATGTTGATACCAAACATAGGTGTCCTCAGAACTGTCACGGTGCTGGTAGGTATGTGGTTTAGTGTGATGATGATGAGTGTATAATTAAGTCTGGGGTAGAGCCTGGGTCCAATCCAGCTCCATCTTGGATGTAGCCCAGGGGTTTCCAATCTTTTGGCTTCCCTGTGCCACACTGGAAGAATTTTCTTGGGCCACACATAAAATATGCTAACACTAACGATAGCTGATGAACTAAAAAAAAAAAAAAAAATTGCAAGCAAATCTCATAACGTTTTAAGAAAGTTTACAAATTTGTGCTGGGCCTCACTCAACGCCACTCTGGGCTGCATGCAGCTCGTGGACCACGCGTTGGACAGGTTTGAATTCTAGCCAGTTTCAACTAAAGTAGTCCATATCCTGTTTGTTAGGGTCTTCTCAGCCCAGGCTCTTCTTGTAGCTAATTTTAACAGCTCCTTTCCTGTCGGTCATGTGAAATCACTGTTTGGCATTTTCTGTTTCATCTGTAAACACCCAGTGCTCCTATCACACTACCACTTGCAATAGAATGGGAAATAATTTCGTTCTTCCCTCAGAAGTTACTTTAAAAACTAGACTAGAAAGTTTGATATTTTGGCAATATTCAAATCATCAAAACCAACAAAACTGTTGATTTAGTTAAATCAATAGAGCAACTACCAGTAATATGCTTTAGAAACCATACGGTACACATCTCATAAATAGATAAAATTCACAAGAAGAAATGCTTGAAATCAATTTATAAAAATGACAGGTGAAAACATCATCAAAAGTTCTCTTTGTTTTGTGACTGTATCTGAGCAATGTCCAAAAATTTTATATCAACCCTAAACAATACCCAGATTTGATCCAATTGTGCCACTGTGTCTTCAAGTCTTTAGTCATAGAAAATGCAATTCCTTCTCTTACTATCTCTTCCTCTATCCATGGGATACTAAATTCCCCTTTTGTTATGAAAATTTTCAAATGTAACCAGAAATACGGAAAACACTCTAATCGGCCCTCATAGACCCGTTACCCAGCATTTATACATATCCGCATATGACCAGTCTCAATTCATCTATTGACCCATATATTTCAGCCAGAATACATTTTAAAGCAAATCTCAGACATTAGGGCATTTCATCTGTAAATACTTGCATGTGCTTCTCTGAGAAGACTATTTTCAAGTAACCACCATACTTTTAAAATCAATAATTTCTTACTATCATGAAAATATTTCATTTATTTAATTTTTGAGTCAGAATCCCTAAAAGTCCATGTATTGCATTAAGTTGTTAGGTCTTTTTAGTCTCATTTGTTTTATAACAGTTGATCCTTGTTTTATTTATTCCATTGATACATATAATCAAACATCCCACAATCTGCATGCAAGTGATTACTCCCTTGTGATATAGAAATTAACTTTCTTCTATTCCCTGAATAGCCTACAAACTGGCATATGTGGAGGACTTCTTAGAGTCAGGCTCAAGTATTTTCACAAGTATACTTCACATGTGCTGTTTCTCATTATTTTTAAAAACATAATTTTTTTCTTTTTTCTTTTTTATTATCTCTGTATCATTCCAATTTTAGTATATGTGCTGCTGAAGCGAGCAGCTATTTCTTACTTCTTATTGCTTCAAAACACAGAGACCCCATGATATCTGGTTACCCTATATTTAATTGTAATGGTATCTCACTGATGTTTTTATTTGCATTTCTCTGATGATTAGTGATGAACATGTTTTCACATTTTTTTGGCCACTTGTATATCTTCTTTTTAGAAATGTCTGTTTATGTTCTTTGCCCACTTTTTGATGGGGTTTTTTTTTTGCTTGTTGATTTAAGTTCCTTATAGATTCTGGGTAGTAGACCTTGGTCAGATGCACAGTTCGCGAATATTTTGTCCCATTATTATGTTGTCTGTTTGTTGATAGTTTCTTTCACTGTCCAGAAGCTCTTTAGTTTAATTAGGTCTTACATTTGTCATTTTTGTTTTTGTTGCAATTGCTTTTGGCATTTTCGTCATGAAATCCATGCCTAGACCGTGCCTAACTTCTTGATGTAGGCATTTAGTGCTATAATGTTTCATCTTTACAATGTTTTAACTGCATCCCAAAGGTGTTAGTATGTGGTGTCTCTGTTTTCACTGATTTCAAATAATTTTTAAATTTCTGCCTTGATTTCATTGTTTACCCAAAAGTCATTCAAGAGCCAATTGTTTAATTTCCATGTAATTGTATGATTTTGAGATATCTTCTTGGTATAGAATTCTATCATTATTTCATCTATGTATTTATTAGCTGGATTAGTGTAAAGGGGAACTTTTCCTTCCAACTAGTTGTTTTGTTCCATTTTAAGATATTTTATATTCTTCGAATTTGAAGTATATTTTCCTGCATATAGAAGTCAAAATTGTTGTCCTGTCCTGTGTTTGGATGTTTAGTCATGCTGTACTTGAGTGCCTGGGAAATGTTAAATAATGCCAGTAACAAGCCAGATCATCCCAATGCATAAATTATCCTCAGACTTACAACCCTTGCTTTAGAAGCTTCATTAATTTTTTTGGTAGTGTTAAGTTTTACAGCCCACTGGGGTCCCATTAAGTTATCATTTTCTTATGTCCTCTTTTGAGTTGCCTATCCCCAGGGAGGAGTTCGTGTTCCAAGAGAACTTGGGGTGACAAAAGAGAGAAAGCTTCAATTTTAGTTACAAGTTAACTCAGAAAGAAGACATTTTGCAAGAATAACCATAAAATCTATTAATCTCAACTTTCATAAAATTTGACAGAAGCATTCTTAATAAGTAAGCTATACTAAAAAAAGTAACTGGCTTTCTTTTTTTTTTTTTTTTTTTTTTTTTGTGCTGCTTGATGAATCACAATTCTCCTGAGGGTCAGGCTTGCTCCCAACAGACTAGTGACTATCATGAGGAAAATAGGAAACAACTCTAGAACTTCTGCAACTTGACTCTGATGACTGTCTTTAAAAATGTCCTTAAACTTGGAAGAGTAGAGAAAGATGGTACATGCTTCCAGTAAAATGACTCGTTAAAAAAGATCTGACTTGGAGAAAAGAAATGTACATATTTGAACAACTACAATAACAAAGATCTGATGGCATGACGGTCAGGAAAAGACATTCACTATAACAGTTGATTTTGCAGATCCCCAAGAGGCTGAGCAGAGAGAGGCTCCAAATAAGGCAGGGGTAGCCTTCACAAGAAAACAGAGACTTGTTTGAAAGTTTGTGCAAAAAGCAAATTGGACCCCAACCTGGGTAGCCTAAGGCTTACTTCCATTCACTCCACAATAGTCTGAGATATATTCTGAGGAGAAATTAAACCTGAGAGGTTTTACAAAATGTCTAGAGTTCATTTTAATGAGAGAATATAGTGGTTCTCTACTGTCTTTCTCGCTATCAGAGTGTACATATGCCTGATTCTTAGCAAAGGCAGATGCATACTCTTTGGAAATGGGATAAATGGAAGGCGGGTTATATTACACCTATTTAATGGTCACTTACCTCATAGGGTACCTCCATATTCTTCTTCTAGGATTTAATTTGTTCTGATATTTTGGAATTAAAACTCAGAATTCTTTATACTTACCCCATTATTTTTAGATAATGAATCCAAAACCTCATCCCTCCTGTATTAATCTACCTTATTTTTCCTATTACCCCTTTGGTCCTTCTATTTAAAGAAGCCCTTTTTTCCAGGGTGCCCTACAGCTTTTCCACAGCTGTATCATGTGATACAAATAAAAATAAATTGTAAAATCTGAATAATAATAAAATATATTTATTATTAAACAGCTATCTGTGTGTCAAGGTTTCCTTTCCTGAGAAAGGAACACTTCTTAGCATAGTCACTAGGAATTTCAAAAGGGGCACCCAAGCAGGTAAGGCTGGCCCTCACGTGTTTGTCAAATTTATGTGTCAAGATTTATACAAGCCAAAGTGTTTACTCATTCATATGCATTTAGGAAATCCATCTTTAGTTTGCATTATGCAAACACGTATTAAAGGGAGTGATAGCAAGTTCTCCAGAGGTATACAGAACTCTGAATAAAGAGGTAAATCAGGATATAAAGCCAATATTTAAAAAATGTCATTGCTAGTAGAAAATCCTGAGAACTCCAGCTTAAATATGAATTCAGAGATGACGTTTACCAGTGGATTACCTGCTAAAATCAATAGTCTGGTTTTCATTATGGGCTTGAGCAAGTCACAGGGAACACACTGGGTATGGCATCAGGATATAGCCATTATAAAACTTAGCATCACTGTCTACCTGAAACCCATGTCTGATCTTCCAGAAGATAGGACCGGTACCATTTTGTGCACAGAGCAAATTGGATCTCAACCTAATGCTTACTTTCCCTTTATTGCCCAATAGTCTGAGATATATTCTCCAAGAGAATATATCTCCTAAGTGTGTATCTCAGGCTATTGGGCCTAAGGTTGGGGTATTGCATCAGGATACAGCCATTATAAATCTTAGCATCACTCTTTACCTGAAACCCACGTCTAATCTTCAAGAATATAGGACCAGGATCATGTGTGAGCAACAACAAATTTTCGGCTGAGTGCAGTGGCTCACACCTGTAATCCTAGCACTTTGGGAGGCCGAGGCAGGTGGATCACAAGGTCAGGAGATCGAGACCACCCTGGCCAACAGGGTGAAACCCCATCTCTACTAAAAATACAAAAATTAGCTGGGCGTGGTGGCACATGCCTGTAATCCCAGCCACTCAGGAGGCTTAGGCAGGAGAATAGCTTGAACCAGGGAGGCAGAGGTTGCAGTGAGCCGAGATCACGCTACTGCACTCCAGCGTGCTGACAGAGTGAGACTCCGTCTCAAAAAAAATAAATAAACAAAATAAATTTTCTGATAAATTAATACCTTCAGATGTTTCCACTGAATTCAATCCTTCTGATGAGTTAGATGTTGGTTATCGTGACTCATAACAAAAATGAAGTTGACACTGTACAACACAATGGTAACTAAAATGATAATTATTCCCAGAACATGTGTAAGCAATCTTTCATGCAGACTGACTTCTGGCTATGAGTTGTTTGTGTACTTATTTGGTTGTGCTTTCTTTTGAGGAAGGAGAGAATTCACTGGAAATAAAGGAACTTCTTGTTTCTCTGTATGTACTTGTTTTTGAAATTGAAGTTTTAAGGAGAAATGGGTTACTATTGTTTTAGAGACCTGTTCTAATGAACATAGACAACTTCTAGAAATCACCCCTTGCACAGTTCCCTTCACAGTCCTCCCTCACCCTGACCCATCCAACTTGATCTGTGTATTAGGACCAGGACCCAACTTTCAAAACAAGGAGTCTCCTTACCCTTGCAAAGGCTAATCCCAAACTTTCTTGTTTTGTGATGATTTTTATACCCACCTCAGATCCCATAGAGTGAATGTTTGTGTGGGAAAGTGTTATCTTTACCCACGGAAAAACCTAAACTCTATCTTGGACTAATTCTAGGTTATTGCCACCTTGTCTTCTTATCTTCTCAGAACGTGAACAATTCCTCCTCTATCTATATGGTTACCTTGAATACATTTACAGAGTGAGACTATGTTTCCCCTGAGCTTTCTTCTTTGTACCCGATGATTGCCTTGCTAGAGGGAGGCAGATGGAAAGGAACCATGCATTCTTCACCCTTTAAAAAGTAAAGCAACTCAGATTTAAGATGTCACACTGTTTTATTGGAAAGTATAAAAAGAACTGTTTTACGATGTCATTACAATGACACGGTGCAAGGGCTGGCTCTAAAAAATACTTCTGCCTTGGGAGACCAAATAGTTTAAGACAGAAGCTATCAAATGATCTCATGCTAAACTGTTTATTTGTCAATCAAGAATAGAATTGTTTTCTCTAATGGGAAGTCTTGTCATGCATTTATTGAATATTGAAATCACCACTGTGGAAATTAATACTGAAGGGAAAATTCATTTGATAATCTAGTTAAGGACACATGTTCCAGACTGAGGGAAGTTTAATCTCAACAGTCAGATAAAGATAAAAAACATTATTGGAAGACTTTATCTCTATCCTAAGGGCCTAGCTGCCCCAAAATGCATAAAATTAATAAAATGTTTTATTTACTTCTGTTTTAACTTAATAATTATTCTCTTGGATGAACAAATCAAAAATCCAAACAGATAACAAAACTCTAAGTTCCAAATAGTGTTTATCTAAATAAAAGACATTTTTGGAGTAATATGTATAATTAAGATAGTTTTCTTTCTTCTTTTAATACTTTGCTGTCAATACTTAGAAATGTGATTAAGACTACATTCAAACTGGATCACTGTGACAAACTCTCCAATGGTTTCTATTGCATTTAGAACAGCATTCATCCTTCTACCATGGTCTATGTTTTTTGCATTATATGGGTCCATATCAAGTTCTTCCAGGTCAGAGCATTTGCACATGCTGTTGCCTTTGCCTGGAATGCTTCCCTTCTCCATTCTTCAGTGAGATTGGCACTTTTCTCTATCTGGATTCTCTATCTAGGACCTTTATGAATTTATTTCTAGCTTTTAAATCTCACAATTATTTTATTTTATGTTTTTTTGTTTGTTGGAGATGGAACCTCGCTCTCTCGCCCAGGCTGGAGTGCAGTGGCATGATCTCGGCTCACTGCAACCTCCGCCTCCCAGGTTCAAGCAATTCTCTGCCTCAGCCTCCCAAGTAGCTGGGATTACAGGTATCCACCACCACACCTGTTTAATTTTTGTATTTTTTCAGTAGAGACAGGGTTTCACCATCCAGGCTGGTCTTGAACTCCTGACTTCATGATCCACCTGCCTCAGCTTCCCAAACTGCTGGGATTACAGGCATGAGCCACTGTGATGGTCTACTTTATTTTATATTTGCTTTTTGGTGTGTCACCCTATGACTCAGAATTTAACCTGCACAAGGACAGAAATTCAATGTGTTCCCTATTATTTCAGTGCCACGTTGGATAGCCTCTGATTCATTGAAAGCACCCAAAATATACAAGATTGAATGAATGAAAGATTTTAGGGAAACTTTGTAAAAGTGCATCTCATTCTTTTCCTAAGTATATAAACTTAAGATAAATTTGTAAAATTGTGTGTTCAGGTAAGTATTCAACTTCTATTCACAGCACAAACGACCATATATCATTCTTTTCTACAAAAGAAAGATGCAAACTGATTCATTATCTCTTCTCCTCCTCCTTCTTTGAGCATCAGGTACTTTTATGAAATTTTATGAAGGGAAACAACCACTTCATGAGCATGTGATAGGTATTTACACATACACTTCATTCCATACATGAGCTTTTTAAAATGGTCTGTCCCATAATAGGTTGTTTCATCTAATGCCAGGTATTTGGATTGTGATCCTTACAATGAGAACTAGATAAGAGTAGAAAGGAGGCTGTGCAAGTCAATCCTTCATACTAGCAGCCCAAAGGAAGGGTGTTTCCTTATTGATTTGATAGGGAGCCAATAATTACCCTAAGACATGTCAGATGTGTAATTAGAAATTTTATCTTAAGAAATCTTCAATTCGATCTTCTAAGCTTCAAGGCGTATTGTACTTCAGCAAAGTACTTCACTGAAGCAAGAGTGTTTGTACATATTTTGAAAAAGGTTTACCTTACACTTGTAGATTCTATTTCTGACTCTAGACTAGATACTTAAGCAGAATTACTTTAATAACAAATATCTAGACAGCTAATTTCTTAATAAATTGCAATTAAGATTATATTACATGTGATTTAAATACATTATAATACTTCAATTGAGATAAGTAAGCCAAATTAGTTCGTTTCCACCAACTCACACCTTCAGTCTCCCATCTAGGTAACCACTGTTATCCCTATGATGTATGTCCTTCAAGACATTCTGTAGCATTTGTGAATGCACTCATCACTCTATGCTGAAAGAGTTTGCTTTCTTTATTTTAATGCAATATTTGTTGGTATCTTTAGATTGTTTTTTCGTATCATAATATACCTTGGAAATCACTACGTGACAGATGTCATGTTTTCAAATTCTTCCTAACATCACATAAAATTGTCATGACGATATTGTTGTTCCTTAATTACTTTCTCATTCCCTAATGCTCTACAGGTTAATATCATAAAGAATAAAAGCAGTGTCAAAAAGCAAGCACATTTAAAATTTAATAAATACTACCAAATTCCCCTTCATAGTAACCATATCAATTAATATCCCCCACTAGGATTCCAAATATCTGACTACCCACACTTGATATTGACAATATATTTTTAAATTATCACTCTGATGAAAATAATATTTTAACTAGTTTCTGTGATAAAATGTATGTGATGGTTAGTTTTATGTGTCAACTTGACTGGGTCACAGAATGCCCACGTAATCCGGTTAAACATTATTTCCAGGTGTGTCTACAAGGGTGTTTTGGAAGAGATGAGCATTTGAATCGGTGGACTGAATAAAACAGATGGCCCTCTCCAATGTGGGGCCCAAATAAAACTAAAAAACAGGAGAAGGTTGAATTCATCTTCTCTTTCTCTTTCTCTCTCTCTCTCCCTCTCTCTCTTTTTGCTCACTCTCTTCTCTCTCTCACTGCGTGAGTTGAGACATCATTCTTCTCCTACCCTTGGACTGGAACTTATACTAACAATGCTTCTGCTTTTCAGGCCTTCGAACTTGGCCTGGAATAAATATCACTGGCTTTTCCAGGTCTCCAGCTTGCGGATAGTGGACTGAGGGATTTCTCAGCCTCCACAGTCACCTGAACCTGTTCCTTAGAATAAAATGTATACATATGTTTACATTGGTTCTGTTTCTCTGGAAAACCCTAATTAATAGATGATTGAAATTTGTATATATGTTTATTGAAGTTTGGTGTTTCATCTTTTGTGAATTGTCCTTTTCCTATCCTTGTCCATCTTTATTGGATTAATATGCTTCTTAAATATTTCAAATGTTTCCCCTTGGAAATCCTGGGTATTACTCTTTTATCCATTTCATGAGTAAAAAATGTTTTTTCCTGTGTTGTCGTTTATATATAACACTGTTGGACTGCTTATTTATATATTATTTACTTTAATGAAATCAAATTTACCAATGACACTTCTCATGAAACACCATGTCAAATTCTATTTGAAATCTGTTAGATATTTTACTGGGAGCACATTGAATTTATACATTAACTTAGAGAAATGTAATATATTTTTAAAATACTGAATGTTTCATTCAGGCAAAATGGCATAGTTTTGGTTTGCTTGGTATGTTTTTATGTCTTCAAAAAATTTTTTAATCATATAAATATTTATGTGACATTGTGTAATACCAAAAAATTCATAAATGCAATATATGAATATAGCTAAGCGCAGAATGGTTACATTTTTTTCTCCAAGAGGCTACCATTCTCATTTCCAGTAAAATCAGACATGAACTTTAAATACAGAAAAACAGATTGGTAATTAGCTTCACAATTTTACCCTAAAAGTGACTTATAGTTTCATTTTTCTCTGATCTTTTATAAAATCTAAAAAAGCAGGTAAAGGAAAGCTTTAATCTTTGGTTCCTACCGTTTGAAAGATGCTATTATCTATTGCAGCAGAGCTAATATATGGAAAGATGCCTATATTAAACATTATTTCGAAAACGAAGCAGTAATGAGAATCTTTTCACTAAAGAGGTTATTACACGGGAATAGTACTTTTTTTAGAAATTCAAAATGATAAAATATTGCTGTAAAAACCTGTAGGTGCACTTTATTCATATAAGCTTTCCTTTTAATGAGTGTGGTTTTTAATCAATAAAGTCTCAAAAGATAGAGGCAACTGCATCAGACTAAATTACTTTATATATGTTACATTCAATGGAATATTGGAATTATAATTATCCTATAAAATGTCAAATTATTTAAAATAGGGAAATGTATTCTGAATTAAAATAATCCAAGTACTTTGGTTTTATATTATGTAAACAACCAAATGTCTAAAACGTAATTGTAAACAGGTAGAGTTGTAGAGTAAAATGTGTGTTTGCATTAACATTGAAGATATTTGCTTAATTTTTAAAAATGGAAAGAAATATAGAAAAGGTATATAGAACTGTTACCTTCTAAATTCACAGAACTCTGTAAGATTTAAGGCATCTTAATCTCTAAAAAAAAATAACAAATGCAATGATAATTCTTTTGGTCATGCAATTAAATCCATCATTATGGATACAATTGCTGCAAATTGGTCAAGCTATCTAACACTGACATACAAGATGGCACGGTGGCATTTAATAGGTAACTAGTGGTCAGTAATGGGCTTTCAAGATCTTCTCTCTCCTACTATTTTGTTATTTTCTCAGTTGTTCAATAGTTCTGTTGTTACAATACTGAGCTGAGCTCTCTCTCATTTTCTTTTTTCTGTCTCTCAGTTTTTCATCCTCAAACGTATTATGATTTTCCTCCAATTCTCTGTGCTATATATCCAAATTAGTTGTTCTTTACTTATGAATACTGTTGGGCTCAGCTTCAGAGTCCTTCTTCTGAAATTTTTCTCTGACCCTTATCTCACATACAGATTCCATTTTCACGTTCATCTTCTTTCTTCTTTCCATGTGCTTCCTTTATTCTGTTGCCATTTTTGAGAAAATAATTTTAAGAAATTGCTATATATCCTTTCTGGTCTCATGTCCATTTTATTTTATATTTGTCAGTTTTCTGTTCTCAGTAGTACATCATATTAGTGACATCCTTCAAATATTACATGTATGTTCTCAAAAACAGAAATTAAGTAGTAAAAAAATTCACACAAGATGATTTTCAACCTCGGCAACACTCCAAAAATGCTGCTCTCCCATGACCATTTGTCATTAAATGTATTTATATTACTATATGTAAGAGGCATATATCTTTAAAACTAGAAGATGAAATAATGAGAAAACAGCTGATAATCTTATTGAAGATCCTTAGTACATGATGAGTCACATTTATTTTACTACTTTCGATAGTCGTTCTTTGTTTCTGTCTTTTGACAGTTTGATTGTGATATGTTCAGGTATGAATTTATTCTTACAAAGATTTAGCAACTTTTTCTTAAATAAACCTCTTCTGATTATATAATGGAAAACATTAATAAAAACTTAACTGATCATTGTAAAATGCTAGAGCTGTAAAAGGGTTATATGAGAGTTTGTGAGGTCCTAAGAATCTATAGCCAGGCTTCTTGCTGAAGGTCTTAACCTGAATGAAGCTAGTCTGTAAAAACTAAGACAGGTGGCTATTTTCTCAAATGCATAAATAACGGCCAATAAAATAAATAAATAAAATAACAAGGGACACACACAAAAGAAAGAAAAAAAAAAACAGAAACAAGACACAAGCAAAGCAATAAATTAAATCTCCAGAAACCAACCAAAAGGAAATGGAGATCTATGAAGTGCCTGACAAGGAATCCAAAATGATAATCTTAAAGAAGGTCAGTGAGCTTCAAGAGAACACAGGTAGATAACTAAATAAAATAAGGAAACAGATGCATAAACAAAACGAGAATATCAACAGATACAGAAACTATAAAAAACTACATAAAGAGTACAATAAACTGAATTGGAAAATTCACTAGAGGATTTCAACAGCAGACATGATCAAGTTGAAGAATCAGCAAACTTGATGACAGATTATTTGAAATTATTAGGTAATCGAGTAAAAGTAATTCAGAAAAAAAGTAATAATGAAGACAAGTGAAGAAAATTTTGGAGACTTATGGGATATCATAAAGTGGACCAATATATGTATTATGGAAGTATAGAAAAAAAGAAAGAAAGGTGAATAGAAAATTTAAGAAATAGCAGCCAAAATTTTCCCCAATCTGAGGAAGGAAATGGACATTTAAGCTCAAGAATGGCAAAGGACACAAAATAGGATAAACACAAAGTGACCCACACTGAGACATATAATCAAACTGTCAAAAGTCAAAGACAAAGAGAGAATTATGAAAGCAGTAAAAGTGACCCATCACATATAAGGGAGCTCCCACAAAATTATCAGCAGATTTCACAGCAGAAACATTACAGATCAGAAGAACAGGGGATAACATAGTCAAAGTGCTGAAAGCAAAAACTGCCCAAGAATACTATATCTGGAAAAATTCTCCTTCAAAATAAAGGTGAAATAAAGGTCATCCTGGACAAACAAAAGCTGAAGCAGTTCATCACCCTCACACATGCCTTACAAGAATTCTTAAAGGAAGTGCTTCAAGTTGAAACAAAGGAATAGGAGACAATAACCAAAAAGCATATGAAATATAAAGCCCTTTGGTAAAGGTAAGTGTATAGACAAATGCAAAATCCCACAGTCCTTTAATGATGGTGAATAAATTACTTTGAATTCTGGCACAGAATTTAAAACCCTTTATCTTTAAAAAATATAATGGGCCGGGCGCGGTGGCTCACGCTTGTAATCCCAGCACTTTGGGAGGCCGAGGCGGGCGGATCACGAGGTCAGGAGATCGAGACCGCGGTGAAACCTCGTCTCTACTAAAAAATACAAAAAATTAGCCAGGCGTGGTGGCGGGCGCCTGTAGTCCCAGCTACTCGGAGAGGCTGAGGCAGGAGAATGCCGTGAACCCGGGAGGCGGAGCTTGCAGTGAGCCGAGATTGTGCCACTGCACTCCAGCCTGGGCGACAGAGCGAGACTCTGTCTCAAGAAAAAAAAAAAAAAAATATATATATATATATAATGATAAAATTATATTAATAGATTCAAAATATAAAAGATGTAATTTTGTCATCAATAACAAAGTGGTGGGGGAGGATGTAAAGAAGTAAATTTTTTATATGTGATTGAAGTTAAGTTGCTACAGCTTAAAATAGATGGTTATATCTATAAGATGTTTTATATAATCCCCATGGTAACCACAAACAAAATACCTATATATTACGCACAAAACAAAATTTTACAAGAATTAAAGCACGCTACTACAAAATATCAATGAAATAAAACGAAAGGCAGCAATTCAGAAAAAAGAAAGAAAACAACTTCAAGACAAAAAGCAATTAACAAAATGGCAATGGCAAGTCATTCCCTTTAACAAATGGCACTGGGTAAATTGTAGATCTACGTACCAAAAAAAATACAGTTTAACCTTCACCTTATACCACATATGAAACTTAACTCACAATGTAAAACCTGGAATTACAAAACTCTTAGAAGAAAACATAGGGAAAAAGCTTTATGACATTTGATTTCGCAGTGATATCTTGGATATGATACCAAAAGCACAGGTAACAAAAACAAAAATAGGCAAATGGGACTACATCAAACTTAAACATTTCTGCACAAGGAACCAATAGACACATGAAAAAATGCTCATCATCACTGGCCATCAGAGAAATGCAAATCAAAACCACAATGAGATACCATCTCACACCAGTTAGAATGGCCATCATTAAAAAGTCAGGAAACAACAGGTGCTGGAGAGGATATGGAGAAATAGGAACGCTTTTACACTGTTGGTAGGACTGTAAACTAGTTCAACCATTGTGGAAGTCAGTGTGGTAATTCCTCAAGAATCTAGAACTACAAATACCATTTGACCCAGCCATCCCATTACTGGGTATATACCCAAAGGATTATAAATCATGCTGCTATAAAGACACAGGGACACGTATGTTTATTGCAGCACTATTCACAATAGCAAAGACTTGGAACCGACCCAAATGTCCATCAGTGATAGACTGGATTAAGAAAATGAGGCATATATACACAATGGAATACTATGCAGCCATAAAAAAGGATGAGTTCATGTCCTTTGTAGGGACATAGATGAAGCTGGAAACCATCATTCTGAGCAAACTATCGCAATGACAGAAAATCAAACACTGCATGTTCTCACTCATAGGTGGGAATTGAACAATGAAAACACTTGGACACAAGGTGGGGAACATCACGCACTGGGGCCTGTTGTGGAGTCGGGGGAGAGGGGAGGGATAACATTAGGAGAAATACCTAATGTAAATGACAAGTTAATGGGTGCAGCACACCAACATGGCACATATATACATATGTAACAAACCTGCACGTTGTGCACATGTACCCTAGAACTTAAAGTATAATAAAAAATAATATATTAATTTTACTTATTATTAAAGTATAATAAAATAAATAAACAGACCTTTCTAATCTAAAAAAAAAATCTACACAAGGAAACGGTCAACAGAGTGAGAAGGCAACCTATGGAATGGGAGAAAATACTTTTCAAAACATATATCTGATAAGGTGTTAATATGCAGAGTTATAAAGGACTCCTGCAATTCAATAGCAAAACACAAATACCTAATTTTAAAATGGGCAAAGGACTTGAATAAACATTTCTACAGAGAAGATACACAAATGGCCAACAAGCATAAAAAAAGATTCTCAACATTACTAATCACTGGAGAAATGCAAATCAAAACCACATGAGAAATCACCTCACACCATTGAAGTATCACTAACAAAAATTAAATAACAGAAAATAACAAGTGTTGGTGAGGATGTGAAGAAGTCAGAACTTTTTTGCACTGTTGATGGGAATTTAAAATAATGCAGCCATCATGGAAAATAGAGCATGGAGCTTCCTCAAAAAATTAAAAATAGAATTCCCATATGATCTAATCCAGTAATTTCACTTCTGGGTATATATTCAAAAGAATTCAAAGCAGGATCGTGAAGAGATTTCCACACCTATGTTTATTGCAGCTTCGTTCACAATAGCCAAGGGGTGGAAGCAACCTAAATGCCTACTGATAGATGAATGGATAAAGAAAATGTGCTGTGTGTGTGTGTGTGTGTGTGTGTGTGTGTGTGTGTATTTCACATATATGTAAGTATGTACACAGTGGAATACTATTCAGCCGTAAGAAAGAAGAAAATCTAGTCATATGCTACAACATGGATGAAACTTGAGGACGTTATGCTAAGTGAAACAACCCAGTCACAAAAAAGACAAAACTGCACCATTCAACTTAAATGAGGTATCCAGTGTAGTCACACTTATAGAAAATAGAAAGTTGACCGAGTATGTGGCCAGGTTGGGGCCGGAGGGAGTTGTTAAATGGTTGTATAGTTTCAGTTTTTCAAGACAAAAAAGTTCTAGAAGGCTGTTGCACAACCATATGCATATAGTTAACACTACTGCACTGTACATTTAAAAATAGTTAAGACGGAACATCACCTTATGTATAAATATAGGCAAAGTGATCCCCAAGTACAATCTAGAATACAATGCCCTGAACATTAGAAATTCAGATTATTTTAATTACCACTAATTCTTGATAAATTGAAAGTCTTGTTGTGCTATTTTAATTCTGTCAAATTTATTATTATAAATTTGATCAATTTCAATAATTAAATGTTAAGTTTTCTTAAAAAAAAAAAAGCATTTGAGCTGTAGACTGGAGAAACGGTGCTGCAGGTGCTGCTGCCTGGTGCAATCTATGGATATTTCATGAATTCAGCAGCACGTCTATTTGGTTGATACTACTAAACTGCTCAATACATGCCAGTCAGCATCACTTTCACAAACCAGAATGACATCGTCGACAACGGCTGTATACCAAAGAGGTCAGATTTAGTAAATTCTATGCACTTATTTACTTAGAATCCATGGTTTGTGACTCTATGGAATAGTATTAAAAACAAAAAAGTAAAGGAGACTGGCTGAATCGAATTTCACCATGACATATGGTTATCCTTATAATATGTAAATATTAATCCTAAATATGCTGGTATGATAATAATAAGAAGAATAAAAATAGATGTCTTTCTGTTATCGACCAATAAGAAGCCCTATGTTATTTAAGCCTTCTTATTGTTGCTCCATTAAACATATTAATAAATAGTAAGTTCTCCTAATGTTGGCTGAATTCAACCACTATAGTAAACCCAAGATTATTCCTAGGACACCAGTTATGCTTTATCACTTTATTTTGTATGCATCTAAACCATTGTCATTAGAATGGTTTTACTTTCAGTCAGAATTACAGAGAGAATAACAATTAATACTCCCCTTTTGTGACAATACAGATCCCCCACACACACACCTTCGTGGCAACTAAGACATTTAGGATTATTTTGCCTCAAGAAGAGAAAACAACCCAAATGTGTCTAGTGACAAAGGGAATTTATTGACTCATGTAACCCAAAGTGAATGGACATGGTAGGCATAAGACATGACTTGAACAGAGTATGGAGACCTTTGGTTCTATTTATCTCCAGTTCTCTTTATTTTGACCTCTCCCTGTGCTAACTTCTTCCCAGCACTAGTTTTCTTCACGGTAGCCTTTATAGCCAACACACTGCACCATTTAGAAAAGTGCCTCTGGACAGGCATTTTGAAAAGAGTCATGAGATTCACCATGATTGGATTTCCTTGAGCCGTATTTTTACTTCTTTATCAAGCTCTGTGCCTAAGGAATAGAACGGAGAGTGAGGTCAGCTTCTGCAGAAACAGATAAAACGTTTGGGAGGCCACTGTAGACAACCTAGAAAGAAACTCTGGGTACTCTGAGAAAAGAGAGGGGTGGTTGCATAGACAACAAATACACACTATGGCATCCCATGGGTACTTTAAAAACAGTAAGAGCAGAGGGAAAACTACCACTCACATAGCAGCTGAGACCTCAGAGTCTGGCAAGATCTGTCTGTCCAATGGAGAGTCAAGAAATGCTTTCTCTCGCAGAATCTGCTAGATGCAGAATGATGGATGAGTGGGAAGGGAATCTTATTACGTAACTCCTATGTACCTGGGTACTTGTCATGCATTTTAAACTTAATAGTTTTTAAACTCCAGGAAGATATTATTATCACCTCCTCCACTCAAATTATTGAAGATAGGGAAAGAAGTTTAGAAAGCTGGCCACATGATTTGGTAAGGGCAAAGCTGAACTACTTTAAAGCCAGGCCCTTTGATACCTGGAGGGTGGTAAATTAAAAGAAAGACAAAACAAAATCCAATGGCCCAAGTTCCTGGCTATTAACGAATGGCAGGCACAGCCCTCTCGTCAGGGGTCATATCACAGGTAATCTGTCTCAGTCTCAAGAGGAAGAACTCAGTTCTGATGTAGCTAAAGGGAGAAGGTGACTTTGGGGTCATTTTACTTGCTGTGAGTTCAGATTACTAGCACTGCTCCTGGGTATCAGGAGTTGGCTAGACCCTTTTCCCCTTAAAACTGCCCTGAAAGAAAATACACGAAAGCATCACTGGGCAATGTAGAATTTACAGTATCCTGAGAGAATATTCACAGAGAAGAACCTAAGATCCCCTTAGGTATTTCTCCAAATCCCCTTCTCAGTCGAGGGTCCACAAGTCTTCCTCTCCCCTCTTTCCGCTTCTGAGCCTGGTCTCATCATCTCCACCTGGCTTCCTCTAGGCTTTCCTCAGTGAAAGCCTGTTTTTGTTTGTTGTTGTTGTTTGCCATCATTCATGCAAAATGGCATCCCTCCACATGGGAGACCTGAGTATAGGTGTTTCTCAGCCCTGGAGACTCAGCCTCTGCCTCCAGGAATGTTTGCTGAGGCTACTTCGTACCTAGAAGCACCTCGCCAACAAAGAACTCATTCCAGTGGGCAAGAAAACAAAATGGACTCCATAACATTGCTTTCAATCTGTGTTCCCTAAAGAGAAGCTTTACAAAAAAAAAAAAAAAGAGTGACCTTAAAAAAAGAGGTGGGGAGTAACTTGAATGTGAAGGAGGGCTATAGCAATTATTGAAAATCAATCCACTCTCCTAGACCATAATAAAGACTTAAAAATAAAACTAAACATCTCAAAAGCTATGTAAGACAGAAAAGTTAAAACTGCCTTAAAGGGGCTATTAAAATTGGTTCATTATTTCACCTAGGATAAGCTTTACTGTTAAAATACTTCAGTCAGTATTTTAGCTTTTTCCCACTAGATTATTTCAAGCATCATTTAGAGAAAACTTATTAAATGCAAGAAAATCCAACATGTAGGTGGAACAACTAATCACATAAAGTTATACTCCACAGTCAATAGTAACTCAAGCTCACTAGACATCATTCTAAATTGGATGTTGAGGGTAGAAAGCACTCGATAAATACTAGCTATTACTGTCATTATCATCATTATTGTGATTAGCCTTCACATCCCAGATTTAATACTTTAGTAGTACTCGATATTCAAGGTTATAGAATAATTATACATAAAGATTAAGTATTATAATTACTCCTGCAAGTAAATAGTAACATAGTTCTAGGAATTTTAGAGGCACTCCATAAACATATGGTAAACAAATGTTTAGGGACTTGGCATATGCTTTCTGGGACAGAAAATTGAAATTTGACTTTGTCACAAATTGTGAATTAACAGAAATTAAGTGTGGCAAGTGTATTTTATAGCTGTTTCCTGAACTCCCCTATTCTTTCATTTATTCTATTGTTTATATACACTCTGGCTCATTCCAACTTCTTTTGGAAAATTTGTTTTCAGGATACCAGAGAAAATACCAAAATACCAAATTTGATTTTCAACATTGTGGACACCTTCTATTTCCCAGGAGTTAGGAAGTGTCCTGATAAACCCCTTTTGACCCTCCCATCTGATTTAGATGTTTTTCTCTGTTGTTGTCATGGTATCTTGTGGACACAACAGTGTTAGTGTTTTTTAAACTTAGACTGTGACTAATTAGTGGGTTATGAAATCAATTTAGTGTAACCATAATTCAATTTTTAATGGAAATAAAATAGAATCACATAGAAAATGTCAGAGAACGTTACATGTTGAAAGAGTAAGTATAGCTGTGTGAATTTTTGTTTCAACTTCATATGCTTGTATATGTTTGTATGTATGTATGATTTGGACCACAAAGTAAAATACATTTCTTAGTGTGTGTCATGGCCAAAACAAAATTTCAAACACTGATTACACATAATAAGTTACATGGTTTGGCTGTGTCCCCACCCAAATCTCATTTTAAACTGTAGTTCTCATAATCTCCACGTGTCATGGGAGGGACCCATTGGGAGGTAATTGAATCATGGGGGTGGTTACCCTCATGCTGTTCTCATCATAATGAGTCCGCATGAGATTTGATAGTTTTATAAGGTACTTTTTCCCTCTCTCCTTTAGGCTTGTGAAGAAAGACGTGTTTGCTTCCCCTTTTGCCATGATTGTAAGTTTCCTGAGGCTTCCCCAGCCATGTGCAACCGTGAGTCAATTAAACATTTTTTCTTTCTAAATTACCCAGTCTCAGGTATGTCTTTATTTGCAGTGTCAAAACAGATGAATACAATAAATTTTATTTTTTCCCCACTGGTAAGTCTTCTTGAAGGAGCAGCCCTCTGGTTCTCATAACCAATGAACTTTATCAGCCACCTATTGATTTCTAACTCTATATGTCATATTTGTTTTAATTTAGAATAAAGATAATTAGCAAATAACCCACAACTGGCCATACCACTCCCAAACTCTGTTGTCTCCCCATGGACAAATGGTGCCAGGGAACCACCAGTTCAAGAATATTTTGTTTGACTAGAGATTAAGATGTGGAGTATTCATCATTCCGGGAAAAAGGATGCAAACAGAGATGGCCTTTTGTAGTATTCTTCCTTCATGGGGGAGGAACATAATTAAAAACTTATTTTCTTGAGTGTTTGAGAAACAGAAAGAAGGCCTGCTTGCCCGGAGAATAGAATAGTGGGAAGAGTAAAAAGAAGAGGAGCTGTAGGCAAAAGCTAGATTATCAAAACTTTTTATTTAATTCTGGTTGCAATTGCAAGCACCTAAATTGTTTTAATCAGGAGAGTAATGTATTGTAAGAATGTCTTTAGAAAACTCTGCCTGTTGATTGGAAACTAAGTTGCAGAAAAGCAAGATAGGAAAACATTTAGAAGACTGGTGCAGTAGTCTAGGTGACTGGTAATGGTGGCTTGGACTAAAGTTATTACAGAGAAGACAGTAAAAAGTTACATAAATATCATTGTGAAGATTGAGATGTCTGAGCTTAGCACTGAATAACACGGATGACGATTCACCAAGGTTTGGACCCAGCAACAGAAAATGGTGATGTTCTTTGCTGAGACAGGGAAAACACAGGGATTGGGAATGTCGGTTTGGAGGAGGGATATGCAGTAGTTCAATGTGAGCCATATAAATTATGGTATATCCAAATGGAGACTTACTGACCTAGACATGGGATTGGATTAGATAATCCATAAAAAGAGAGTATAGTTATTCTTCAGTATTCAAGGGGAATTGGTTCCAGGACACCCTCTATTCCTCAACTCCACTCCCATCATGGATACCAAAATCCATGGATGCTCAAGTCCCTTATGTAAAATAACATTGTATTTGCATATAACCTATGCACATCCTCCTGTACACTTTATCTCTATAGTTATAAGATTATATATAAATACCTAATACAATGTAAATGCCTTATAAATAATTGTTATTCTGCATTGATTTTGTACTATTTTTTATTGTACTGTTACTTTTCATTTTTTCCAAACATTCTCAATCTGTTCTTAGTTGAATCCATGGATGCAGAACCCACTGATACAAATCACTGACTATATATAGAGAGGAATGCTGAAGACAGAGACTATAGGTTCTCCAGTATTCAGAAGACCAAATGAACAGAAGCAGGAGCTTAAGAAGGTGCAGGAGGTGAAGTAGATAGAAAACTTCTAGGTGAGTATACAGAAGTCACTCAGAATAGTTTCAAGAGGGACGTGAAGTCAGCAATGTAGCACCCTGAACAGATTCACTACAATGAGAACTCAAAATTAACTACATGTTTTATCAATACTTAAGTTTTAATGACCTTAAAGGATTATTTCACTGGATTCATGGTGAGGCAGAATGCTTGATAAGAGTGAGTTAACCGTCAATATGCAATCAAGGTCCATTGGATCCAATTTTCATTTTTTTGTTTCATTTTAAACAGTTCTGTTTGTGATGACTGATATCATTTGTATTCTTTCTTAGAAGCCTTCCACAAAAATACAAATAATAAGTGTACTACTTCTTAATAGAATAAAACTCACTTAACATGAATTAGCACAGGAATCCACTGGACTCTTTTCTAAATCTAAAACACATGATAGAATCTTCTTAATTTTTTGTTTCCTATGTCTCGAAACATTTTGCTATTTCAGAATTTATTTTATCATTATTTATCAATTATTCCCAAGTATTCTTCTAAAACGACTAAAACAAAAAGATATGCTATGGTCCAAATGTTTGTGTCCCCTCAAACCTGTAAGTTGAAACCTAATCCACAATTATTAGAAAAATGAGATAATGAATCTAGAGAGAGGGATGGCAATAGTCCAGATTCTAAAATGATGATGAAATTGATTATACAAATGAAGTATCAGACTATGAGCCTTCACATGATACCTTATATATAAATTTTCTCAAACTCAAAAATCAGTGGGGCCAGGCACAGCGGCTCATGTATATAATCCCAGCATTTTGCAGGGCCAACGCAGGAGGATGGCTTGAGCCCAGAAGTTCAAGACCAGCCTGAGCAACATAGCAAGACTCTGACTCTATAAATTAATAATCAATATATGGACAATATTCTTCTAAGTACAAAAAGGAGATATAGTGTTATCATTTAGTAATTTAGATCAAACATTTTTTTGTGACAAAAACCTGACCGTCCCTTTTTGCTAAAAGAGCATGTGACAATATTCTTTTTTGTGAAGTTCTTACATCAAAACATATTTGATACAAATGGATTTGCTATGTTTAATGCTTATTATAATTTTTGAAAAAAGTCATTTTATCTTTATTCTTCCTTATTTAAATTACTTGCAAAAAATGTAAACATTTTAAGTAAAAAATGATAGTCCATTAGATCCCAATGTTAAGTGGTGATGGCTGTTTTTCTTAGTATACTAAGCAATAAGAAAAAATGTGAAATGAGGAAATAAAGACTATAAGTATATACTTTAAGCAATTGTTTTGGTTTTGTTTCCCTTTTTTATATAGACTTTTTAAAATTTTTTATTTCAGCAGCTTTTGGGGTACAAGTGGTATTTAGCTACTTGGATGAATCATACAGTGGTAAATTCTGAGATTTTAGTGCACTCATCACCTAGGTAGTGTACACTGTACCTAACATGTAGCTTTTTATCCCTGGTCCCCCACCTACCCTCCCCTTCTGAGTGTCTAAAGCCCATTATATTATTCTGTATGCCTTTGCATACTCATAGTATATATATTAAGCAATATTTTAAGAAATACTGCTGTGAGGAGGAGCAGAGAAATGGTCAGTAGCTGGAGAAAGATGTGGGTTTAAGGGACTTTAACATGGATACTATTCAGGCATTTTTGTTAACAGGAATAAACCCAAGGAAAGGGAGAAAGAAGTGATGCAGCAAATGAATGGGGCGCCATTCATAAATGAATAATGAATAAATGAAGGGGCACCATTTTTCAGTTCGCACAAGGGATGAAATCCAGAGCTCTAGTAAAGGAGTTAGCCTTAGAAGGGAACGCTATGCTCTTCTCTTGCAAAAAGAGAGAAGCAGTAGGTAAACAGACATCCCATGGATTTATAAGTAGAGAGAAGAGGTAGTGCTTGTCTGATTACACGTCCCTTCTCTAAAACTTATGAATCAATCCACGTTAAGGAACTTAGCAAAGGTCACACAGCTAATCAGCAGTGAAGAGATTCAAAAGCAAATCTGATTGCAGAGTTCAAATGCTTAACCATCGTACTGTGAGTGGGAAGAGGTTATTGCTCATCTTAAAGTAATCTAGTCATCTGTGTGCTCCAGGTCTCTTTTTCATATTTTGTTATAGTATTCATCACATTGTTTTGTGATTTATTTGTTTATGGTGTGTCTTTTAGCAAGAGATCTCAGTGCTTTCTCTGGCAAGCAATGTACCTGTCAAACAAGATGTGTTTATCTAATATTTGGTGAATGAATGCCAGAAACAAAGGAAAGAAGGAAGGGAGGGAGGAAATAAGGGAAAGATGGATAAAACACGCATGCAAATAAATATCTGGTCCTGATTCCGCCATATACTGGCTTATAACTGGGGAGGTACTGCATACATTTAAAGTTTTGGACTAGATTAACACTTCTCAAAATCTATTTTTCTGTGGAAACTTTCCTTAAATAAATAATAACTTACCCAGACTGTAAACAAATAAATAACTTAAATGGTGTCATGGTTGATGGCCTATGAGCAATATCGAGTCATGTCCTTGTGCCCTCAGCTCACCAAGGGACTTTGAGGAGCCACACATCTCCTAGAACTCCAACAAGAGCCTTGGAAAAGCAGTGAACAAGATGGCTTCCATCTCTAAAGACTGGTCAACCCCCAGGGAGGAGTTGGCAAACCTTGGCGAGGGTGGAGGGGTGATTCAAACTGTTGACGTCTCCAAAACCAATACCATAAACCTTTATCTGAATAATAAATTATTTAAAAGGGCAACAAAAATAAATTTTGTTTTGTCTTATATGACTAAAAAACCCATCAGTTTCATTGTGATAATTCATAAATTAATATTTCTACCTCTTATCAGACATACACACAAGGTGCAGTTAGCACAATTGTTGACATGGCAAGAACAAGCATGAATAAAATTGCTTTTAACAGCTCATAAGCCACAACAGCATATTTTTCAGTGCATATAAAACTATACTAGGCTTAAGCCTTATTGTTGTTAAATTTTCTTTTTTATTTCCATATTTCTATATGTATTCTATAGACAGATAACAAATTAATGAGTAAGTAAAAATTTATCATTTTAGTACTCTGAGAAAATTAACAGCAATTTTCATTATCTTTCCTTTTTTCTGTTATCAGTTTTTCTATTAAGAGTTTTGAGGATTACTTTATGCTAAAGCATCAAATCAAGCTAATTACTCAGAGACAGTTTAAAGTTAAAGATAAACTGAACAATTCCAAAGATAAAAAGCACACCAACACTCTCTCGAGAAACCTCTGTTGATCAGATTTGGACTGGTTCTTAGTAATAACAAAAGTGTCTTGAAATAGCAACAGAAAAGAGTACAAAAGAGAGCAGGTCATTCATGGAAGAGTCCTCCTTTGAGATTGCTCTAAATTTATTTCTGACGCTTTAGGCAACAATAAACCTCTCTTTTTCCCACATATGCAGCAGCATTAACTCCAAGTTCCTATCACAATAGGATAGTGTTACAACAATAAGTTATTTTTATAAAAAATCTCTAATTTAACTTTGAGGTGAAACACGCACTGTGTATTTGGTTCTCAATTCTCTCACATAAAAGAAGTACACCAAGTTCCAAGGCTTTTTCAGGACTCACTGGCTGTAGAGTCACAAAAATTTGCTCTATTCTTCCTCTCAGGATTTAGGTAAAAGGCAAACAATAATGCCCTGCAAGTTACGAATTTAATACCCATGATAACCACTACTTATGTGGGAGCCACAGGACCATGGCAAGCAGTAATTTGCAATTTTGTTGAGTTGCATACTCATTGAGTATGAACAAATGGGTCATCCCTTATTCGTCACTGAATTTGTAAGTATCTTTTGAAACGATTGGCACATGTATACATATGTAACAAACCTGCACGTTGTGCACATGTACCCTAATACTTAAAAGTATAATAATAATAAAATAAAATAAAATAAAATAAAATTTGTTGCTTCATTTGAAAGATGACAGCCAAGCAAGAGAGACAGTGAAAGTAACTTTTTTTTTCCTTTTTCAACTTTTATTTTAGATTCCAGGAGTGCATGTGTATGTTTGTTACAAAGGTATACTGTGTGATACTGGGGTTTCGAGTACCATTGAACCTATCACCCAGGAAGTGAGCATAGTACTCAATAGGTAGTTTTTTAGCCCTGCCTCCCTTTCTCCCTCCCTCCTCTTGCATTTCCCACTGTCTGTTGTTCCCATCTTTATGTCCATGTTTACCCAATGTTTAGCTCCTACTTATAAGTGAGAACACGCAGTATTTGTTTTTCTGTTTTTGTGTTAATTCACTTAGGATAACGGCCTCCACCTGCATCCATGTTGCTGCAAAGGACATAATTGTATTATTTTTATGGCTACATAGTATTCCATGGTGTATATGTACCATACTTTCTTTATCCCATGAACCACTGATGGGCACCTGGTTTGGTTCCATGTCTTTGCTACAGTGAGTAGTACTGTAACGAACATACGGGTACATGTATCTTTTTCAAAGAACAATTTATTTTCCTTTGGATATTTACACAATAATTGAATTGCTGGGTTGAATGCTAGCTCAACTCTTAGTTCTTTGAGAAATCTCCAAACTGCTCTCTGCAGTGGCTGAACTAATTTACATTCCACTAACAGTGTATAAGCATTCACTTTTCTCCACAGCCCCGCCAACATCTGTTATCTTTTGACTTTTTAAGAAAAGCCATTCTGACTGGTATGAGATGGTCTCTCATTGTGGTTTTGATTTGCATTTCATTGATGATTAGTGATGAGCATTTTTTCACCTGTTTGTTCACCACTTGCATGTCTTCCTTTGGGAAGTGTCTGTTCATATGTTTTGCCCACTTTTTAATGGGGTTATTAGGCTTTTGCTTGTTGATTTGTTTAAGTTCCTTATAGGTTCTGGATATTAGGCCTTTGTTGGATGTGTAGTTTGCGAATATGAAACAAACACTTTGAAGCAGTTATTTGTGACTATCATATAGAATGAAATCCATGAATCTCAATTACATAGATGACTCGGGCTAGAACCAGCAATTTGTAAAATTATGTTCATATTTGTGGAGTTATAAGAGTCCTGTTTGGTATTCTTCATGAATGTGACATTTTGATTCCAAATGTGCTTATTCTTTTTTTATCTGTATATCATAGATATGAAAACGTAGTAGTTTCTCTCAAATAGTTTTTGAGCCCACCCCCCAGAAAAGCTGCCTTGATCTTCTACTTTCAATAGAATCAAATTATCTATATTATAGTTTTACTTACAGAATTATGAAAAATGATGCGTCCTATCAAGGCTTAGGTAAGTTCTTTAAGTTTTAATAAAGACTATTTCTATATCAAATACTTTGTTTTACAGTTTGCATTCTAACGCAAAATTGAACTCTGTGTGTATCTGTGTTTGTATTTGTGTGTGTGTGTGTTCACTCAGGGTCCCCATTAACAGTTAGCTCACGAGGCAAACGGCAACACACTAGCAGGATCACCCAAGCACTGTTCACACAGCCCAGAGAAGGGAAGCTCCTGTGGATTAAATTACATTCAAGACATGTGTGGACCCTGGAAGCCTAAAAATGGAGATTCAGCAGACCAGGAGAAGAACGTTTCTGCAGGCAAGCAGAAGGCAAAGTTTAGAACATCAAGACACGGAGGTGTAAAATTGCGTGATCTATAGGGAGACACACTTTCTCGTGGCAAGAAAATCACGCATAGACTTTACACAGACACACAGACCTGGTTCAAATCCTGACTCTCTGATTTTTATATTGGACTAATTTTGGAATTGTGACTGTAAAGCAAATCAAATAACTACTTCAAAAACATTTTTTTTCCTTTTCTTTGACATCTGACTTGTGGCATGGGAGAATATGAGTGAAAACAGATTCAAAATCTCGTGCATTTTTACAAAATGCCTGTCTACTAATCCTGAGGAAATGTGATCCCTGTTCTTCACATCTACTGGGCAAATGACTTTTTGAATGGATCAAATAAATTTTAAAGTAATATAAAGTTACACATTCCCTCAAATGCCTCTCCCCACATTACACATAGATCTGGTAATTTTCCTTGCTTGACATAGTATCAGTACTAATTTCCTCTCCCAAATTACTTTAGAAAGCTAAGAAAAAAAAAGTGTGAAAATTAGATTAGAATGAATATATTTAATTTTAGTTTTAATTTACTATCACTATCTCAATGATAAAATACAAACACAGGGTGATCTGTGACTATAGCTATTGACTAAAAGAAGTGCTAAAATAAAAATCCGCATTTAATTTTAGGAAATCAAAACTGAGCCTCTACTATTTTGTTCATTAAAGTTCTATTGCTTTGCTTCCCCCCAATTACAAAGTGTTAATTTAAACATTAATGTTCATCTAACCATTCAAAAATAATGCATTTTTATTTCAAGTAAGTATAGTAATAGAAACTATCTTTAGTAACAGTCTTAGTTTGAGGCAGCTGTAACAAAGTACTATAGACTGGGTGGTTTATAAACAACAGAAATTCATTTTTCACAGTTCTGGAGGCTAGAGTGTCACATTAGCATGCCAGCATGGTCAGGTTCTTATGAGACCCCATCAGGCTACCCGGATTGCAGGCTGCCATCTTCCCATTTATCCTCGCATGGTAGAAAGAAAACTAGTTAGTTCTTGGGCCTCTGCTCATAGGATCACTAACTCCATTCATAAGGACTCCATTCTCATGACCTAATTACCTCTGAGAGACCCCCCATCTAACACCATCACATTGGGGGTTAAGACTTCAACATATGAACTTTGGAGATACAGATACAGATTTGCCCATATACTCGATAGCTTATGCTTCATTTCTTTGATTCCCTTTAAAGCAAAACATCTCAATAGAATTATGTCTAAAAATTCCCCCGATTCCTAACCTCCAACCCACCCTAGTCAGGCTAGCATCCTCACTTCTCAACAGACACCATTCTTGTCAGGATCACCAGTGACCTCTATAACACCAAACCCAGTGGTCACTTCTTGCTCCTCAGTGTAGCTGATATCTCAGCAGAATTCAAGTAAATGAATCTCTTATTTTTTAAACCCTCCCTTGAACTCTGTGATACAACTGTTTTCTGTCCTACATGGTAAGGTGTTCCTTCTTAGTATCCAATCCTTCCTCCTGTGTTCCACCTTGAATTGTTGGAATTACTCAGGAATCTCTGCTGAGTGCTCTTCCCTCCCCTCCCTAGTTTAACTTACGCATTCTCATGAATTTAACACCATAATTGTGTGGCAGGTCTCACGGCCACGTCTCCACATCATATGGAACTCTAACAGCTCTTGCAACCTTAGTATAATGTGACTTTTTTTTCTTAGAGATAGGATCTTGCTAGGCTGGCCTACAAGCTAGGCAATCGGAGCTACTCAGGAGGCTGAAGGGGGAGGATCACTTGAGCCCAGGAGTTTAAAGCCAGCCTAGCAAGATCCCGTCTCTTACAAAGGGTCTTGATGTAACTTCTTTTATCAGATAGTTTTAGGGTCATACCTGAGTGGCAAAAAAAGACAAACAACTGTTGCTTTAAGAAGACAGAAGAATATTCCTTTTTTCATATTAGTAAAGTGTGAAGACAAGCACTTCAAGGCTGGAGTCCTGATAACTCTTAGCTTGATGCTCTAACACACTTAGTAGATGATTCCCCCCTCACAGCCCAAGATGGCGGCTCCAGTTTCAACCATTCTACACATATTGCAGCAAGAAGAAAGGAATATAGGAAAGATAAACCTTTTCTCCTTAAGAACACTTCACAGGAAGTTTCACATAGCACCTCCACATTCCATTCTTCAGAGCACAGTAACCTGGCCAGACATAACTACAAAAAATTTTGGAAAATGTAATCTCTCTTTTTGGTGGCCATGCACCAAGCTAAGATGATGGCCTTCTATTACTGGAGCAACTAGAATTGAGGGAACAGTTAGCAGTTCCATCACACTTCCAAGATCTGTTTTCTTTCTAATCTCTGGGAGAATAAATGCCACTCCATCCACAGATTTTCTCAAGCCAGGAACCTCTCTGTGTTTTACAGTAATAGTATCAGGAACACCAAAAGTAATTGTTTTTACCAGTGCATCCAATCTGGTTAAATTATATTGTACGATATAACACAAAAATTAAAACACAAATGAGTAGAAACACAAATTGCAAAACAATCTTTCTACAGGTAAAATTAACTGTCTTATCAAAGCATACCTCGAATCTCTATAATTGGATCTCCATCTTTATGGCCACCACCTTATTTTCTGGCCATCATCCTACCTTGCCTGAACTACTACAATATCTTTGTAACTGGTCTTTCTGCTTCTTTTTTGCCCCCTTCAATCTATTCTCCACACTTCAGCAAAAATAATTTGACTGTTGTCCTTTCTTCTTTAAGACACTCTAATTGCTTCCCATTGTATAGAATGTAAACCCCCTCCCTGTATGATCAAGCCCTGATTGTGCTCTGACATTTCTTGGATTCCTCTTCTTCATGACCACAGCTGCTCTGAAACACAGCTTTTCTTTAATATATTCACTTTCCACCATTTTATAGCTGGCCATTTGCATGTGCTGCTTTTATCTATCATTTTTTTTTTTTTTTTTTTTTTTTTTTTGAGACAGAGTCTTGCTCTGTCGCCACGCTGGAGTGCAGTGGCGCAATCTCGGCTCACTGCAATCTCCACCTCCTGGATTCAAGCGATTCCCCTGCCTCAGCCTCCCGAGTAGCTGGGACTACAGTCACGCACCACCACACCCAGCTAATTTTTTGTATTTTAGAAGAGACAGGGTTTCACCATGTTGGCCAGGATGGTCTCGATCTCCTGACCTCATGACCCACCTGCCTCAGCCTCCCAAAGGGCTGGGATTACAGGCGTGAGCCATTGCTGACTTTTCCATTTTCCTCTTGTTCAGTCTTTATTCTTTGGAGGGTCATTATAGAGGGTCAATTTGGCAACTAAGGCCTGAGAAGATTTCTAAAAATGCTTGTTGCTCATCAGGAGAAGATGAACTTGACTTTCTTAGGACATTTACTTGGTGAGATTTAATTTAAAAGATTAGATTCTTTTTATTCTTTATTTTTATCTCAATATCAATCATGTGAAGTCTTTCCTGATCATCTCATCTAATGGAGGCTTCTTTTGCAAATCTGTTCTCTGTTTCAACCATTTGCTTCCTTTATAGCACTTAGAAGGTATCACAATTGTTTTAAGTATTTGTCTCCCCAACTAGAATATGGGAACCACACAGTGCATGATGCATAATAGATGCTTAAGCTATTTTGTTGCATGGATTAGCAAAAGAAAGATCTGAACCATTTGTAAGTATATTCCCAGTCTCACAAACTGGGATGATGAGACAGAGTCATACAAATCACAATACACCACCCTTTCATAAACCTGACCTTGATGCTGAAGTTGGATATCTTCACCCTCAGGCTGATGTTAAGGGTCCAGCATTGCCAAGTTTGTCTGATAGGGTGAGAACAGCACAGGAAGAAGCAGTTAATCTATTACAGCATCTGTGAACCATAGGAGGTAATGAGTCATCATTACCTTCTTTTGTATTCTCACCTTTTTTTTTTTTTTTTTTTTTGAGATGGAGTTTCGCTCTTGTTGCCCAGGCTGAAGTGCAATGGTGCGATCTTGGCTCACCACAACCTCCACCTCCTGGGTTCAAGTGATTCTCCTGCCTCAGCCTCCAAGTAGCTGGAACTACAGGCATGAGCCACCACGCCTGGCGAATTTTTTGTATTTTTAGTAGAGACAGGGTTTCTCCATGTTGGTCAGGCTGGTCTCAAACTCCCGACCTCAGGTGATCTACCCACCTTGGCCTCCCAAACTGCTAGGATTACAGGAGTGAGCCACTGCCCCTGGCCTGTACTCTCACCTTTAATCCCCATGTGACGCTAAAGCACATAAGAAGTGAAATAATGCAGGGGAAATGTTTTCATGGTGACTGAATCCTCTCTCTTATCAGTGACTCAATTTTTAAAAAAGAAAGGTATGAAAACTGACTATATAGTCAGGGTTCTCCAAAAAAACAGAACCAATAGGATATCTTCAGATATGCAGAAAGAAATTGCTTGTGAGTGATTGGCGCAGGTGATTATGGAGGCTAGTGAGTCCCTCTATCTGCTGCTCACAAGCTGGAGGCCCAGGAAACCTAGTGGTGTCGTTCCAGTCCAAACCCAAAGACCCAAGAGCCAAGGGAACCAATAATATAAGTCCCAACCCTAGTCTAAGGGCCTTAAAACCAGGAGCACTAATGTCTGAGGACAGGAGAAAACAGATGTGTCATCTCAAGCAAAGAACAAATTCACTCTTCCTCTGCCTTTTGTTCTGCCTGGGCCCTCTATGGATTAGATGATACCCAGCTGCACTGGTGAGGCTGATCTTCACTCAGCCTGTCCACTCAAATGCTAATCTTTTCTGGAAATGCCCTCATAGACACACCCAGATAATATCTCTTACTAGCATCCCCCAGTCCAGTCAAGTTGACACATCAACTTAACCATCACAGCTACCATATGGTATGTGGAAGAGGCCTTGAACACCAGGCTCTTCACAGGTGTCCATATTACTCACATCTCCCTGCAGCTTGTCTGTTCATGCATAAGATAACCACAGAGAGCTGAGAAAAAACAAAAGTAAATGTCCTAAGAAAGTCAAGTTCCATCTTCACCTGACTAGCAACAAACATTTTTAGAAACCTTTTCATGCCTTGGGTGCCAAGCTGACCCTCTCCAGTGACCCTCCAAAGAATCAGGACTGAACAAGAGGGCAGATTCATAAGTTATCCTGCAGCAGAGATGAGACAGAAATGGCTCAGAGCCAGACGAGGCCTTAGGAGGAAATAAATAGAAAAGAAAAGCCAATACACGGACCAAACCAAAACCTAGAACATGGTCAGCAAGAAATAAACATAAAGAGTGGGCCAGAGACAAACAGGTTTTGCAATAACAAAACTAAACCCACTGACTAGTTCTACAAAATCTAAGGCATCTTAGACACAAACATTGAAGATATTTGCCACTGAAGTTTTATATTTAGGTAAGATAAATATTATACGTGTGTATATATATATATATATATAAAACAGACGTGTCATACATATTTGTGAACTTTTGAAGGAATACAAGTCTCCATACATTTATCAACTGTTTTGCAATGATTGTTTACCACATATTTGTCATATTCTATTTTTTATAGCAGTGTTTTTGTTGTTTTTGTTGTTGTTGTTTGTTTGTTTTTTGAGATGGAGTTTCACTCTGTCGCCCAGGCTGGAGTGCAGTGATGCAATCTTGGCTCACTGCAGCCTCTGCCTCCTAGGTTCAAGCAATTCTGCTGCCTCTGCGTCCCGACAGCTGGGACTACAGGAGCCCACCACCACGCCCAGCTAATTTTTTGTGTTTTTAATAGAGATGGGGTTTCACCAAGTTGACCAGGCTGGTCTCAGACTCTCGACCTCAGGTAATCCACCACCCTCAGCCTCCCAAAGTGGTGGGATTACAGTCGTGAGGCACCACACCCAGCCAGCTGTGTTTATTTTTAAATACCCACATACATTAGACTATTGTAAGTACAGTATTGGAAAATGAACTTTGGTGCACCTGTGTCTGCTTACATATAAATGAGATATTTTAGATAAATAAATACAGTTCTAGCTACTGTTTTCAAAAATGCAGCATTCTCTACATTGGTGCTTTTCTGTTTCATGTCAAGCCCATCTGTTGCAATTATCCAAATGCCTATTTTTATTATTCAATTTCCCAATAACATGTGTCTGCCTTCCTATTCCCATTAACTCTCTATTCTTTTATGTGCTTCCTATAGAACAATCAGCTCTATTCACTATATTCTACTGCTGAAAAATATTTTAGGAAAGGAAGGGTATATGGATAAAGGGCAACCAGATAGAGTTGCTAATAATTATGGTCCTGGATACATAACTACTATTCACTCTTCAAGCAAGATTTACCCAGGCAGATTCATCTTGTTTACATTTGTATTTAGTCGTAGTAGTAAGAGTATCAGGAATATCAAATGTATTTATTTTTACCAATGCATCCAATTTGGTTAAATTATACTGCACAATATAACATAAAAATTAAAACACAAGTAAGTAGAGAGACTTTCTCTGAAATGCAGACCATGGGCAGCTGTCACAAATATATTTTCTAGATGGAGCTCATGCCTCTTCCCCTGTCTTGGTATAGGTAACAGAGTCCTCACACCAGGTAGTGGGCAAGCCACATGCATGCTCACCCAGGATCTTCCTTATTTTCAGAGTATGAGACAAAGCATCGTACTTACCATCAGCCAATCTGCCTACCTAATGATCTCAGGCTCAATTCTGGTTTTAGGAAATGGTGCTGAGAAATCTCATAAGTCGATCTAACCCCAAGTCAAAACTAACGTCTAACCTAGTGCTGCACTTAGCAATCCTTCTTGCTATTAGGACCCTAAACTCAGAGCATCCTCTTTGATTTGACCTACAAAATGTGTCAGAAAAACACTAAGAACCCAATGACTACTTTTTTTTTTTTTTTTTTTTTTTTTTTTTAAACAGAATTTCACTCTTGTTGCCTGGGCTAGAATGCAGTGCCACGATCTTGGCTCACTGCACCCTCCATCTCCTGGGTTCAAGCAATTCTCCTGCTTCAGCCTCCCAAGTAGCTGGGATTAGAGGCATGCACCACCAAGCCCGGCCAATTTTGTATTTTTAGTAGAGACAGGGTTTCTCCATGTTGGTCAGGCTGGTCTCAAACTCCTGACCTCGTGATCCACCTGCCTCGGCCTCCCAAAATGCTGAGATTACAGGCATGAGCCACCAGGCCCGGCCTCCAAAGATTACTTTTAAATAAGGGAAGAGATTTAATTTCTATTCATTGGAAATGAATTATTGAGTAAAACTTTATGGTTTTCCTCAGCTGTAAAATGCTATGAAGTTTTACTATGTGTTAGGAGATCTTGAGCCAAGGTACGATGCATTGATGGCATTGATAAATACCGAATTCTGCATTGATGGCAGGGAGAGCAAGGTGAGAACATGTTCTGTGTGTGCTTTTAGCCAAGTAGCCACCATAAGTAACATTCTTTAGAGCATAAAAGCAGCATCACTTAAGCTACCTGTTATTTTTCTAACATACCAAAAATAGTCTCATTTTCCACTTGAGAACATGGTTTTAGAACCCCTTAGCAATTGCTTAAAAAAAAAAAAAACTTAGCAAGTTTTGTTCAGAGTTCGTTGGTAAAATGTCATAATGTCCTTCTTTGGGGCAAGCCATCCCCAAGCAGAGGTCAGAACATTTTTTCATCAATACAGAAATACTTTCACAGGAGAAATTTTCCCTCAAAATAAATTGAAGAGTTTACCACTGGATAATACCAGGGCTAAGGAAACCACAATAAGGATATACAACTAATATCATGTGGTTTTTCTGGGTGAAAAACATATTCCGTTTCAAGGCCTGTTTATAAACTATTCCTTCAGCCAATTATCCTGGCTCTGTCACCAAAGATGATCTGATGAGCTAAAGAAACCTTAATCCTCATTAAATAAAACATAATTTTGAAAACAATTGTTCTCTGAATCTTTGGCCATCTCCTCACGTTTCATCTAACAATGATGCAGCTCAGATAAGAAAGTACAAACGCTAGGTTATAAAATATAAATATTTGCCTCAAGGGTACTAATACCTCTCCTACAAATATATTTTGATGTCACTTCTAAAATTATTTGCATTACTGCAAATTCACGCTCTTCAAAACAGGAATTAGTAAATAAATTTTTAAGGTAAAATATAAATCCCTCAAATTACATGGTGATATAGAAACAGCACAGAGAACACAGCCCCCTCTGGGCAGATAATGCTAATGGTATCAGAACAAAGACTTTCTAAACCACCTGCCAAAAGGAATAATAAGGCAAATTAATAACAAGCTAATAACAAGGTAAACTTCTTTAGCATTTTGTTTGTAATATTTACACATCTTGTTGCACGTAACTATAGCTCATCCCTTTCCATTTATGTAGTATTAGAAGATACGAACATACCACAATGTTTTTTTCTGTCAATTTTACAGTTGATGGATGTACAGGTTGTTTCCAGTTTGGGCTATTCAGGTAATGTGCTCTTAAACATGTGTGTGCATGTGTGTTTGACATACATATAAACATTTTGGTTGACTGTCTAACCACCAGTGAAATTTTTAGGTAATTGGGTGCACATAGGTTCAAATTCAGTAAAAAAGTCTGAATGCTTTTTCAAATCTATTTCCTTCCCATCAAAAGTAGAGTTTAAATTTATCCACGTCATGTTATTTGGTATTATCCATGTTTTTATTTGAGTTAATAGGGTGGGTATTGCATATGATTTTAATTTGAATTTCTCTGATGACTAATGAGTCCAAGACCTTTCCTTATATTAATGGTTACTGAGATGTCTTTTCACTGGAAGTGCTTGTTCAAATCTTGTACCCATTTTTTTCTTATTGCATTACGTTTTTATTGATTTGTAGGAATCCTTTATATTCCAGATATGAATCTTTTAAGACTATATGTGTTATAAATATCTCTGCCCACTATATGAGTTGATATTCACTATTTTTAATGGTATTATTGGCTAAACACTCTTTGTTTTAATGTACTCAATGTATAATTTATTTTCTTTGTAGTTGGTGTTTTCTGTGTCAGTATATAGAAAATTTTTCTATCCAAGTTCAAAAACATATTTCCATGCAATCTATTCTAAAGACATTATTGTTTGCACTTTCATACTAAGACCCATGATCCCTCTGAAATTGATTTTGGATCATAATGTGTCATAAAGATCAACTTTTATCCATTTGGGCATCCAATCAACCCAACATCGTCTTTGGAAAAGACTTTGTCACTGCAAAGTGCAAGCTTTGTCATTAATCTATTATCCACATAAGTGGAGGTTCATTTTTGGACTCTATTCCAGTAATATAGTTGTCCATATTTGCACCAATACCACATTGAATTAGAGCACCATTATCAATACTATTGTCATTTGATTAGAGTAATTCCTCCAACCTTGTTCTTCAAAACTCTCTTGACTACTCATGGTCCTTTGCAATTCTGGCTAAATTTTAAAATCAACCTGTCAAATTCTACCAATAATGTTGAGGATAAGTTGATTAAACCTATACATCTCAAATCAATTTTTAGAAAATACCATTTTACAATATGGAATCTTCCAATCCCTTGCCATGATATGGTCCATCATTCATTCTGGCATTCTATAATTGCTTTTATAAATGTTTTATAATTTTCTTTCAGATGTCTTATGTATGCTTTAGTAGATTTATTCTGGTACTTGATGTGTTTCTCTTTTATTATCAATATTTTTAGATTTTTATTTACTAATTCATTGCTACTGATATAAATACAAATTTTTTAAATTGATATTTTATCCAGGAACCATGGCAAATTTACTTAAAAATTCTAATTATCTATCTACATATAAGTTTGAGTTTTCTGCATACCCAATCATATTACCTGTGAATAACAACAATTTTACGTCTTTCTCATTTGTATGCCTTTTATTTTTTTCTCTTGAGTTACTGTACTGGCTAAGACTATCCAGTACAATGTTGAATAGAAATGATAACACCAAGAATCCTTGTGCTATTCCCAATCTTGTGGAGCAAATGTTAAATACAGTACTATAAACTGTGTTTGTTAGTTTTTTTGTAGATCTACTTTATCAAATTAAGAAAAATCTACTTCAAAAATGTTTCTACGTTTTATGATTGTCACATTTTATCAAGCATTTGTTATGCATTTACCTAGATAATCATATTATTTTTTCTCATAATCTGACAATGTGGATAATTAAACTAATATTCAAATGTTAAAAACCTTATGATTCTATTTTTTAAATTTTGCATTAAAGGCCTTTATTAGGTAAGGCACTATTCATATATTCTACTCCTTCTTGTGTCAATTTGGTAAGTTACATTTGTATGGGCAAGTGTCCACTGCACCTAAGTGTTCAATAATAATGCCCTCTCAGTCACCTTTGAAATGAACGGAGTACACTGTTATGATCCTTATTAGTTTCTTAATATCTAGTAACACATTTTAGCTCATTTTCTCTCAAACTGTGTTGCCAAGAATTTATCCATTTTATTATTCTTGTCAAAGAATCAACTATTGGTGGTGTTCGTTCTCTCCATGCTATGTTTGACTTTTATTATTAATTTCTGCTCATTATTTTTCCCCTTCATTTCTTTTTAGAGGAATTGATTTGATGCTATATGTTTAACTTCATGTAATCGATACTAAAATCTCTCATCCAGCAAAAATCTCTCCTCCTGTGGCAGGCTCCCCCTTCTCTACCCACTCATACCAAGACTAGGTAATTGGTACAAGATATGGAAGCAACCTCTTATCTTTGCACAACTATGAGGCACTTATCTTTCTCTGGAATGTATTTCTATTTTTTTTAATATATTTTAAGTTTTAGGGCACATGTGCACAATGTGCAGGTTTCTTACATATATATACGTGTGCCATGTTGGTGTGCTGCACCCATTAACTGGTCATTTAGCATTGGGTATATCTCCTAATGCTATCCCTCCCCACTCCCCCCACCCCACAACAGGCCCCGGTGTGTGATGTTCCCCTTCCTGTGTCCATGTGTTCTCATTGTTCAATTCCCACCTATGAGTGAGAACATGCAGTGTTTGGTTTTTTGTCTTTGCGATAGTTAGCTGAGAATGATGGTTTCCAGCTTCATCCATGTCCCTACAAAGGACATGATCTTGTCCTTTTTTATGGCTACATAGTATTCCATGGTGTATATGTGCCACATTTTCTTAATCCAGTCTATCATTGTTGGACGTATTTGTATATTTTTAAGCCAATACTATAAAATGTTATTTTAGGGGAAAAGGAGGCTAATGTTTAGTTTGCCTAAGGTTTTCTGGGTATTAGAAGAAAACAGAAAATATTTCCCACTCTTGCACATCTTAATGAAAAGTAGCTCTCTATCGTGACATTTTTTAGTGTAAAATTGGCTTTCCACTTCTTGGTGAAGGTGCAACCTTGATCATGACATCCTGATAAGTTTGCAATTCTGTTTTGTCTTTGTTTAGAAAAGTTAGAAGATAAGTGAGAATAATTAGTCTCATTCTCTGTGATTTACTGAAGATAAATGTGTCTTGGGACAGTGTGGAGCTGCCTCATATTATACAAAAATGAATAATTTCGCCCAGTGATTGATATTTTTGCAATAAATCACTGCTATTCACTCAACCAATTCTGAGGGCTTCAGCTTTGCAGCTGCAACAAAGGAACTTCTGCTCTTTTCTCACCACATTTCATAAAATCCTTGGACTTTGAAAGAAAGATTTTGAGAGATCATCTTGTCAGACATCTACCTTCAAACATTTCCAGAAAGCTGTTTCTCTTCCTATATATAACTAGGGGTAGAATTATTTTCCCCTATCCCTAAGAAATGTACTCCACTTTTCTTTAGCCTGGTGGTAAAGCTTCCCATAATTATATCTTTTTAAAATCTCCCACTTTGTTTTATAATTCTTACTTACAGGTCCAAATTTTAATCAGACAAATGAAGTTGCCTGTCTTAAACTATACCCTCTAGGGTGTATGGAAACCCACCACATCACACATTTATAAGTTCAGGTCTATCTAAATGTGTTTCTATTTCATTGAAGTCTATTTTTTTAAAGGAATCATCAACGGGTCTGTGATGCTGTCTAAATGCTTCTACATTGCTAAACATATGAACTTAGCCACTACCCTAAATGCTACCAGACCTAAACTACATCTTTTCATTCAAAAGGGCATTACATGCTATAATAAAGGGTAATTTATTAAAATACTTTCTGCCAGCACACTCAGTCCTTCAATCTCTCACTCCTTTTTGCATAATAATCACCATATTGAAATGTATTAGCAAATCTCATTTATGAGAATTCTAAGAAATATAAACAGAAGCTCTTTTATCCACTTTTCTTGACCCATTCTTGAATTTTAACTTTTTTCCTTGCTTTTGCTACATTCACTTTCATTTTTTGAATTTTTCCTTACATTAGGAAGAAACCTATACTATACATCTTGAAATATTTCAAAGTTCTCTTTGCTCAGTGGAGATCCTTATGGTCAATTTTCCTCTCCCTGCATTTACCCTCAATAGTCTGACCTTGGCCAGGCACTGTGGCTCACGCCTGTAATCCCAGCACTTTGGGAGGCCAAGGAGGGTGGATCACAAGGTCAAGAGATCGAGACCATCCTGGTTAACACGGTGAAACCCCATCTCTACTAAAAAATACCAAAAATTAGCCAAGCGTGGTGCTGGGCCCCTGTAGTCCCAGCTACTTGGGACACTGAGGCAGGAGAATGGCGTGAACTCGGGAGGCAGAGGTTGCAGTGAGCCGAGATCGCGCCACTGCACTCCAGCCTAGGGGAGAGAGCGAGACTCCGTCTCAGAAAAAAAAAAAAAAGTCTGACTCTGCTAACGTTTTCTGATCACGACCCCAGGGCAACCAAACGATGTCACTACTGAACCTATAGCTAGAGTTGTGCCCAACACAAACAGTTGTATTCATATTTAGCAACAAGTTCTGGTTGAGATTAAAAATTAATTTAAATTTCTTGATATCATATATATAAATTATTGATGCCATATGTTTATAAATTCATAAAACATTTTCAATCTCTTCACCTTTCTTTTTGTCTTCTAAGATCACTAGTTTTATTAATTGCAAAATAAATTAGAAAAATATCCTTGTATGTGAGACCGCAGTCAAAACTATTTGGGACCAGAAGACAATGTTGTTTTTCAAAGCAGTATGTGATATCCCTCATGGTAATCCACCTCTTTGTAGAATTTTTCTGCCCCATGTCTGTATCTCACTCATAAACAAACCCTTTATTCAAATTTCTTACTACTTTATTGATTGATTAGTAAGGACCCTGGCCCACGGGGAGCCCTTTAGAGGTCCAGTGTTTCTGTGGTTGGGTTGACTTCTACACCTAAGTTTGGAATTTTGCATTAAGGAACTGAGTTATCGATGTAAGCTTCAACAGCAATATCAATTTATCAAAAATAAAAGCAGTATCTTAGCCTCCATTTGTAGATTTATTTTTCCTTATTTTTGAGTCTGCTCAGAATATGAGTAGGAAAGAGGGTTCCTGTAATTCAGATCCCTTAAAATCTCAATAGCAATAAGCTCGTCTTCATTTCGCTCACACTTGTACGAGAGAACATGTGGTATTTGGTCTTCTATTCCTGCATTACTTTGCTAAGGATCATAGCCTCCAGCTCCATCTGTGTTCCTGCCAAAAAAAACACCTCGTTCTTTTTTATGGCTGCACGGTATTCCATGGGGTACACGTACCACATTTTCTTTATCTAATCTGTCACTGATGGACATTTAGGTTGATTCCATGTCTTTGCTATTGTGAATAGTACTGCAGCGAACATTTGAGTGCATGTGTCTTTACGTTAGAATGAGAAGGGAACAACAGACACTGGGGTCCACTGAGGGTGGAGGGTGGGAGGATGGAGAGGAGCAAAAAAGGTAATTATTGGTTACTGGGCTTAATACCTGGGCTATGAAATAATCTGTGCAACACTGTCCTATGACATAAGTTCACTTATGTTCAAACCTTCACATGTACCTCTGAACCAAAAATAAAACTTTTTAAAAATATATCATATTTTATTAAACCTTCTTGGTAATAAAGTTGGTTCTAGCCACACGGAATAATGGATTCTAGCCACACACAGAATAAATACATACATACATAAGTTCATCTTGTCTCACTTCTGCCTTTTCATGACTTCCCACAGCAGTAGGAGTATCATCCTATAAGACCTTGTATCTTCTGGCCCTGCCGTCCTTGTCAATACCATCTTGTACAACTTATTTCCTCACCTACTGGGCCACAGACTAATTTTTGTTCTCTTATTAAACACTCTAACTTAGGTTACAGTTTGTCCACAAGGACTTCAATGTAGAGGTACAGAGGCCTTCTCAGGCCACATTTAGTTTGCTTTAATGTCAGTTCCAGGTGTTCTGTTAATAGCAACAGAAAATAAACTAAGATGATGCGATGATATAATATGTATTCTTTTGTGACAGGCTTCTTTCATTTAGTAAAATGCTTTCAAGCTTTATCTAGGTTCTAGCATGCATCAGTCCTTCATTCTTTTTGATGCTGCTTAATATTTTATCATCTGGATATACCACGTTTAGCTTATCCAACATTTGATGGATGGATTTTTTCCATTTTTTGGTTATAGGGTGCAAGTTTATGTGTGGACATATATTTTCATTTCTTTCAAGTAGATACCTAGAAGTGGAATTGCTAGATCAAATAGTAACTATTTTGAGGAACTGCCAAATGGGCTGCGCCATTCCACATTCCCATCAGCAATGTATGAGGGTTCCAATTTCTCCACATTCCCTCCAACACTTCTTATTGCCTGTCCTTTTGGCATAGCCATTCTGGAGATTGTCATTATGGTGGTGATCTGCATTTCTCTCATGATTAATAATGTTGAGCATCTTTTCATATATTTTATTCATTTGTATATATCTTCTTCGCAGAAATATCTATTTAAGTCCATTGTCCATTTTGTAATTCGGTTGTCTTTTTATATTTTATATTAAAAGCTATTTAGGCCTGGTGTGGTGGCTCATGCCTGTAATCCCAGCACTTTGGGAGGCCGAGGCGGGCAGATCACCGGACATCAGGAGTTCCAAAGCAGCCTGGCCAACATAGTGAAAACCCGTCTCTACTAAAAATACAAAAATTAGCTGGACATGGTGGCGGGCACCTGTAATCCCAGCTACTTGGGAGGCTGAGGCAGGAAAATTGCTTGAACCCAGGAGGTGGAGGTTGTAGTGAGCTAAGATTGTGCCACTGCACTCCAGCCTGGGTGACAGAGCAGCACTCTGTCTCAAAAAATATATAAAAATAAAAAAGCTATTTATATATTCCAGATATGATTCTCTTCCTAGATATATGATTTACAAATATTTTCTCCCATTCTTTGGGTCATCTTTCTTGATTGTGTTCTTTGAAGAACTAAATTATTAATTTTAATGAAGTTCAACTTATTTTTTTGTTTTGAGATGGAGTCTCACTCCATCACCCAGACTGGAGTGCAACGGCACGATCTCAGTTCACTGCAACCTCCGTCTCCTGGGTTCAAGTGATTCTCCTGTCTCAGCCTCCTGAGTAGCTGGGATTATAGTCACATGCCACTACGCCCAGCTAATTTTTGTATTTTTAGTAGAGACAGGGTTTCACCATGTTGGTCAGGCTGATCTCAAACTCCTGACCCCGTGATCTGCCTGCCTCTGCCTCCCAAAGTGCTGGGATTACAGACGTGAGCCACCACGCCTGGCCTAATCTTCTCTTTTATTGCTTGTATTTTTGGTGTCATAGCTTAGAAATTATTGCCTAACCCAAGATCATAAAGATTTCTTCCTGTTTCCTTTTATGGGCTTTGTTAACTCTGTATGAGAGCATGAGCTCTCATAGTTAGGTCTAGGTCCCATTTTTATTTAGTTTTTGCATGTGGTGGTAGGGGTCCAAATTTATCCTTCTGCATCATATGGATACCCAGTTGTTCCAGCACCATTTGTGAAACAACTATTCTTTTCCCCATTGAATGTGCTTGGCTTCTTACTGAAAAATCAATTGACCATAAATGTACGGGTTTATTTCTGGACTTTTGATTCTATCATATTAATTTATATGTTTATGCCCGCCAGCACCACAGTGACTTGATTTCTGTAGCACTGTAGTACATTTTGAAATTGGGAAGTATGAGTCCTCCAACTTTATTTTTCCTTTTCAAGATTGTTTTGGTTATCTATAGTGCCTCACATTCCCATATACATGTGGGGATGAGATAGGTTTTACAAAAAAAAAACATCAGCTGGGATTCTGATAAGCATTGTGATGAATCTGTAGATCAATTTGAAGAGTATTACCATCTCAATAACGTTAAAACTTCTGAATCATGAACATGGAATAACTTTTCATTTATTTGGGTTGCCTTTAATTTCTTTCACCAACGTCTTACAGTTTTCAGTATACAAGTCTTGCAATTCATTTTTAAAATGTATTTGTAGGGGGGAGCCAAGATGGCCAAATAGGAACAGCTCCGGTCTCCAGCTCCCAGCCCGAGCGACACAGAAGCACAGAAGACTGGTGATTTCTGCATTTCTGCTTGAGGTACCGGTTTCATCTCACTAGGGAGTGCCAAACAGTGGGTGCAGGACAGTCAGTGAAGCGCACTGTGCGAGAGCCGCAGCAGGGCGAGGCACTGCCTCACTCGGGAAGCGCAAGGGGTCAGGGAGTTCCCTTTCCTAGTCAAAGAAAGGGGTAACAGACGGCACCTGGAAAATCGGGTCAGTCCCACCCTCATACTGCGCTTTCCCAACGGGCCTGGAAAACGGCACACTAGGAGATTGTATCCCGCACCTGGCTCGGAGGGTCCTATGCCCACGGAGTCTCGCTGATTGCTAGCACAGCAGTCTGAGATCAAGCTGCAAGGCGGCAGCGAGGCTGGGGGAGGGGCGCCCGCCATTACCCAGGCTTGCTTAGGTAAACAAAGCAGCCAGGAAGCTCGAACTGGGTGGAGCCCACCACAGCTCAAGGAGGCCTGTCTGCCTCTGTAGGCTCCACCTCTGGGGGCAGGGCACAGACAAACAAAAAGTCAGCAGGAATCTCCAGAGACTTAAACGTCCCTGTCTGACTGACAGCTTTGAAGAGAGTAGTGGTTCTCCCAGCATGCAGCTGGAGATCTGAGAACGGACAGACTGCCTCCTAAAGTGGGTCCCTCACCCCTGAGCAGCCTAACTGGGAGGCACCCCCCCCAGAAGGGAAAGACTGACACCTCACTGGGCCAGGTACTCCTCTGAGACAAAACTTCCAGAGGAACTATCAGACAGCTGAATTGGTGGTCTCACGAAAATCCGCTGTTCTGCAGCCACCGCTGCTGACACCCAGCCAAACAGGGTCTGGAGTGGACCTCTAGTAAACTCCAACAGACCTGCAGCTGAGGGTCCTGTCTGGTAGAAGGAAAACTAACAAACAGAAAGGACATCCACACCAAAAACCCATCTGTACATCACCATCATCAAAGCCCAAAAGTAGATAAAACCGCAAAGATGGGGAAAAAACAGAGCAGAAAAACTGGAAATTCTAAAAAGCAGAGCACCTCTCCTCCTCCAAAGGAACGCAATTCCTCACCAGCAATGGAACAAAGCTGGATGGAGGATGACTTTGACGAGTTGAGAGAAGAAGGCTTCAGACGATCAAACTACTCTGAGCTATGGGAGGAAATTCAAAACAATAGCAAAGAAGTTAAAAACTTGGAAAAAAATTAGAAGAATGGATAACTAGAATAACCAATGGAGAGAAGGGCTTAAAGGAGATGGAGGAGCTGAAAGCCAAGTTTCGAGAACTACGTGAAGACTGCAGAAGCCTCAGTAGCAGATGCGATCAACTGGAAGAAAGGGTATCGCAGATGGAAGATGAAATGAATGAAATGAAGCGAGAAGGGAAGTCTAGAGAAAAAAGAATAAAAAGAAATGAACAAAGCCTCCAAGAAATTTGGGACTACGTGAAACGACCAAACCTACGTCTGATTGGTGTACCTGAAAATGATGGGGAGAATGGAACCAAGTTGGAAAACACTCTGCAAGATATTATCCAGGAGAACTTCCCCAATCTAGCAAGGCAGGCCAACATTCAGATTCAGGAAATACAGAGAACGCCACAAAGATACTCCTCAAGAAGAGCAACTCCAAGACACATAATTGTCAGATTCACCAAAGTTGAAATGAAGGAAAAAATGTTAAGGGCAGCCAGAGAGAAAGGTCGGGTTACCCACAAAGGGAAGCCCATCAGGCTAACAGCTGATCTCTCGGCAGAAACTCTACAAGCCAGAAGAGAGTGGGGGCCGATATTCAACATTCTTAAAGAAAAGAATTTTCAACCCAGAATTTCCTATCCAGCCAAACTAAGCTTCATAAGTGAAGGAGAAATAAAATACTTTACAGACAAGCAAACGCTGAGTGATTTTGTCACCACCAGGCCTGCCCTAAAAGAGCTCCTGAAGGAAGCACTAAACATGGAAAGGAACAACCGGTACCAGCCACTGCAAAAACATGCCAAATTGTAGAGACCATCGAGGCTAGGAAGAAACTGCATCAACTAATGAGCAAAATAACCAACTAACATCATAATGACAGGATCAGATTCACACATAACAATATTAACGTTAAATGTAAATGGGCTAAATGCTCCAATTAAAAGACACAGACTGGCAAACTGGATAAGGAGTCAGGACCCATCAGTGTGCTGTATTCAGGAAACCCATCTCACGTGCAGAGACACACATAGACTCAAAATAAAGGGATGGAGGAAGATCTATCAAGCAAATGGAAAACAAAAAAAGGCAGGGGTTGCAATCCTAGTCTCTGACAAAATAGACTTTAAACCAACAAAGATCAAAAGAGACAAAGAAGGCCATTACATAATGGTAAAGGGATCAATTCAACAAGAAGAGCTAACTATCCTAAATATATATGCACCCAACACAGGAGCACCCAGATTCATAAAGCAAGTCCTCAGTGACCTACAAAGGGACTTAAACTCCCACACAATAATAATGGGAGATTTTAACACCCCACTGTCAACATTAGACAGATCATCTAGACAGAAAGTTAACAAGGATATCCAGGAATTGAACTCAGCTCTAAACAAAGTGGACCTAATAGACATCTACAGAACTCTCCACCCCAAATCAACAGAATATACATTTTTTTCAGCACCACACCACACCTATTCCAAAATTGACCACATAGTTGGAAGTAAAGCTCTCCTCAGCAAATGTAAAAGAACAGAAATTATAACAAACTGTCTCTCAGACCACAGTGCAATCAAACTAGAACTCAGGATTAAGAAACTCACTCAAAACCGCTCAACTACATGGAAACTGAACAACCTGCTCCTGAATGACTATTGGGTACATAATGAAATGAAGGCAGAAATAAAGATGTTCTTTGAAACCAACGAGAACAAAGACACAACCTACCAGAATCTCTGGGACACATTCAAAGCAGTGTGTAGAGGGAAATTTATAGCACTAAATGCCCACAAGAGAAAACAGGAAAGATCCAAAATTGACACCCTAACATCACAATTAAAAGAACTAGAAAAGCAAGAGCAAACACATTCAAAAGCTAGCAGAAGGCTAGAAATAACTAAAATCAGAGCAGAACTGAAGGAAATAGAGACACAAAAAACCCTTCAAAAAATTAATGAATCCAGGAGCTGGTTTTTTGAGAAGATCAACAAAATTGATAGACCGCTAGCAAGACTAATAAAGAAGAAAAGAGAGAAGAATCAAATAGATGCAATAAAAAATGAAAAAGGGGATATCACCACCGATCCCACAGAAATACAATCTACCATCAGAGAATACTACAAACACCTCTATGCAAATAAACTAGAAAATCTAGAAGAAATGGATAAATTCCTCGACACATACACCCTCCCAAGACTAAATCAGGAAGAAGTCGAATCTTTGAATAGACCAATAACAGGTTCTGAAATTGTGGCAATAATCAATAGCTTACCAATCAAAAAGAGTCCAGGACCTGATGGATTCACAGCTGAATTCTACCAGAGGTACAAGGAAGAACTGGTACCATTCCTTGTGAAACTATTCCAATCGATAGAAAAAGAGGGAATCCTCCCTAACACATTTTATGAAGCCAGCATCATCCTGATACCAAAGCCAGGCAGAGACACAACCAAAAAAGAGAATTTTAGACCAATATCCTTGATGAACATTGATGCAAAAATCCTCAATAAAATACTGGCAAACCGAATCCAGCAGCACATCAAAAAGCTTATACACCATGATCAAGTGGGCTTCATCCCTGGGATGCAAGGCTGGTTCAACATACGCAAATCAATAAATGTAATCCAGCATATAAACAGAACCAAAGACAAAAACCACATGATTATCTCAATAGATGCAGAAAAGGCTTTTGACAAAATTCAACAACCCTTCATGCTAAAAACTCTCAATAAATTAGGTATTGATGGGACGTATCTCAAAATAATAAGAGCTATATACGACAAACCCACAGCCAATATCACACTGAATGGGCAAAAACTGGAAGCATTCCCTCTGAAAACTGGCACAAGACAGGGATGCCCTCTCTCACCGCTCCTATTCAACATAGTGCTGGAAGTTCTGGCCAGAGCAATCAGGCAGGAGAAGGAAATAAAGGGTATTCAATTAGGAAAAGAGGAAGTCAAACTGTCCCTGTTTGCAGATGACATGATTGTATATCTAGAAAATCCCATTGTCTCAGCCCAAAATCTCCTTAAGCTGATTAGCAACTTCAGCAAAGTCTCAGGATACAAAATCAATGTACAAAAATCACAAGCATTCTTGTACACCAATCACAGACAAACAGAGAGCCAAATCA